>NC_089838.1:242444794-242758430 GCF_035609145.1 Eleutherodactylus coqui
TCCCACTACGCCGCCCATGTTGGAGTTTGTATTCCACTATAGCTCTACACTGCTCATAGAGCCTGGCCAACACGTGGAGCGTAGAGTTCCACCGTGTGGGCACATTGCACAGCAGTCGGTGCACTGGCAGATTAAACCGTTGTTGCAGGGTCCGCAGGGTGGCAGCGTCCGTCTTGGAGTTGCGGAAATGTGCGCTGACCCGGCGCACCTTTCCAAGCAGGTATGACAAGGGTGGGTAGCTTTTCAGAAAGCGCTGAACCACCAAATTAAAGACATGGGCCAGACATGGCACGTGCGTGAGGCTGCCGAGCTGCTGAGCCGCCACCAGGTTACGGCCGTTGTCACACACGACCATGCCCGGTTGGAGGCTCAGCGGCGCAAGCCAGCGGTCGGTCTGCTGTGTCAGACCCTGCAGCAGTTCGTGGGCCGTGTGCCTCTTCTCTCCTAAGCTGAGTAGTTTCAGCACGGCCTGCTGACGCTTGCCCACCGCTGTGCTGCCACGCCGCGCGACCGACTGCTGGCGACGTGCTGCTGCTGTCACATCTTGATTGCGAGACAGAGGTTGCGTTGGAGGAGGAGGAGGAGGGTGGTTTAGTGGAGGAAGCATACACCGCCGCAGATACCAGCACCGAGCTGGGGCCCGCAATTCTGGGGGTGGGTAGGACGTGAGCGGTCCCAGGCTCTGACTCTGTCCCAGCCTCCACTAAATTCACCCAATGTGCCGTCAGGGAGATATAGTGGCCCTGTCCGCCTGTGCTTGTCCACGTGTCCGTTGTTAAGTGGACCTTGGCAGTAACCGCGTTGGTGAGGGCGCGTACAATTTTGCGGGAGACGTGGTCGTGCAGGGCTGGGACGGCACATCGGGAAAAGTAGTGGCAACTGGGAACCGAGTAGTGCGGGGCCTCCGCCGCCATCATGCTTTTGAAAGCCTCCGTTTCCACAAGCCAATACGGCAGCATCTCCAGGCTGATCAATTTGGCAATGTGCACGTTTAACGCTTGAGCGTGCGGGTGCGTGGCGGCGTACTTGCACTTGCGCTCAAACAGTGGCGCTAGCAACGTCTGGACGCTGCGCTGAGAGACATTGCTGGATGGGGCCGAGGACAGCGGAGGTGAGGGTGTGGGTGCAGGCCAGGAGACGGTACTGCCTGTGTCCTCAGAGGGGGGTTGGATCTCAGTGGCAGGTTGGGCACAGGGGGAGAGGCAGTGGTGCAAACCGGAGGCGGTGAACGGCCTCGTCCCACTTTGTGGGGTGCTTGGCCATCATATGCCTGCGCATGCTGGTGGTGGTGGCTCCCCAGCTGATCTTGGCGCGACAAAGGTTGCACACCACTGTTCGTCGGTCGTCAGGTGTCTCTGTGAAAAACTGCCACACCGCAGAGCACCTTGACCTCTGCAGGGTGGCATGGCGCGAGGGGGCGCTTTGGGAAACAGTTGGTGGATTATTCGGTCTGGCCCTGCCTCTACCCCTGGCCACCGCACTGGCTCGGCCTGTGCCCACACCCCGACTTGGGCGTCCACGTCCTATAGACCTACCCCTACCCCTCAGCATGGTGTATTACCAGTAGTGCAGAAACAGAACGCTGTCATTAAATGTGCCGCTTATTGGCCTGTGGTTGGAGGCTCACTTCGCTTACCGAACGCACAGCAGAGCCAGGAAATAATTTTGCGCAAGCCTGCTGTAACACTTAGCTGGCTGCGTATGAATTAGGAGGACAACTACACCCAGCACAGACCCAGTACACTGAGGACAGTCACAGGCAGCCCAAATAGATTTTTTTTCCCAAATGTTTTTGGAAAGGCCCACTGCCTATATACACTGTATATGTCTTCTCTGCGTTACCACTACTGGCCCTGAAGTATGTAAAATAACTGCAGACTGTTGCACTGTGGACTGGAATACAGCAGTGATGTAACAGCCAACACAGAGCCAGGAAATAATTTTGCGCAAGCCTGCTGTAACACTTAGCTGGCTGCGTATGAATTAGGAGGACAACTACACCCAGCACAGACCCAGTACACTGAGGACAGTCACAGGCAGCCCAAATAGATTTTTTTTCCGAAATGTTTTTGGAAAGGCCCACTGCCTATATACACTGTATATGTCTTCTCTGCGTTACCACTACTGGCCCTGAAGTATGTAAAATAACTGCAAACTGTTGCACTGTGGACTGGAATACAGCGGTGATGTAACAGCCAACACAGAGCCAGGAAATAATTTTGCGCAAGCCTGCTGTAACACTTAGCTGGCTGCGTATGAATTAGGAGGACAACTACACCCAGCACAGACCCAGTACACTGAGGACAGTCACTGGCAGCCCAAATAGATTTTTTTTCCCAAATGTTTTTGGAAAGGCCCACTGCCTATATTCAATAAATATATGTCTTCTGTCCCTGCCTCACCACCACTACTGGCCCTGGAGTATGTATAATTACTGCAGGGCGCAATGCTCTGCACGGCCGATATACAAAAAAAAAAAAGTGCAACACTGCAAAAAGCAGCCTCCACACTACTGCACACGGTTAGATGTGGCCCTAAGAAGGACCGTTGGGGTTCTTGAAGCCTAAAATACTCCTAACACTCTCCCTATAGCAGCTCCGGCACCAACAGCACTTACCTCCTCTATGTCAGAATGCATCTGTGGCGAGCCGCGGGAGGGGCCGATTTATATACTCGGGTGACACCTGATCTCGCCAGCCACTCACTGCAGGGGGGTGGTATAGGGCTTGAACAGGGGGAAGTTGTAATGCCTTCCCTGTCTTTCTATTGGCCAGAAAAGCGCTAACGTCTCAGAGATGAAAGTGAAAGTAACTCGAACATCGCGTGGTGCTCGCCTCTAGTAACGAGCATCTCAAACATGCTAATACTCGAACGAGTATCAAGCTCGGACGAGTACGTTCGCTCATCTCTAGTAATGACCCCCTTTACACTGAATGAGAATCTCGTTTGCCTGAGCGAACCAACTTGTGATGTCATCACCAGCTTGTTCGCGCTCAGCCAGCATGTTCAGACTGCATGATTCTCGTTAAGAATCGTACAGTTCTCGCTCACTTGTCATTCAGGGTTTCAAATTCCTACGTGAAACCCTGAATGCTCAGTGTTTAAAGTGCACAAGCCGGCGCTGATTTTTATGCGTTCCATAAAGCTGGGTGACAACCCTTGCAACAGCTGTTATGGTGGCTGCCATGGATTTTTCATAGCATATACATTTTATGCTTCGCTGGAAAGCTTGTAACACAAACCAGTGACTTTGAATGAATTACTTCACCAAAGTAAACTTTTTTGTTATTTTCTTCCTCCTTTTTCCTTTCAACATGCAGCAGGGAACATATAAACTAAAGTGACAGAGGTGGTCTTTAGTTTCGCCGTGATTGGCTAGGTGATTAAATTGGACTAATTTTCACAAAATCGAAACTGTTTAGCACGGCCTGATTTTTTTTTTCTTGGTAAAATATGCTGGAAAAAAGTATGGAGAAGTGAAGTGTTGTCAAGGGTGAGCAGGAGGACAGTGTTGCTCACCTTGATCGGCCAGGCGTTAAAACCATCCAGATTTTCGCAAAATCTGATCTGGTTATTCTGAACCGACTTTTGATGAAAATTGCAGGAAAATCGAGTTTCCCATTATGAATGTTAAAGCTGGTCAGCATGCTGCCAATCAGCAGGCAGGGCACCTTGCTGATGTAACTATTAGGCTCGCTTCCTAGACTTGACTGCCTACTGATATTTCCAGCAGACGCGGGTGTCGTCCTGTTTCCTCACTTGATCTGCTGCACACTTCTTGCCAGCAATGCATGGGGTTATTCCCTTGAGTGCTCCCAGCTCAGATGTATGGCATGAGCAATTACTTCCCTATTTAGCTGAGCTGAGAATCCTCCCCCATAGCCTTAGTGTTGGTGTATGTTGTTTTCACACTCACCCAGCTTGGTCTTTGTTCCTGACATCCGTGCATGTTCTTTGCCCAGTGCTTTTATCTGTGTGTGTTTGTCCATTGTCTTCCTGTCTTTGTATTGTTCTCTTCTCTGTGGTAAGTCAGTACTGTTCTGTGTTTATTGTGCACTGCTGCATATCCTGTGTTCAGTGCACCTCTCCTGTGCCCTGTCAGGGAGAGATAGTCCCGAGGTGAAGTCGCTTTATAGTGTGGGGAATATTAAAGCTGCTGAAAGTGTATATGCCAAAAGAAAAAGTGCTCTTTTGTGTGCAGAGCATGTATTGCAGTTGATGAAACAGTATACACCAGTAGACTGAGAAACTGCACTGTAGTGTGGGGAATATTGCAGCTACTATTGCTACATACCGGGTTTTGTCAACTAAAAAAACCTAAAACAGGAAAAAAGCAAAAGATACATTCTCTGGGTATCATACATTTTCCCAGGTTCCGAGTCTGCCCTATTAGATTGCTACGCAAGTTGCATACATGCCTGTGGTTTTCTGTAAACAAAGAACTAAACAAAAAAGTAAAATCCCAAAAACATGAAGAAAGCAAGAGATAGTGGAATCACGGTGGTGGTAGAGGACAGGTTAAGTTGGCCTCTTCAAGCGACTCCCAATGAAGCAACAGCTCCCATTTCTGCACAAGGCGAGACTAGTGTGCTACCTCCTATGCGTTCTGTGGTAAACTACCACCACCTGCTCTTCCTCCTAGACAAAGAGTAGTCAGCCTGCACCAGTCAGCCATTAGTGTCAACCCCCCACCCCACCTCTCCTTCACCCTGTAACAAGTCCCCTAAACACTCTGAAGAATTCTACATGGATCAGTCTGAGGAGCAGTTTCATCATTTTGTCATGGATGTGAACTGGGCAATCCAAACAACCTGAAGGAGAAGATCAAGACATTGTACGCACTGATGCCCAACCAACTTCTTTCCTCCTCCGAAGAGGATGAGAGTAGGTCAGTAAGCACGGTCAGCCCTCCACAGGCAATGTGGAAACTGGGGTGCCAGCTGCCCATACTCACTGTAGCATAGAGTCTACTCAGAAGAAGGAAGAAGAGGTGGAAGATGATGAGGTAACTGACTCAACCTGGTGTGAATGCAGGGAGAGTCATCATAGCTTGGAGGAGGAACAGGCGGCCATTGCATGGCAGCACCCTCTCAAGACAGGGAGTACGGTGTGTCGAAAAACAAAAGGGCTGTATCACCACCATCAGCTACTACCAGCTGCTCACAGGACTTATGTAGCCTGGACATTCTTTGAAACCGCATATGATGACATGACAGTTTAAAACGAGGTAAGAACATTAACAACCTCAACACAACATGCATTAACAGCCATATGAGCTCCCACCACCCACAGCCTTGGAGAGACCAACCAGTTTGAAAGGGCAAACAGCCTCGACCTGCTCCCTCTTCCGCTGTTGTCCATCTCTCTCCCAGTTCACGCAGTAGCATCTGAGCACAGAGAGGCAATTTTGCTAGGTTAGGCCTGTCCTCCAGTGCTGACAACCAGGCTGCAAGCCTCAAAGCTAGTAGTGCGAAACAGAGTACCATCACCAGTACCTTCCTCAACACTGCCATCTATCCCATATTTCAGTGTGTCCCAGGTCAGCAGCAAGCTCTCGATCCCCCAGCAATGGGAGCATTAAAAAGAAAAAAAGTATCACCCCCAAGAGAGCCTGAATGTAAGCATTGCACAGCTGCTAGCAATGGAAATGTTGTCCTTTAGGCTGGTGGACACAAACTCTTTCCACAACATGATTCTTCATGCTAACTCACAGTACCTGATGCCCAGCCACCATTTCTTTGCCAAAAAAAGCCCTCCCTGCCCTGCACAGCTGTGTTTTGATAATGTGCCCCATACACTGTAGAACACTGAGCTCCCTCATGTTGTGTGCATGCCCTTCACTGGTCCCACCTCCTAACAGTCTGGTCAGAACGGCCCAGGTGGTGGGCAATTTGTCAACACTACCATCCAGCTTCTCAAATTCCAATGAAGCGCCCACTCCTAAACTCTGTTAACTCGGCAAAATATCTTTGATTGCGTTGTAGAGGCGTCTAGTGGTCAACAAGCTCAACCAAAGAGGTTCACTATACAAAAGTAGCCTCTGAGAGCCTATTTATAGGCCAAGGGTGGAATTGCTTTTTAAGGCCTCAGGTGGCAATATCGTGTATCAAATAACACGACAACTCTAATCATTTGCATATCTGCCTAAAGCCCGATTTACATGCAATGATTATCACTCAAAATTTGTTCAAACTATGGCTTTTGAACAATAACACAGGTCAACAAAAAAAAACTTTTTGGAAGCATCAGGCTTAAAATCACGATTTTCTTAATCAATTTTTTGCGCTGATTTCAAATCTGTTCTTAGTTTTTTTCCCAGCACGTCTAGTTATTGAGATATTCTAAATTCCGTTTTTGGCATACTGTATATAGTTAAGCATATAAATATAATTCATTATCTAATATTTATTTAGAACTGAATAGTTAATTAAAACATTTTTCATCCATTCAAACTTTATTAACGAATATAAAATTAAAAGCAACATTCTCATCACACCTATCTATCAAAATCTCTGTGAATATGACTTTCTTTTGTAGACTTTTTCTGGTTCATCACGATAAAGCATCCAACAGTAGTCAGCCATCATGCTTTCATTCCAAAACCCTTGATAACGTGTTTCCATCACCTGTATATCTTGGTGGAATCGTTCACCTTGTTCATCGCTCACAGCGCCCAAGTTTTCTGGAAAAAATGTCAGATGCGAATGTAAAAAATGCATTTTTAGTGACATGCGACAGCCCATCTTTTGAAATGATTCCAGAAGCCGCTGAACTCCAGTTTCGTATTCAGGCGATTTATGATTTCCGAGAAAGTTCTCACACACCCACACGAACGCTTTCCATGCCTCTTTTTCGTCAATTATAATCGTTGCATGTAAACTCTTCCATCTTTCACTCTTCGGCTAAATGAGGATTTTTAGGTGAGCATAAAATCCATTGCTCAGCTGGAGATAGCAGATACCTCCCACTGTGTTCTCCATGGAAGCAGCTGATTACATTGTATTCAGCTGCTGAAGGCTCATTTATATGCAAATGAAGGTAATAAACTGCTAATAGACATTAGGGGATGGACAGCGGGGATGCACCTGCAAGCGATTGTAGCTCTATGGCTCATAGCTGATGAACAGGAAGCCACTGCTACACACTACCACCAGTGGAAGGGGAAGTCTAACAGAGGTGTGGTATAGTTTCTTCACCCCATCACAAACAGCAACAACACTGGGTAGGCCTCAGTCACAGTCAGCACTTCTCCTTGATAGTCCAAGACTATGTCAACTCCCGCATGGATGTTCTCAGACATGATGTTGGCCCCTTTTTGACTTCTGGGTGTGTAAACTGGACGAGTGGCCAGAGCTTGCCCAACATGTGTTAAAGGTGCCTGCCTGCCCGGCTGCCAGTGTGCTATCAGAAAGGCTGCTCAGAACAGTTGGGGGTGTGATAACTGACAGACGCATCTGCCTGTGCAGAGACCATGTGGATCGCCTGACGTTTATAAAAAATGAACCAGGCATGGATTTCACATGACTTCTTTAACCCCATAGCAGATTCCACTGATTAGTTACAGCACAATGTCATGTTTTAGTCACACTTGACTCAGCATAGATTTCTATCGAAGAGCACAATCTGCCCTCAAACTAAAAGACCAAAATCAGGAAAAACAGAAGATATACTTTTTTTCTGGTATCAGGGTAGACTCACAACTTTTAAAAATACCTATTAGATGGTTACATACCGACCTATGGCTTTCTGTAAACTGAAAACCCTACTCTTTCTCTGCCTCCACCTCCACTACCACTTTTCAACAGCCTATACATCGGCACTAATGTAGGTATATCACAAAACTCTGCCTCCATACAGCACTGCACATGGGAAATGGTCATGCTGAGCTAAAACTCATCTGTCTAGGTGAGCACCACCACACCACTGGGGAGCTATTGATGGTTCTGCAGGCACAGGCTGACCCCGCACAAGCTGAAGCCAGGCAAGGTCATGTGTGACAATGGGGCCAACTTGCTAGCAGCCTTTCCCTTGGGAAATGTTACATGTGTTCCTTGCCTGGCCCATGTGATTAACCCGGTAGTTTCCCTGTCCTCCCCCAACCTCAAAAAGGTATATATTTAGAGTAAAAAGCACAAGAAATAGCTACAGCTGTTTCTACGAGGAGCACACTATGCCTTCAAAATGGTGGTGGTAGTGTTGCTGGGGCCCTTCCCACTACTTCCCCTTTACCCTACCCCCAAAACAAAAATATCTAAAAAGCACAAGTAGATTTTTTTTTCTTGCAGGCAGCCCGTGTTTGGGTCTTCACTGTGGACTGTATTTCCAAGCAACTTTGGGCTAGCGGCTGCATTGGGGACCTTCTGAAAAATAACCTTCTGGAGCACCAAAGATGGAGAGGTTGAGTAGAAGTGTGGATAACCAAAGCAGGTGGCTGAAAAACTGAGGAGTCAGATGTGTTTCAAATTCTGCAGAGACAAGTTGTGACCAGAAGAAGTCATGATGGCGGTCTGGTCCGGATGGAGAAAAAAAAGGAAAGAGGAAAACTCCAATTAGAGGGGACATCACCCTTGATTACTAGAGGTAACTGTACTATAATCACTTATACAGTTTGCAGAGGACCTATGAACTGGTATTTACTACTGTATGGGGGTAATATTAGTGTTGCTGAAAATAGTGTTTTTCGTAATATTGTTCTTTGTAATTGTATTTATTGGTGGTATTATTCCAAGACTATGTGGTGGTAATATGTGATCTTGATGTGGCAGCATTTGATCCTTATATAGTGTTATTACTGGTAATGCTGGTCTTGGTATAGTGAGTTTTGTACAATAACAGTATGGAGATAATTATCCGGGGCATGATGACTGCAGTGATATTTGGTATATTTTTAACTGCATTTTTTTAAACTCGTTTTATTGAACAATAAATATACTATACAGCATATGAATAGATAATTTACATACATCGTAGACTTCAAAATTAAGGGAAAAATATACAGATACATTGTGCACAACATACATATAAATACAGTGTATTAGTTCATTTGTCTTCAGTGTCAGTAGAAATCAGCAGTTAGCACCCACGTTACGAAGCAGTCCTAGATATAGCTCCATTCAGTAAACTTTGGAACAGATCCTGTGTAAAGGTTGCATCTGTCGGACCACACCATCTCCCCCACACCCTATTAAACTTCTCCGGATATTTTCTATTAATATAAACTATCTTTTCATATGGCAAGCTAGAGTGAACTTCAGAGCGTCGGAGTATGCCTATCCATCCAGCGTAGAGCTATCGCCTTGCGGACCAGAAATAATGGCTTGGTAAGACATACCCTGTCATGAAATTGCTAGTGACCCTTATCGAAAATACCCAACAAACATATGGCCTGATCAAGTGGAGCTGGTATTCCCAATACCTGGCTTGGAAATTCAGTGACCTCCTCCTCATTACGTGTGAATGTCTGGACAACTCCATATTAAATGATTCAAGTTTGCACCAGGTGCCCGACAGTAGTGGCATTGGTTGGTAGTTACCCTGGTCATTTTATGAAGCCAAATTGGTGTCAGGTAACATTCCTGAACAACGTACAATTGGGTTAATTTATTATTTGCAGCTGGTGAATCCATGGAATATGAAGACATTGCAGCATCCCAGTTCTCACCAGTGAGAGAAGGGATAAGCTTTCTCCATCACCGCCATTGGAATATTAGAAATTTTGTAGTATAGTAGATGGGTATACAGCACCGATATCAGACCCCGGGGGCCTTGTGTACGCATTATGTCTATCAGGAGGTATAAAGATAAAGGTTGCCTGGGCTCTGGCAATTGTATCACAAAAGCATGCCTGAGTTACAAATCCCTATAAAAACCAGCCCTAGGAGCATGGTACAGGTGCTGCAACTGTTCAAAGGAGAACTGTCAATATATATATGTTCCAACGAGGTAATTCCCAGGTTCACCCAGAACTGCTTATCTGGTAGATTCACAAGGTGTGGAAGCATTCTATTATCCCACAGGGGGGTTTCCAAAGCGGTACCTTCATGTTTGGTCAATGACTTACATGCCTGCAACACACTAACCGCCAGTTTATGAATAGGCAGCATCTACCAAGTCAGTAGTACTGGCCTTTCCAGAACGACCCAGAGGGAGATCTCGGAGAGAAAAACCATCAGATGATGTTCAGAGTTTGGGAGGGGGGGAGCCTGATAGCCAGTAGCGAATATATCTAACTTGTCCTGCTAAGTAATACAGCTTAAAGTCTGGTAGTGCCATTCCTGCTATCTCCAGTTGCTGTAAGGTGTCCATATGGAGCTTAGCTCTAGATTTTACCGAAACAAAAGATACTATTAGCGAGTTGGTTTTATTGAAAAATTTCTGTGGTATGGTTATGTCTGCATGTTCTAGACAATATAAATACTTAGGAAGGACAATAAGGCTGCCTGTCAATAGGCATTGCAAACTCCCGCGTCGGAGATTTGCCGCCCGGGGGCAGGAGCCAGCAGACGGATCTCCGCGGTGAGCCTATCTGACAGATAGGCTCACCGCGGAGAATCATGACAATTCGCAGCATGCTGCAATTTGCCGTCCGCAAGCAGAGAATCACTATGGACAGGGGGACTGCGCTTTCCGTAGCAACGGTAGGGAAAGCGTTCACCGCAGCTGGATTATTACTGCGGGGAACGCAGTGAAAATTCGCCCATAGACAGGAGCCCTAAGGGTTATTCTGCTAGCTACAAATAATGGTAGGGAGCTCCAAGTCCTAAGTTTAAGCTGCAGGGGTGTCAGTAGGGGAGCAATGTTCAAGTCAAAGCTCAGAGTGTGGTCTCTAGTGATATAGATCCCAAGATATTTAAATTGAGGGGTGACCTGTAAATTGCAGAATACTTCTTTGTATATGCTTTACTGTATACGTATGTTACAGTAGACATTGGAGAGCTGTCCTGCATAGTGTTAAAAACACATACTATACATATTGTATGCAGTTACAAGATGCCTTTTGTATGCCACTGAATTACAAAGATAGATGGATATTAGAGATAAGCGAGCCTACTCGGTAAGGCAGTTACTCGAGTGAGCATCGCTCTTCTCGAGTAACTGCTTAGTGATCCGAGCTGGCTCGGGTGGGCTGCGGGGGGAGCGGAGCGGGAGGAAGAGTGAGAGAGATCTCACTCTCTCTTCCCCCAGCTCCGCTCACCCCCGCAGCCCACCCGAGCCTGCTCGCATCATTAAGCAGTTACTCGAGAAGATTGATGCTCACTCGAGTAACTGCCTTACCAAGTAGGCTCGCTTATCTCTAATGGATATCTATCTATCATTAGAGAAATTAGAAATTAATAGTCTTATTATATAAATGTATGTTATCAATATACATATAATTACAGAATTATTAAAAAAGTGATCTTTCCGATGTGAAACACTCCTAACTCACGTTTAATTTTCAAAAAATTGCTAATAAAATCATCATGACTGTTCATTTTTATGTGTTTCTGTTGAATAATTCCCAGGAATTCACAACTTGCTTTTCCACCCTAAATAAAGAAGAGCTGGGGGATGTGTGGGGGTGGCAGGGAAATTGGATTGGAAAGGGTTAATATTTATTCTGTTATTTATTTTGTCTGACTAGGAATATCACTGCACAATCCTTGAATTCCTTTTTAATGTTTCATTATTCACTGTGTGTCTAAAACTGTAAAGCAATCTATAAAACTGTCCTGAAGGTACCGCCGAATAGGCATACAATAGTGGCATGCCTGGAAGCCTTTCTCAGGCCTCTGACTGCCATGGCTATCCATTGGAATCCCTCCATTGCATTTGTAGGGGGGTTGATGAGGATAAAGAGAGTCCCCTCTTTATTAAACCTCTTGGATGCCGTGGTTGCTCTTGACCACTGCATCTTGGTAGTTAAATGACCAGGATTGTAGTTTCCTCCAATTCTGGCCATCACAGCAAGAGGCTGGCTGCCAGTCAGTACAGAGCCTTCGCTGTAATTATGTAAGCTTGAGACCCATGGAATAAATGTTCATCATGAAGGCTTAAGACAAACCAGTCTATGGTGTTCATTTAGGTCATGGAGGCTTAGCAGGTTCAAAATGAGCTGCACCTTAGGCCGGCTGACCCTGTGCCCAGCCAGCATCCACGCGTACCTGACCTTTTTCTGCACTGCGGATGGTCGGCATGGCTAGCCATCGGACATGCGCAGTACTTTTTTTTTTTTTTTAAATCCCTGCTTTTCCTGTGTCATTTCTAGGAATGGCATAGGAACCTGCAACCTTTCCAAAATGTCATTGCAGAAGGACCGTGGACGGCTTTCATTGACCTCAATAGGAGCAGTCTGTGTGGAATCCACACTGAAACAGAGCATGCTGCGATTTTTGTTTTTTTCCCTTCACGAAAACCTACTTGTGTTCACCTCTTTTTGGGCCTGGCTATAATATGGTGACATCTTTCTGCGGATTCCCAATCTGCCCCTAATGAGATGGCAGTTCTACACAGAAGTAGCTACATTGCAGTTACCTTGAGTGATCTCAGAAGATGTCTTTCTAGACCACCATGAAGACTTCTTACAGCCATGATTTGTCGCTGCACACAAACTCCATCCCACCGTTCTCAGTGCCCCCGATAATACTAGTGCCCCTTCTGTAGCCCCACAGATCCATTGGCCCAACTGCAATGGTGTAAGGAGCTTTGTTATTAGGTTATTGAGCATTAGACCAATGGGCAATGGAAGAACGTTCTATGAAGTAATGAATCACGATACTACATCTTCAAATCAGATGGACGTGCCTGGGTGCAGAGGATGCCTTGGGAACACCTTTTGCCTGAGTTTGTCAACAAATACAGCAGAGGGTCCATTCTAGTCTCAGAATATTTAACATGGCATGGTCTTGGTTCGTTGGTTGAACCATAAACCCAGTGGTTTACATTGACATTATAGACAATGTGCTACAAACTATGTGAGAATACTCTTCCAAGAAAATAACACACCTTGTCACAATTCCAATGCTATTTTACTTTTATGTGAGGATATGAATGTTTCACAATTGGACTGGCCTGCGCAGAGTCCCAACTTAGACCCTATTGGACATCTTTGGGCCGAACTGGAATATCGATTCGGAAAATATGAACATTGTCCATTTTCTTTGAGAGAACTTGTCTGACATTTGCAGGATGAATGGAGGGAAATACCAGCTAAAGTGTTTCAGTTGTTAGTAGAAAGTATAGCGTGGAGAGTATCTGATGTCATTATGGCCAAAGGAGCCCCACTAAGTATTAACATAGAAATAAATACTGCTTTTCATTCTTGCTTAAGTGTCCAATTACTTTTGGTAGGAGAGTGTATAAAAAGTAATGACTCAATATAATTCATTACAAAAAAAAAGTAAAAACCCAAAATGGCTACTTTCTTTCAGTGTATTCATATGGTCCAGTTGAAGTGTGTTAAACAATTCCCCCCCCCCCCCAAAAAACACATCGTTTGGTAGCGATTTGATGAAGTTTCAGTTTTTACTGCAAATTAATCAAAAACTGCAGCAAAACACAGTAAAACCACATGAGATTATTCAGGTGTGATTTCAGTGTGTTTTTTGTGAACTCAGCCTTTGGTCACCGATCGTTGGGATATGCTGTATATTTTTGTAGAACTCATTGTTCTCCACTTGCTACATGGACTACAGCTGGAGAATCTCTCCCTCTCTTCTTCTAGGAAGCGTGTTATGCTTCATAGCTGTAAATGCGTGAAATTGGTTGAAAGATATGTTTACAGGCAAGTGTCTCTTATCATTTCAGACAATGTTTGCATTTCAGCAAATCCCTGTTGATGCCAATACCAACTTGCTGGCTATCTCTCAGACTTGGCACATGTTTGCACTAACTACTTCTCTATTAATCTTTTTCCAAATTTTGGTTGGAAATAATAACAGTCCTATGTGTTGAAGGGTGTTGAAATGATTGAATTATGTCAAGCCCACTGCATTTCAATAATTGTATCTAGACTAGAACAGAAAACCCCATTAACAGGCTAAGTAGATGGAGTAAATTTTTCTCACTTGAGCAAAATTTTGTGTAAAATGCTTTTATTCAGTAGTTGTAAGAATCAATGTTCAAAAAATGTATTTTGCTCCTATTTATATATAGCCGAGTCTTAAAATTACTTTCATAAGGTATGAGGAAGATGCACCCCAACCCGTCTGCTATTCGTGATATTGCCAGTGAAGCTATGAACAGCTGCACATTTGGCTGGTGGGGACATTGCTAGTGAAATGTTTTATTACATGGCATATATGCATGCTACTCTGTCACGTTTGCCCTGTGCACAATTCA
Organism: Eleutherodactylus coqui; assembly: GCF_035609145.1. NCBI lineage: Eukaryota > Metazoa > Chordata > Amphibia > Anura > Eleutherodactylidae > Eleutherodactylus > Eleutherodactylus coqui. Next base: position 242,459,114 of record NC_089838.1, read on the forward strand.
CACCACACCCACGACAAACGCGAATAGAAAGGGAATGCACACAAATGGACATCGAAACAGACTGAACAGTACACGGGACTTGCGAGCAGACATCCAACAACTGACAAACACCAAAACACTTACCAAGAACAACAACATACATAAGCAGATGGAATAGCTACAGTACATACGAGGTTTTAGTTCCTATTTTGGCCAAGATACTTAAGCTCACGAGCCCATGACAAGGGCCCTCATTGTCTCGTGAGTCCCTAGTCTAACAGGACAACTAAAACCTATGAGTCCTGCCTACAATCGGGGAATCATCCTAATGGGAATGGCTCCATGCTGGAACCTAGGGGCCTGGCTCGCCATAGATAGTAAACGGCATACAAGCAGAACAGGACACTGTTCACACCAACAGACGAGGGAATCCCACCCAGAACCTCATGCATGCAGCAACACCAAGCAAAACATGCATGACTCCAAACACCAGGGTTCTGAGAGGGAATGAAGAGAAAGATAAATGACCAGCGCCTTCTAGCAAGAGGCTAGCATTCATGTGCAGCAGAGCAGGGGTGATTGGTGACTGGAACAATACACACCCAGCCAGGGCTGACAGCAGAGACAATAATCAGCGGTTATCAGCTCTCCCTGGGCAGAACACAGCGTGTGGTCCGTCTTATGAGCTGTTCTGCTGAAGGATGGATTTCATACTGAACCAAAATCCATAGTTCGGCAGCAAATGAAAGATGGACACATTAACACGCAACGATTATTGCCTAAAAGATAGCTTTTTAGCGCATTTTGAGCGATAATCATTGTGTCTAAATGGGCCTTTACTATGCTCCAGTCAGCTGCAGTCCAGACGCTTCCTATACAGACACACGATGTTGCTGTTCACTGGTGACATCACAGTGCTGGCACAAGTTTCAATTGGTGAAACAGCAGTCAATCAACCAAAGCAGCGCCCGCTCCCAAAAGCAAAAGGGAGGGAGGAAAAGAAGCCTACTTTGCCCTAGTCTCTTCTGCCTTAGGTCAAACTGTGCTGCGATGAGGCCGATGACCATAACACAACACTTGGGGCTTTAGCCGGAGGGGAATCAGGCCAGACACCAGGTTTAAGAGGTTAGAGGAGAAAAAAAACAAACTGTGCTCTTGTTGCCATCAGTGCCTTTTGGCAAATACACGCGTGTATACAAGTCCCTCTCATACATAAGAATACACTAGGATTGTAAATGGCGCAAGGTAGCTCGGGGGCCTGCTACAGATTTTGCATTGAAACCCAGGAGCTCTAAATTACGCCTCTGGGCCCAAGTGTTACCTGTTCCACCCCATGCCTGTGATTTATTGGGATATTAATATTATCAGCAACATTTTTAATGGTTGGATTATCCTTATAGCTTACTATAAATACATTTATCAAGCCAACTACTGGGTATAATAAACTGATGATAGGTTCAACAGTGAAGTACTCTGGCAAAACCTCGTGGCTTTATGTATAAAAAGTATACATGCTTCTCTAATGACTCATTGAGTTTGAAATCCTGACATTTAGCTATGATGCACTAATCCTTCCAAAAGCCTCTGTGTACTTTCAAATAAACGCAACACACTGCCAAGTACCAACTGAATGAAACTGCCTGGAACAAGTGGTGAATGCATGGCATGTGCACTTCTGGATTAAGAAAACAGTTACATGGTAATCAACCTCCAAATCTCACGTATAGAATGTAAACAATGTAATCTTAGAGTACTTCTACAAGGGACAAATGTTGGGTGCCCGACAGTCTTTCCAAAGATTATTGCTCCTGTGCTTTTACACAGGAGTGATAATTCATTCAGTGAATGGAGGCAGAGCACACCGAAGAGCTCTTCTGGCTGACTACCTCCATTCAGCGTAAACAGGCAGTCTTTCATAGATGAACGACTGCCTGTTTAAATGGGCCAATTTTCATTCACTTGCCCTGTTGGATCCTGTGTTTACACGGGAAAACAGTCACCCGTAATCGCTCTTTTGAATAATTTACTTGAAATGTGAATGTGAAATGTTGAATGTGAAAGTACCCGATACTGGTGCATCTTGTCTCCACTGGAACTATGGGTGGAGACACGGGTTGGCCAGGTTGAGTTGGAGGGGAGGGCCAGGTGACGCCCACAACTGTCGCAATGCAATGTCCATCATTTCCCCGTTCCAGTTCCTCTCACTCACCCCCTCCACACACACACACACACACTCCCTTGTTGGCTGCCAGCTCCTGTGCGGAGTGTGTGCTCCAGTTCCCCTTATCTCCCCTCGCTGTTCCTGTCACTTTTCCATCACTGTCCGCGCACGGGCCGGAGCTCGCTCTCCCTGCCGGCCTTCCTTCGGTGCTACAGGCTCCACTCTCACTGTCCTCCCCGCCGCCCTGCAATGGAACGATGGAACGAATGATGCACTTCACCTTCAGCTCCCCCCTCCGTCCCCCGCCGGGTGTCATCTGCTGGCGATGGAGCTGTGTGAGCACAGCGTTGGGGGCTATGGGCCAGCCAATCAAAAGTTGGAGGCGTCCACTTTGCCTACACCTATTCTACGTCCAAGCCAATCCCAAGTTGTGGGCGTGCATTTTGTTTCCACCCATTCTGCTGGAGGAGACCAGATGCACCAGTACCAAAGTACCCTAACAGAAGTCATGGTAGACACAAAGCTAACATAGAGCTCCTGTGGAACAACAGTATGTAAGCTATGTAATTCATTATTTCAGTCCTTTACCTGCAATTAGACAGTTGGGAGCTCTTTTTCATATAACATTGCCCCCCACACCTACTAGACTCGTGCACAGCTGCAAAGGTTACACATATGGTATGTCCGCCCCTGAACAGAAGTGAGGCAGTAATTATGTAGTGTTGTTTTTCATCTATTGTAGTTAACTTGTTCTTTCTCACCCTGTCTTTAAAGTATCTAATTTCACCTCACAATTCTTGATATTATGACTGTCATGTTAGCTTTTCTACTTTGGCGTGGTGGTGTTCTTCATATAATTTGATGCCCCCACTCCATTCTTGTTAGTCCTCTTACCTCCTGTTGCTCTGTGTTTAAAGAGGATGTGTCTCCCAACATTAAAAGCCATACTTCATGTTATGGATAAATACTGATAAATGCAAGGTACTAGCTGATATTTTGGCCAAAATACGTGAGCCCTCAACCATCATCACGGGTTCTTGCTTATTGTGGATCCCTACACTAATATTAAATTTAAAATCACAAAAAGGGAAATATCATACCATGCAGTGAGGCATTGGCACCGTTGGGCTCCCCCAGCATTCAGCGCCGGTGTGGTTCACCTTTGCGGTGTAGTGCAACCCGCTGGTTTTGAACATAGCATCACTAATAGGTTATAAGCCTGCATGGTGCACTACAAGTAACATGTGGTGTGACTGTCTCATCAGTGTCCACACATGCGTTTCTGGCTCCTCCGTTTAGCAGTCTGGCTCTCTGCATGTTGGGGGTTACATGGTGTATATGCCTGCCCTCTTGTATCAGCATATCAGTGAGTATATGGCCGCTTTCTGTATTTTTATTTATTTTAGCTGAAGGCTGGGTGAGTGGAAAGAGTATAGCAATGCTGCCCAGCTGGAGGTCAGAAAAGGGGTTGTTATTACTAATGGGATTACTATGGGGGTCACTTATAGTGGACACTATTATCACTGGGGCCACTATGGAGGCCACTGTTACTACTGAGGCCACTATGGGAGTCACTATTGGGGCTTGTTCACACCGGCATAAGCGTATTTCGGTCATGTAAATACGCTGCGTATTTGTGCAACAAATGCACTTACACTTGTGTGGTTTGTCCGGGGCTCCAGCAGGTTTTAATGTGTGCAAATACAAAAAAAAAAAAACACAGAAAAGCCCATTAAAATGGTGGGCAAATACGCAGGTTTTCTGTGTTTTCACTGCATATTTGCGCCTGCCCATTCACTTCAATGGTCTCTTGCAGTGCATAATATGCACCAAAATAGGTCATGCCCCATATTTTTTTCATGCGATCCCCTGAAAAAAAGATGCTCATGTGAACGAACCCATTGAAAACAATGCGTTCTATTCACTACATATTACGCATGCAAAAATTACACGATCATGAGAATGGGGGACTCATGCTCCCTCGATTTCACTACACTACAGAAATGGTAGACTAACTTGAAGAAAGGAACCGGTGGTCGCTCATGCAAAGCAACGGCCTCTATTCCTGTCAGTGGCGCAGGCATATTGCCAAGCGCTGTGCTTGGCTATCTGTCATCCTCATTGAAATGAATGGATTAGCGCCACTCCTGGGACAGAATTTTTTGTTCCAAAATCTGAGGTTTACTTGAACTCCAGAGAAGCTAATGTAAATCTAAGTTCGGTTTACTAGAACCATGGCTGTGTAAAACTGTCCATAATTACGACAGCATTGCTTTACGGCATGCATCCATAGGGCACATAGCTTTAAAACTCCCAGCCCACTGGTGTTGGGGGTCCTATATTGAAGTAAGCAATTCATAGAATGGTAGAACTGGAAGGGACTGCCATAGTCATCAGGTCCAACCCACTGCTCAATGCAGAATCACTAAATCATCCCAGGCAGATGTCTGTCCAGCCTTTGTTTGAAGACCTCTATTGAAGGAGAACTCACCACCTCCTGGCAACCTGCTCCACTCATTGATCACTGTCAGTTCAGACAGTAGCTATTGCCTCAGGACCCAGATACATTGAACATGTCATTCTTCTGTCTGAATCTGCAGATAACAACACAGTTATACCATTACAAATGGGAATGGGAAACTGGGAAGTAGAATAGTTACATGTCCTTCAATTGGGTTTCCTGTCCTCCTGAGGGCAGGTGGCAGGTCATAGTTATAACTTCAGGACTCAGACCACTGAACCTGCAATTACCTTGCTAAATAAACACTTCATTTCTATAATGGCATTCCATAAAGTAGCTTTCTGAATGCAGTTTTTGCAGCCATTGGCAGGAGCAGATTGTAAAGTAATGGAAATTATAGTACACAACCTGAACAATGTATAACACTTAAAGGAAATCTTGTCTCCATATTAATGCTGCCTTTTCGGAGGGCAGCATAACCTAGTGACAGAGTACCTCAGCGCAGCAATGGCTCACTTACGGTTTTCAGTGCAGTACTTTTCATACAATCTCCTGAACCACTCGCACGGTCAACAGTCCTCTCAGTATTTTGCTCATGCTGCGTAGTCCAGGGTATTCATGAGCTCCAGGCTGGCTGCATCAATTTTGCCCATGCATGATTGACAGCTTTCTACCTACACTGCTGCCGATTGACAGCTTTCTACCTATGCACTGAGAATATTCATAAGCTTCCTGCACTCTGTAGGAACAAAACTGTCAATCAGCAGTAGTGTTGAAGCAGCTGCAGTTCATGAATATCCTAGACTACAGAGCACAATCACAGCCCTGAGAGGACCACTTACTGTGCTCGAACAATGATTGTATGAAAAATACTACACCAATGTAAGTGAGCCATCGCTGCACTCAGGGACTCAGCAGCATACATATGGTGACCGTTTCCTTAAATAAAGGACATTTTCTCTTTCACGTCACTGTTCACACCATAGGATCCCCTCCAGTGGACTGTATTACTTCACACAGGCTTCCACTGGAATATGCTATCCACTATAAACTTGGTAATTACTAATGGTGTTGCTCGTCTTGATCGGCCTGGCGATAAAATTAATCACCAAAATTTAGCTCTTTGCTAAAGGACAGGTGTGTTGGCTTGGCACTGCTGGAGTTCTAGGTTTCATTTAAACCTGGAACCTAACCGCTGCAAGGCAGCACTGTTAACTACTGGTCCACCACCACCTCCACTATTGTTCAAGGAGGCTAAATCAGAGAACCCGATTTTTGACATTTATTTTAATGGAAGGGGGAATCGGGAGTCCCGATTCCCCTTCTCCCAAGAGTTCCTACCACACCACCCCTCAGCACTGGCTTTGTTTAGTCTGCTATACAAGATTTAAAAGGCTAGGCCTCCACTTAAAGGGGTGGTCTCGCGAAACAAAGTGGGGTTATACACTTCGGTATGGCCATATTAATGCACTTTGTAATATACATCGTGCATTAAATATGAGCCATACAGAAGTTATTCACTTACCTGCTCCGTTACTAGCGTCCTCGTCTCCATGGTTCCGTCTAAATTCGCCGGCAGCTTGCTTTTTTAGACGCGCTTGTGCAGTCCGGTCTTCTCCATTCAGCACGAGCCGCTTCAGTGTGCTCCCCGCTACAGCTCTTCTGCGCATGCGCAGACGAGCTGTCACTGCTCGGGAGCGCGCTGGAGCGGCCATTCTGTACTTTCCTCTGTTAGAGGAAGGTGCAGAGCTGCCAAGCTGTCCGGAGAAGCCGCCCAGCTGTCCCGCCGTCCAGCTGTCCTGGTAAGTGATGGGCCGGGGGGGCTGCCGCTGCGCCGGGCTGCGCCGGGGGGGGGGGGGGGGCTGTCGCTGGGCCGGGGGGGGGGCTGTCGCTGGGCCGGGGGAACTAGCGCTGGGCCGGGGGGGGGGGGGCTGTCGCTAGGCCGGGGGGGCTGCCGCTGTGATGGGGGAACTAGCGCTGGGCCGGGGGGGGGGGGGGGGCTGTTGCTGGGCCGGGGGGGCTGCCGCTGTGATGGGGGAACTAGCGCTGGGCCGGGGGGGGGGCTGTCACTGGGCCGGGGGGGCTGCCGCTGTGATGGCGGGGGGGGGGCTGCGCCGGTTACCTTCTGCCTGGCGGTGGGTGACAGGTCGGCCGTGTTCACTCCAGGGATCCGGTCGGCGGCTGCGGGGCGTCTGGTTGCCATGGAGACACAGCTGGTAGCGTCTCGGGAGCGCGCACGTCGGGCTACAGCAAGCGATGCGAAAAGAGCTGGCGGCCATCTTGGGAAAAAGTTTTATAAGTTGCTGAAACGCTGGAACGGTAAGTAGAAACCAGCTAGGAAAGTAATTTACAGGGGTAATTAGTAATGTATGTTTAATTAGGGGGACTGGGCAAAAAAAAAAATTCACTGCTTCCTCGAGACATCTCCTTTAAGATCCACCTACAGAGAATAACTTTTTGTTCTGTACTGAAACCATGTTCCGAAGAGCACTCTGTATTCCACTAGTCCTGCTGCTCACAAGCTCCGTTCACTTACTGTACAGGACTAACCCGTCAAACCAGACCACAACACAGGCCTCAAGGAAAGCAGACCTCACTGCGCCCCAGCTTATATCTCTCACAGTACCAACCAGGCCAAGTTACACGCTCCCACAGGTATGATCCCTGGGCTGATTTTAATGTACACAACCTCAGTAGACTCTTTCAGAGTTAACCCTACCCAGGATCACGGCACACTCAAGCCAATCCCAGCAATGGCCAACAAAGAACACTCTCTTGCACGGCCAGACTCCCCTAGGCCCAGACTACTGATAGCTCACTGTCTGCTTCTTGTAATAATTCTTCCAGACTCTACTCAGTGAAACAGCCAAACCACTCGGCTGGAAAGACTCACTGACACTGAGCAGGTGATAGTTTATGCAGCTTTTCCTCAAACGCCAAGTTACGTCTCCCAGTTTTCAGCTCACCATCTCTCTTCGAGGCGAACTATCTCGGCCTCTGGTCCACCGTTTCTAGTGCCGAACAAGCTTCCTTCAAGCCCACTGTCTCTCCCATAATGGACAAGGTTCTGGTATTAGTGTATTTTGATGCCACCGGAAGCTAGGGGTTTGACAGGAGGAACACCCCTCTCACACCCCTAGCTCACGATTGGGCCAAGGCAGGAAGGTCCTACTAGCAGAGTGTGCATAACTGCTGCCATGTTATGGCTGGAACATGGCAGCATTCAAGTGTAATAATGTAAGCCTAACAAGTACTGTTACCCTGACCCTAAGGTCCCCCGCTCACAGCTGGTGCCCTCACTGCTTGTGTTCCGCTGGCAGAACTGTCAGCCCCCTGTTGGCTGCTACCGCTCTCAAAGCTTTTGCTCCTCCGGTGGGACTCTCAGCTCCATGGACGCCGTTCCCCCTTGAAAGACGGCGCCCTGAGTGCGGCTTCTGCTCCGCCACCGGCATACTCAGATCCCTGCCGCTCGGTCCTCCACTGACACCTCGCGCCGTCAGTGCTTGTGCTCCGCTGCCAGGAAAGCCTGCTGAGGTGGGTGAGGCAGGCCGACGTGGTGTGCTTCTGCACTGTGCGGCCGCTGTATCACAGTTTCTGTCCCCCCCAACCCTGCAGCGTAGCGGCCGGTATGTTAAAGTGAAATCGGGTGGGGTTGCCTCCTGTGGTGCGCTGGCAGCTCCCCAGGAAAAGCCGCTTCATGACGCTTTCGGCTGATTACTAGAACAGTGAGCTGCGTCTGCGGCGAGTGCCTCGGTGCCGAGCTAGCAGCTCTGGCAGTGCGTTAGCAGCAGGGCCCGCTATTTTCCCTCCACTTTGGCGCAGCTGCATGTATTTTCCTGGCAATTTTAGTGCCCTTCCAGGGCCTATTTGCGAGGCTGCTGTGCAGCCAATTAGGTACAGGGGGCGTCACCCCTCTGTCAATCTTGGCTCCACCAGGACTTCCTGGTGGCGTCAAGATACACTAATACCCAAGGTTCCTTCAGTTTACCATTGCTTCCCAGGAGGATGTGCTCCAGGCCTAACTCTGATAGTTCAACAGCAGCTCCTATTGGCACTGCATACCAACAATCCAAACTCTTATGACGTTTTCACATGGCCAAGAAACTCTTGCACAAATATGAACCCAATTCGTTCACTGAACATTAGAGATGAGCGAGCATACTCGCTAAGGACAATTGCTCGATCGAGCATTGTCCTTAGCGAGTATCTCCCTGCTCGGGAGCAAAGGTTCGGATGCCGGCGCGGGTGACAGGTGAGTTTCGGCAGACAGCAGGGGGGAGCGAGGGGGAGAGAGATCTCCCCTCCGCTCCTCCCCGCCGGCAGGCGACTCTTTGCTCCCGAGCAGGCAGTTACTCGCTAAGGACAATGCTCGCTCGAGCAATTGCCCTTAGCGAGTATGCTCGCTCATCTCTACTGAACATCTATCACTCCTGTGTGAAAGTACCCTGACAGATTGGTACAAAACTCTAATCACTTTTCATCTGCTTCTCCCAGCAGCATGGTGGCACAGTGCTTCGGCATTCTCCCTGGGACTGTGCTGATGTCTGTACTTACCCCTGTAGCCGACTGCCAAGAAAACGGTCATTCATATACCCATGTTCAAGCAGCAAGGAATAAATGTATCACTAAACAGTCTCAGATAATTAGATAGTCAAATTAAAGGAACATGCAAACCTTTATAAAGGATACAACCTCAGTCCATGTGTTGCAAAGTTCACCCCCCTCCCCTTACAAACTGAGCCAACTGCACTGGCTGCCAAGACAGAAAAATGTTGTACAGTCAGATAAGGAGGAACAAAATAAAGAGAAATTTCACTTAACAAATACCAGTTCTCTTGTCCTGTTTATCTTCTGCATACAGGCCCCCAGTAGAGAGGCTGGGAAGAGGTAAAATGTGCTAAAAAAAATCTAACGAGAAGTCCTGTAAGACATTATAGCATGAATTATACAGGTGAAGAATGAAGGGCAGAAGGTACATGTCAATGAACATTCTTAAAGGATGTCTAAAAAAGGTCAAAGACTGAGGTTAGAAAGAGCTGAACAGCAGGAATTTCTGATGCAACAGAAAACGAGTAGTTAAGAGAGCTGATTTGAGAGCAATTGCTTTGCTATGTCGTTAGTGATAATAACCTGTATTTATATAGCGTCGGCTTTTTACACTATGCTTTACAATTCGGAGAAGCAATAAGCTGATTAAATGGCAAACCATGAAAACCCTGCCGAGGAGAGTAAAAATGGTATTGATAGCAATCTGCAATTACTTAGCTTTTTAAGAAATGCACTATTTCAGTTTGCGCTCGTTCAGCTTGTTTAGGCAGGAAGATTATTGTTGAGAACTGTTCACATCTTGTCAGTGGTTCACGGTCCTATGTGGCGGTACACGGCACGTCCGGATTCCGCACACGGATTTCTGCCGCGCAAGACTTGCTATTTATTGCGGATCATTCGTAGGGGTGCCGACTGCGACTTTCCTAATTCAAATCCACCCATGTGTAGGGAGCCTAAATGCAACAAGAAGTGAACGATCCAATTATGGTTCTCCAGCTCATACTGAAGGACGAATGAAAAGCGAATGATTCTTATTCATCATTGGCTCATGTGTAAACGGAATAATTATCGTTCACTTTCGTTTGTTTGAATGATTTTTGGAACTATAATCGTTCCGTCTAAATGCACTTTGTGAGCACTGCTACGGCTGGTATACTTTTGTAATAGGGCTGCATTTCACGCTTCTACTGAAAGCAACCCTTCAGTTTCAGAAAAAAAAAAACTTTGTCCTGGGACAAGAGGGGCAGGGACTTATATGACTTGAAGTTGTTCTCTGCTGTCCTTCCGCTCTCCAAGTTTTGGGTCCTGTTTTCACTCATCCAAGATGGCTACAGCAATTTTCTAACAAACTAATGCACACCGTGTGCTGTTCTAATTAGAACTGATCACATGAGCAGCTCAGCCCAATCAGAGAACAGGTATAGTGCATTGGTAGTCTAACTCTACCAATGCACTGTGGGGATTAGGTAGTCTAAAGAGTGCGTTGGCTATCTTGGATGCCCAAGAACAGGACCCAGAACCGATGGATTGGAGGAATGGCAGAGAAGAACTGCAGATCTTGTACCCTTTTGCATTTCCGATCCTGGACAGAATTTTGTTCCGACACCAGAGGTTTACTTAAATTTCAGAGAAGTTAATGTAAATCTAAGTTCAGTTTACTAGAACCATGGAGGGTCTGGGAGGCTGAAATGTCAATGTATTATGGATGTGTGAAACTGTCCAAAAGTACGAGAGCATTACTTTGTGGCATGAACATCATGAGCGTGAAAGTAGAAGATCTCCATGAAGTCAAAGAATCCCGCTTATGGGCATGTGCAGCGTCCGAGGAGCAGACCCTCAGCGTAGGAGACTGCGGGGTAGAGTTTCGGCTTGGTCACGGGACTCTACCATCTTCCACCCTGAGGATAGCACGGGACCCATCCAAGTAACTGAGGGTAGGCCTTTCAAAAGGGTAATCCAATACGTGGTTTATCTTAGCAGTCTGTCGTCACGGGTGATGCCACCGTTCCTTCCTCTGCGGTGAATCCGGATGGTGAAATAAATGCCAATACAGAAGCACGAGACAAAAGCATTCATACATTATGGAGGGGCCCCGTTAACTCTGGGCCACTACACATGCAGCCCTAGAGCTCCCTGTACTGAAGTTTTGTGTATGGTTAGGGAATTTGGTGCTAGTGCATGTTTCTACCTTCAAATGTCCAAGAGTTAGATGACCCAAGCAGTACAGCTCTGCACGCAATTCTAGCAGTTGTGAGACTGGCTATTGCCTCTGGCTCCAGATACATTGAACATGTTATCTGCAGATTCAGATAGAAGACTAACACTGTTACACCATCACAAATGGGAAACTGGGAAGTAGAGAAGTTGCATGTGGTGAAATAGTTTACAGAACGGGCGTTCCTGGGCTCTGATGGCAGGACATAAGACTCTTTTCACACAAAACGATTAAAGTTAAAAAAAGAAAAAATTGTCCAAACAATTAAAAATTAATGATCATTGTTCAATGTAAATGCAGCTAACGATTGAACGAAAAACTTTCTAGCTTTTCATTCATTTTATGCGGACATAAGAATCATTGTTGGCTCGTTCACTAATCGTTCAGTTTAAATACTGATCGTTCCGTCGTTCTCATTCCCTTATACAGCAAATGTGACCGACTGAACGATTTCTCGTTGATTGAGCCAACATCATATCTGCCTGTATAAACAGGCAGCCAGAGCAAACTCTGACATTGTTTGTTCTTTCGATCTTGAAATTGGCAAGTCTAAATGGACCAACAGTTATAAATACTGTTGCTTGCCTTGATTGGCTGGAGCACAGGACAGTAAAGCAGCAAATGTTTATATGCCTATATAACACATGGTCTGTTGTCGGGGACAGATATTCTATAGAGGATATATTGCTGCTGGTGTGAAAGCTTGCATACGAGCAGAGAACCTAAATGAGTTCTATTGGAGGGAGCAGAGAAAAACAACTGCATCACGTTTATATGCCTATACGAAATGTGGTCTGTACATTGGGAGAGGGTTTATTTCTGCTGGTGTCTATGTATATAGCAGCTTTGGCGTGGGGACAAATGCAGTTCTCCGTTTGTGGCCTCATTTAAAGTCACTAGTCTGGGCACTATGAATTATTTGCAGACTGTATGCAGCTGGCAGTGGGGTTTGCAGAATTCAATTATGGTGCGCCAAACAGGGACAGCGCACAAATATAGAAGTTGTATTGTGTGGCCTTCTGTTCTCGCGTATCATGCCTCCTAGGGACTGCAGTTTAGTAGGCAGTGGTGTTTTGTGTTAAAATAAAACAAAGAAATCCAAAACAGGGAAACAGCAAATACACACAGTGCATGTCAGCAGTCTCAGTCGTTCAAAATCACGTTTTTTCCGCCTCCTCTCCATTTGCAATGAGAGGAGGCAGAACCGGGTGGGGCTAAGTTCCAGGAATTAGCTCCACACCCATCCTGCCTCTCCTCATTAAAAAATTGTGCAGGGGATGGAGAGGAGGCAGAGAGGGGGCGGGAGCTCAGAACACTGCTCCTGGCTCTTCCAGCCTCCTCCCCCTGCAGAGAGAGACACCATATATCGGCTGGGCGTGAAAACCCAGCCGATATACAGTCGTCTAAATGCACCCTTAGACCATGTTATACACCAGACTTCAAGATTAGTGTGAACAGAACTGAATCAGTAGAACCATGTTTTGGCTTCGACTGGTTCAGTTCACTCCACACTAATCCCAACAGATAAGTACAATTTGGGAATATGGTGCTTACTAATGTGGATGAATTGATTAGGATTATACACAATTTCACTGATTATATTTTTCTAGAATTCCTTTTTATGTATCTTTGATTCAGTGCAGTGAACTTTGTACCAGTTTATGAGCTAAAAGAATGTGATTTTAGCCAACCACAAGTAGATGAATGGATGAGCAAACATAACATACGGAACAAATTTACCAATACTTCCAAAAAGACTCTTCCTGCAGAACTGATTACTAAATGTAAATATAATTGTGTCTATTCTATACTAATTATTTTTATGCATAACCTTTTGTCTTACTTAAAGCAAGATATGATTCCAGCTTAAAGTAGACAACATATGTTGTAGCAAAAACATTTCAGGAAGTTGCTTATTGCAAAGTGATGAAATAATAATCATGTGTTTTCCTTTAAGGGAGTCTGTCAGCCCAAATATGCAGTCCAAACTGTAGGCAGGATATTATAGACTAAGAGGAGCTGAGCAGACTGATATATAGTTTTATGGGGAAAGATTCAGTAGAACTTGTATTTTATTCATTTATATCTCTGCACATTCTGAGCTGAACAGTCCGATGGGCGGAGCTATCAGTGACTAACAGCTTCCTCTGTATGTACAGTCCTACACAGCTGTCAATCCCTAATCATGTAAATGACTACATTCAAAAGAATGGGGTTCATATTTGTGTGTCTTGCAAACGCACAAATCTCGTGTGAATTTCTTGGCCGCATGAAACTGACCTTAGAGGGAGAAGCAAATGTGAAACCCACAGACAGCCGGGTGAGAGCTCTACTTTAGTGTTGCTGCAATTTGGGGTTGATCTCTCAAAGACCAACAATTGCAGTTGGGATGCCTGGAAAGCTATGTTCAATTTTACTGACACAAACCTCATTTGTTGTACATGTGGTGGTAGTCTTTCATGAGTACGGAATAGGAGAGAATGCCATTTTCTGTATTACACCAGTAACCATCAAAATACATCAGTAAGTCGCTTATGTAGTGAAAGTAGCAAATAATTGTCACCTTTAAGAATAGTGTGATTCAGAAACCTTGCTTTGTAGTATACTTCCTGACAATACAAGATCTCGGAAATTTTCCCTAAAAGCACAGCACACATTTGTTTCTGGATAAATTCCCTAATAGTGATGACATAGATCTACCTTACTGGCATGCATGTCTTTACAGTGGGGGTTCCTGAGATCTCAGCCTGGAGATTATAGTGAGGATAAGGAGCTCTCGCTGTCCCACTGAAAAGAATGGAGTGGCCAGCATTACCATAACTTCAGGTGCCAAGGGTGAAATTCAGACAGAAATAGAGGAGCATGCTGGTAAGCTGCTTCCATAACTCCTGTAGAAGTCACTGAGAGTTGCGCAAACACTAGGCTACGCTGTGTTTGTAACTCCCATTGACTTCCAAAGGAGTTGCGCAAAAAAAAAAAAGTAGCTCAACCAAGCTTGACTGTTTTCATGTACTGTTTTTGTAATGTTGCTAAAACACAGATAAGGCCTGTGTTTTAGGCCACCTGAACGCGGCCCATATACCACATACGAATACCACAGGGGAATCCGACCCTGTCCCCAGCCGGCGACCCCTATGTACCTGTCTGCCGTCTTCATATCTGTGCTGCGGATGTGCCGGCCGGCACGCTGGCGCACATGCGAGTACAGATAATGCCGCGCCGTCACCTAGTGATCCCGCAGACTTTCCGCAATGCTGATTGTGGAAGGGTTGCAGGGCAGATGGTTTCCATTTACTTGAATGGAAACCGTCCGCGCGGAAGCTGCGCAGAATCGCAGAATGCAGCAAATTTCTCCTCCGCAAGCGGTAAATTGCAGTCGATTTCCACTCGTGGGCAGGAAATCGCATATTGCCATTGCATGTTATGGGTGGCATTTGCTGGGGAATCCAGAAGCGGACGGCCGCTCCGGATTCCACAATGCAAATCTGCATGAATAAAACCATTTAATAACTTTGGCAGGGTCTCTTCCCTGAAAATGCTGAATTGATACAAATCCTTAATACCGTAGTGTGAATGAGCCATAGGGCTGGTTTCATCATTCCTACTCTATGACCTGTGCTGGAACAAATGAATTCTAGAAACCACACCTGATTTACCAGGAAACTCTGCGGTTTTGCAATGCGGTTCCTGGATGAGCAGATTTTACGGTGGAAGAACAAGATTTCAGCTGCACTTCTGTTAAAAAAATAAAAAAAAAAAATTACAAAAACCATGACAATTTGTAGAACATGTGTTTTCAGAATGCGCCTTTGAATACAATTACAATGCACATAAAAAGACGGTGCCAAACACTGTAGAGACACAGTATAACCACCAACTGGAAACCTGGCCTGTGGCCAATGTCAGATGAGCGGACTGTAACAGATCCGTAATGCAAATGTATCACAGATGATGCTGCAACCGCTGGTCACTGGTATTGGCCGCAGCATTTCATCTGTTTGCTGTCATTGGTTTTAATTTCTACTGGACAAATACAGATCTGCATTTATGTAATAGTAAATATCATCAATGACAGCAAATACAGAAAAAATCCTGCTGGCAACACTTTAACCCCTTTCCAATCCAATTTGTATTCTGGTTTTCCTAGGGAGCTTACTCTTTCTGCTGTTATACAACGGCGCTATCTGCTGGCTAAAGCCAGTACTGCATGAGGTGACACGTTGGATAGATTCCGACAGCAGAGAGGCTGGTAATATACAGGAAGAGAACCCTGACGGATGTCTTCCAACATCGGAGCTGTACAGCCTTAAACCATAATGTCTTCAGAGGTCAGACAGTGAATTGGAAAGGGGTTAATGACTCTCCGTAGAAAATCATGATGCATTTTTCACGCAATATAAACAAAAATAGAGCATGCGTCGATTTTTATTCCGCTCGCGGAAACCGCAATTCTTATCCGCACGTCTAAGAGAATCTGCAAAAGTCCATGCCTTTCAATGGCCGCGTATTGTGGTGAAGGAATACGCAAGTCAAATCCGCCCTGGCCTTATTCTGTAACTGGTCCGTCTGTTGCAGACTGAGGGCTCTTTCACACTGGTAAGAAAATGGGGCGATTTTCTCACAATGCGAGAGTGATTGAGAACGCATGATTACGAAACTAATGATTTTCAATGGTTTCATTCTCATTTGCGATGTTTTCACTCCCGCGATGCTGCGAGGAAAAAAAAAACAAAACACGCAGCATGTCTTTTCTTTTTGCAATATTGCCCATTGAAAACAATGGGAGAACACTGTGATCCCCGGCTGCGGCTGTGACAGCTGCGCCGGCGGATTCCTTTAACCCCCGTGGTGATTTGAAGCTGTCACATCCAGGAATGAAGGGAACCCCCGCAGGGATGCGAAGCGGTTTGCTTGTGAAAACGTCTCACATCCAAGGATTTTCAGAAGGACTGCGAGGGCGATATCAGGCCGTGAATCACAGCCCGATATCGCCCTCGCCAGTGTGCAGGAGCCCTAATATTGGTTTCACAGAGGCAAGGGGGGAAGGGGGGGGGGGGGGGGGGGAGGATAAATAAGTAAAAAAAAAAAAAAAAAAAAAAAAACAAATCGCAGCATGCTCCACCTTTCTGTGATGTGCGTTATTTTTTTTTTATCTCCCCATGTTTCCCTATGGAGCTTCCTTTTTATCGCATTGCAACACAACTCAAACTTGAGTTGCGTGCAATTTTAACATTAGAAAGTACTATTGACTTTCACTAAAAAGATTGCAGCAAAAATCACGTGATTAAAACGAGCGAGAAAAAAGTGACAAGATTTTGCTACGGCAAAATTGTGCTCACCCGTGTGAAACTATCCTAAGCGCTCATTCACACGAGTGTATACAATTTTGGTGCATGAAAAACTAACAATTTTCAGTGCGTTTTAGATGTGTGTTTTTTGTGTGTGGCGCATTATTACATCCATGTTGCATGAGTGTTCCTCGCGTTTTTCATGCGAGAAAAAAAAAAAAAAAACCTCAAGAAGTCATAAGTGATGCTAGTTTTCACACAACCCACAGAAAACAGGTTCCCAAATAACAGGTTCATGTGTATTTGCTGCTTTTTTTTTTTTTACGTATCTGTAGAATTTAATGAGCAATTTTGGTCCATCAATATAGATGAAAACAGGACATGCTGCGGTTTATTTATTTATTTTTTTTACACACAATATCAATTTACGTTTAAAAAAAAATGCATTTTAGAATACACCAATTCTGTCTGTATTTATTTAGTAAGAAATACAGACAAAATAATACGCCTATATGAGTGAGCCGTAAGGCCTGATATCCACGGGCACACACGGTCTCCCCATGAAGAATCCTGCAGCGCATTCCACCTGGCCTGCAGACACGAGGACAGAAAATAGAGTATACTCACCTGTCCAGACGCTGCAGTGCTCTCCTCCGTCGCAGCCGGATCTTCTTTCTTCTGCCTGGCGGATACGCTTGGGACACTGGCGGCATGCCCTTTTTTTTTTAAACTCCTGCTTTCCGACGACACGGACGCAGGGCCAGCTATGTCTGTCGCAGGGCGGTTGGCTTCCATTGACTACAATAGAAGCTGTGGAAGCCATCCGTGTGGGAAAAAACGCTGAAAATGGAGCATGCTGCGGGTGTTTTCCCATGAGTGCGATCCGCACACCAGGGGAAAAATGACACCCGTAGGTATTTAATTACCTGTGGATGCCCAATGATTCCCAATGGGCGCGGATCAAGCGTGCAGGAGACCACACATTAAATAAAACTACTTTCCCCGTGGACATTGGGCCAAAGGCTTCATGTCCATGGGGGGCACACAGTGTTCCCAAGTGTGGAATCCCGCAGCGACGAGGCCTAAAAAGACATTTTCTTACCTGTCCGGCTGCCATGCGGGTCTTCTCTGTTGCAGGCGGATCTCCTTTCTTCCGCGTGGTAGATACGTCCAGGTGCGCCGTCGGCGTGCAAGCGTTGTGCTTCTTGAAAAAAATCTCCTGCTTTCCTGTGGATCCGTAGCACGGATGCAGGGTCAGCTGCGTCTGTGCTGCAGATCGGACGGCTTCCATTGACTTCAATGGATGCTGTTCGTGCAGGAAACCGCCGAAAATGGAGCACGCTGCGGGTGTTTTCCGGCGCGTCAGATACGCACACCAGGAAAAATGACAGCTGCAGATATTTAATTACCTGCAGATGCTCAGTGAATGTCTATTGGCATTTTGAACTGCGGATCAGCTCAGGTGTGCGCAAATACACATGCGCTCGTGTGGAGGGGGCCTCGGGTTAACTTCACTCTGGCGAGTGCGATATGGGGCTGTTAATCCTACTCGCATATCGCGCTCCCCATCATGTTAATTCCCCAAGGATGTGAGGCGTTTCATGGCAAAAGAGCCTCGCATCACTTCAGGGGTGTAGCGCTCCTCCTACCGCGGTAGAGGAAAGCGGAGTTCCTCCCATTGTTTTCAATTATCACATCTCACGCACGCGGTCATGCGCAGTGTGCCTTTCTCATCTTTTTTTTTTATTCCCCTCTCCGTTTTAGGCTGCCTGCACACGAACGGATTTGCATGGTGTAATCTGCGGGCGAATACTGCTCATAGCATGCTATAGAGGAAGAAAAAAAAAAAACCAACAAACATACGCTTCTTTTTGCACACTCGCGGAATCCAATTTCGATTTCCATGAGCGGAGGGGAAAAAAAAGGTGCAGCGTGCGCCATTTTCATGCGGATTCCACACAATGGAAGCCGTCCGACGCGCAGCCCTACGGTAACATTGCTGAAAGGCTGTGAATTCCACGTCATCGCCTACCGACGGCGCAGGGAAAAAAAAAGTAATTTTGTAAAAATAAAATCTGTACTGTGCATGTCTGCTGGCGAGCCGTCCGGGCCATCCGCAGTGCAGAAAGTACAGGAACATGCGGGCACCGGCCGGGCACAGGGTCAGACTCCACTGTGGGCTCCGACCCGTTTATGTGCAGGGGTTCCTTAGGGCTTCAACAGACAGGCACATCGCTACGGAGCGTATTGGCGCATTTACCAGTCGTGTCGTATTGTTTTTTTTAGCGTTCAATCTTCACGCAATTGCAGATGTAAAATTAAAAACAAGCAGAAAAATAGGGCAGGGACGATCTTTACTCACGCAGAGGAATATTGCGCAGGAAGCACGCTTGCGAAAACAAAACTATTGAAATCACAGGCAGTGCTTACATGTAAGATCTGTGTGCGGACGTGTGCTGCCTGCAGTCACCGTGTGTCACATGTGTAGTATGCGCCAAAGTCACGGTCAGGTGAAGCCACCCTTATACTGTTGCAATTAAATCAGTAACTCGTGTGGCGAACCTACGGACGCTTACTATGGCGGTACCGTAATAGTCTGGTTTCCTCCATGAATCCAGGTAGGATTTCAGTCAGGGTTACAGACGCCCGTCTTGTACCCACATGTGCCCTCAATAACAGAGTGCAGCCTCACCCTGCGCCCTGAACAACCTGCCTCTAGTACTGGCCGTATGGCTATAGGTTGCTCACTAAGAGGGTAAGGGAACGTGTGGTGTTCTGTGGAGGAACCCCACAGGTGAGGAGGGGCCCCTGAGGGGTAAGCAACTGCGGCAGCGAGGAGGGGCCCCTGACGGGTAAGCGACTGCGGCAGCGAGGAGGGGCCCCTGACGGGTAAGCGACTGCGGCAGCGAGGAGGGGCCCCTGACGGGTAAGCGACTGCGGCAGCGAGGAGGGGCCCCTGACGGGTAAGGAGGGGCCCCTGACGGGTAAGGAGGGGCCCCTGACGGGTAGGTGATTACAGCAGTGAGGAGGGGGTCCTGACAGGTAAGTGACTATAGCAGTAAGGGGGAGCCCTGCAGGTGAGGAAGGGCCCTTGCCAGTTAGGTGACTCGGGCAATGAGGAGGGGCCCCTGCCAGGTAGGTGACTATAGCAGTAAGAGGGAACCCTGCAGGTGAGGAAGAGCCCTTGCCAGGTAGGTGACGCAGGCAATAAGGAGGGGCCCCTGCTAGGTATGTGACTACAGCAGTAAGGAGGAACTCCACAGGTCAGGAGGGGCCCCTGCCAGGTAAGTGACTACAGCAGTGAGGAGGAACCCTGTAGGTGAGGAGGGGCCCCTGCGAGGTAAGTAACTGCAGCAGTGAGGAGGAACCCTGTAGGTGAGGAGGGGCCCCTGCGAGGTAAGTAACTGCAGCAGTGAGGAGGAACCCTGTAGGTGAGGAGGGGCCCCTGCGAGGTAAGTAACTGCAGCAGTGAGGAGGAACCCTGTAGGTGAGGAGGGGCCCCTGCGAGGTAAGTAACTACAGCAGTGAGGAGGAACCCTGTCAGGTAAGTGACTACAGCAGTGAGGAGGAACCCTGTAGGTGAGGAGGGGCCCCTGCCAGGTAAGTGACTACAGCAGTAAGGAGGAACCCTATAGGTGAGGAGGGGCCCCTGCCAGGTAAGTGTCTCCGTCGGGGAGCAGGAAGCAGCCGCACATGTGCACTCGGTGTGACAGGCGGAGGGTGTGTGAGGCTGCAGGGCGGGAGGCAGCGGCTCACATCTCAGCATTCCTCTCACTGTTATTACAACGAGCCCCACCAGCAGAGCCGGCAGCCATGGGCTAGAACAGGGGTCTCCGTCTGCCCACTGCTTTGACCATGGCTGTGCCCGAGCACAGGACGCCCCCTCCGGCCACTTGTGGATCCTAGCTGCACCCCGGACCCCTCTGTCCCAGTCCTCACTGCACTTCATTGCTTCAGTTCATGTGACTTACCGCCTGCAGCCCCACCAGGCAGGAGGATGCTTCCTAGCTGCAGGTAAGTCATGTCCCACCACCTTCCTGCAGTAGGTGTAGCCAGCCTATATGCACAGCTCCTTCCCCCCGATCATGCACCTGGGCTAGTGATCTACATCATGTGTCTCCCAGGTATAACCTAGGTAAATACTGTGTCATACTCTCTGCTACATTTCTGGTTTACTTTCCCCTACAGTATTTGCGCAGCGCTAACTATTTGTCCACACAGGTTGGAGCCTAATCCTGCCATGTTCCTCTATAGGGATTACCCTGTTGTCAGGGGGGTTTGTTGTGGCTCTGTGTACAGAAGTCCTGATACAGAATACGTCGGGGGTTTATATCCAAAAAGAGTGCCCAGCAGCCGGAGCCTCATGTGTAATGCTTGTTGTTCTGACACATTGGAGATACAGTATATATCATCTATAGGTGCGTTTGACATGAACCTGTTGTCAGATTGGGCGCTGCTGCCCATGGCACACGTTACATATGGGCACGGTCCTTGTTTGTAAAGCAACTATGTGACTCCTTCACTAGTAACTATTGTGTCACACATGTGACTTTTGATCCCATTGATAAGTTACATAGATATGTGCCTCTTGTCTGACCACAACCGGCGCACTACAAAGGAGTGAGATGTGTCCCAAAATCATGGGTGAAATAGTGTGTGGCATGCTGTGCTGCTTTGTGTGGGCAAATGCCAGAGGACATGATGGAAGGTGGACAGACCTGGATCTAGTTAAAGGGGTTGTACCAGGATCACAAGTTATCTCCTACTGAATGGAGAGGGGATAACTCGCTAATTGATGGCACCGATCTCAAGAACGGAGGTCCCATGTCCCCGCTGGCACCGCATGGTCACTTCTCACTCTGTAATGATGCAAAAATGAATGCAGCGCCGGCCGATCGTGCAAGTCAGCGCTCCATTCATTTCAATGGGGTTGACGGAAATACCAGAGCAGTTGCTGCTCAGCTATCAGCAATTGAAAGTGAATGGAGCGTCAGATGCTTCAGTCTCCTCCTCACTTCGGACGGTGCAGTGATGGGGACGTGGGACCTCCATTCTCAGCGGTGAGCCTCCCACCCATCAGCAAGGTATCCCCTATCCTGTGGATAACGTCTGATCCTGGTATAACCCCTTTAATAGGGTCCATTATTTCCGTCCTAGGATGGATTCAGAGCTACTTGACAGAATAGGAATATGGAAAACCAATAGCAGATGTGAACAGAGTCTAATTCATGCCACTGCTGTTGCAAGTTTTCATTCCATTTAAAGTGTTATACGTTTGGTACCGTGTTAGAGCAAAATGTGATGAGAGCTGAGAACAATCGCCTTGTATTTACACATGGATAATCTACTCTCTCACCATTTGGAAATCATTGGCAGAGAAGAGCTGCTGGGTTCTCGCTAATGTTCAGCCATATGTTTTGTGGTAATGCCCTCATTCACCAAGGCTGCACAAGGAAAATCAGGAATGAATGAATCAAGTGACAGCTGCACTTCTCTGTGTACTACGTACCATGCGTATTATACAGGGCTTTACAGAGATTACCTGAGTATAGGGTGTCAGTTCTAGTAGGCTTCCCTGCCAAGAGCAATGAGCTATAAGTCACGGTGACCATCACTTCTTCTGACACATATCAACAAGTGGGAGGAATGAGGCCAGTAGGTCATATTGGAGGCTGAGCACGCTCATATAGCATTATTCAAGAGCTGTCATACTA
Organism: Eleutherodactylus coqui; assembly: GCF_035609145.1. Classification (NCBI taxonomy): domain Eukaryota; kingdom Metazoa; phylum Chordata; class Amphibia; order Anura; family Eleutherodactylidae; genus Eleutherodactylus; species Eleutherodactylus coqui. Next base: position 242,481,480 of record NC_089838.1, read on the forward strand.
CTTGGCAGAGACAGACTTGAAGTTTTTATTAGCAACTGTATAAAATGCTTGTAAAATCGAAGGTCCAATAAATTTAGGTTGGTTTCATGTTATGATGAATCTTTAAAGAGCCTCTGCGACTTTTACTGGTTTACCCTCTGCAAACTTCTGACAAGTTTTTCTCCAACTTCATCGCATTCTAATATAAACGGATGGATACTTCTAGGGGATCTTTTTATGGCCGTCTCAAAGGAAAAACCTTTTATGTGTGTGTGTGTGTGTATATATATATATATCTCTATGATGTGTGTGTGTGTATATATGTATATGTGTGTGTGTGTGTGTAATTATATATATATATATATATATATATATATATATATATATATATATATACACTAAAAAACATATATAGCAACTATAGGAAAACCAATTCTCCCCAAGTTGAGAACTGTAGCAAGAGTGTAGTCCTTCACCATGGCCACTGCCTCAGTTGGTTAGTACACACTCTAGTTTTGGGGCTGTGCAAAGATTCCGAGTGCCACAGTTACACCTTCAAAGCACCAACAATGAGGTGCTGGACCATTGCCCTACCCATCTTATGTAGTTTAGTATATATACAATCGATGGCTCGTGCGGTCAGCGAAAGCTTGTGAACATAATAGACAACATTTTACCTGTATTACTGGTGTTCTATGTGGAACCTTTCTGTTAGGCATGTCTACGCTAACTTGGAAAGTTTGGAAGGCTTACAGGAGGGGGCAGTAGAGCAAAGATAACAGAGGTTGACACTCATCAGCCCTTGGCACTCATTTAGTAAAGGTTCATTTATAAGATATGGAAACTGACCATTCTTTATAATCGTCATTAGAATTAAATATAAATTGACGATGAAATTTAGAATTCTTAGAGCGGTCTTATTCCGGACTACAAAATGTGATGGCTTATCCCATATCAGGTGGGCGAGGGTCTGACTCTTGGCACCCCTGCTAATTAGCTGATTGAAGAGGAGGCTTTAACCCTTTTAAGCAGACAGCAATAACTGTCAAGAAAGTGAGCAATTCTGCAATAGATTTCCATCAGTTGATGCTGCTATGTTTACATTTTGTTCTGCTATTTTGGAAGAGCTATGTACACCAGAAATGTCACCATCTTCATAGGGATATAAAAGATACATATTCTTACTATGTTGCTATATTGTTGACACTTGTATAAATGGTGCTATATAATGCTAACAGCCCAGGTCTATGTTAGTCAGCTTCTCAAAGCTTAGACTTTAGGACTCCTGCACACAGTAAGGGTTCGTTCACGTATGTGCTAGGGGTTTTCCATATTCCTGCTCCATTCGGGGAACTCCTGGCATGTTAAAATGGAACTGAACAACGCCAAATGGACCTCATTGACTATAATAGGGTTTCCATCCATCTGTCCAGTATCTTGCAGGATGACATAGCTTAGCATGATATCCTCCTGTTTTTTAGCAGAACCTCAAACACTGATGTGAACGAGATCTGAATCCATGCGTATGGAGCCTGTACAGGGGCACACAGCACTCTTTTATTATGCACCTGTAGGCAGTCTGTAAAGCTCTGTATTCTCCCTATAAGTGATTACAGTACTGTTCTATCCAGTGATCACAGGCGATGAACTCTCTAACTGGAATTATTAACTTTCTCTTTTCTTCTCCAACCAGCCCAGACTGCCATAACGATTTCTCCTGGTTACATCTTATCTCTGCAGAATTTGATATTAAGACATCATTGGCTCCCCAATTTTCTAGATCCATGCCGTCATTTTGCACACTTGTGTGAACTAAAATAAAAAACACATACTGTCCTCTATCGCTCCTTCCAGTCTTGGCCGTAGTGCTCCACTGATACTTCATTGACTTCTAGATAACGTAATCCTGTGATCGCTGTATCCAATCCCCAGCCTCATGAGCACTTTGGCCAGGGCTTGGCTGCTGTGTTCTCATGTACTTGCATGTGATTGTGGTACCTGGAAGTCAGCAGGGAACTGAAACAATGCTTACTGCAAAGGCTTGAGGAGCAACAGAGGTGGGTATAAGACCTGACCGGTCCCTCAGGATTTCACCTGGTAAACTCAATAGCCTGTCTTCCCTGGGTGTTTGGGGCAAGTGGACTGAGCAGGACATTAGCGTAGAATAGCCCATGAACTACTGACATTAACAAAGGTTAGAAGTATTAACAGTATACAGTGTTTATACCCCATGTGCTAAACTGGGCAGTTTATGAAATGACCTTTTTACCTGCTGTCAACTCTATTCACCCTAATCTGATCATTAGATGTCAGGAAGAAGCTTTAATAATGAGTTCTTTCCATTGTGCTCACGATGATGGATCATTTACATGTGAATTCAATAGATGCAAGTTATATATTGTGCCTACAGGTGTTTGTGTTGTCAGCTAGGCAACATGTGTTTGCTATAGAAGAAAATGAGCTATTTTGGTTGTGTAAACATTCTGCTTTTAATTTGAGTAATTTTACTGACGTAGAATGCGGCTTTCACCAGCCGGGTCTTAATTAGCCCTGTTGTATGAGGTCTTTGCTCCCAGGGCTAATTTAGTCCTTTATTCCATTCCATTGTGAAGACAAAATCATTCAGGGGACTAATGATGACTAATGTCAGTGACATGTGTGAGGGGTTACATCTGGGCAAATGATGCAGAACGTGAAAAATACAAGTTAATTACTAATTAGTCTGAGGGGGCACTGCATAATCATTCTTTTGTTTTCCCATGCCCTTTAATCTAATGTCATTGTCCCACAGGAATTTTTTCACGTACATGTATAGTCTTCCCTAGGCACTAAGAAGTCTATATAGACCCCAGCAGAGAATACTAAACGTGTTGTGAAAATAATAGAATGTTTTGGTTTTTTTTCCAACACTACTTAACCAACCGGGTAGTCCTGAAGTACTTCCAATAGTTTCTCTTTTAAAGGCTTTCTTAAAAGTTTTCATGCAAAACTACCCCTTAAATTTGACCATTAGAGAACAATATACAGATAATGTACCTCCGTTTCCCAATTGTTATCCAATCACCATGGTAAATCAGGTACATTATACCTCCGTCTGATTAGTAGCTTGCCATATGATTTTTTTGCAACCATGGTTGAGGACTGGAAAGTGCGTTTTGCAGGGTCATTGTTGCTATCCGAACAATGCCTTTTGGTGATTATTTTGCATGTCTGGGGGCAACGTGAAGCCAGAAGAATATTGTTCCTAGATTTGCATATTTTCCTAATTGAAAACATGTAAACCAAACCTACACATGTCAATCTTTCTTGCAACCCTAGCCTCAGGCATGGCAGGAAGCAGTCTACTGGCATTCTGTCTGTACTTTTTCTAAACAACTTTGGGATTCTTCTGGTATTTTCGGATACTTTTCTGATATCTATTGAAGACTCCTTCAATAGAGACTGGCATGATACTTCAATATAATGTACGTTAATACGTTGCAGCAGATCTACATGTCACGGGGGGTTTCACACAATTGGATTTGAATTGCGGATTTTGCAATCGCTATCCAGAAATCTAATACACGGTAATACCCAGGCATTGAAAGGCATGGACTTAGGCCAGTTCGCTGAAACTTGTGGACAGGAATTGCGGATTCTGTGAGTGGGAAAAAAAAATCGCAATCGAATTGACGTGCTGGGGACTCTAAAATTTGCACTGCGTTTTGCAGTATGTGGATGACATTTTGTAAAATCCCATCCACTTGCCTTTTACTGTATTTCACTGTGTTTTTTAGCTGAGCTACATCACAGATAAAATCCGTAGCAATTCTGACCCGGGTTGATTCACATCTATTTTATTTATTTAATGAATGCTCACATTTGCCTTTAAAGGGATTCCGTCGCCAGGTTCATACTGTCTGAACTACGGGCACTATCATCCAGAAGGAGGTGTGCCCACTGCCCGCAAGAATTTGTTATTCTGAAACACTGCGCCATTTTAGTATAAACGGTCGTTGACGTTTTGACTCTTTAGCTGAGCTCCGAGTCACGAGGGTGGGCCGCGTAGGCCTCTCCCCGCCCACTGCATGCAGAGTGACAGCTCTCTCTCTTGTGTATAGGGAGAGAGCTGTCACTCTTAATGATGCGGGTGGGGAGAGGCCAGCAGGGCCCGCCTCTGTGACTCAGAGCTCAGCTAAGAGTCAGGCTTCAGAGAGTGGATATTCTGAAATGCTGCAGCAGTTCAAACTAAAGCATACAGAAGGGCAATGGGCACAACTGATCTGGCTTCATGCTGCTCGCTGTTCAGACAGCCTGAACCTGATGACTGAATCCCTTTTAAATGGGCTTTTCAGTTTTTTGAAAAAAGTTGATGACCTATTCACAAGATAGGTCCTCATTGGCTGATCGACTGATCAGACCACACATGGAATATTGTGGACAGTTTTGGGCACTGGTACTCAAGAAGGACATATTAGCGCTTAAGAGGGTTCAAAGATGGCCAACTAAAGTAATAAACGGAATCGGTGACTACAATACCCAGAAACGTTATTTACATTAAGATTATTGCGAGTTTATAAAAATGATGACTGAGGGGCGACCGAATAACTATGTATAAATCTATCATGGGACAATACTGAGATCTCTATCATCTATTTATACCCAGGACTGTGACTGTAACAAGAGGGGACCCTCTACATCTAGAGAAAAGATGGTTTGTATACTTACAAGAGGGTTCTTTACTGTAAGAGCAGTGAGACTGTGGAGCTCTCTGAGGATGTGGTGATGACATATTCAAGAAGAGTTTAAGAGGGACCTGGATGTCTTTCTTGTGTGTTACAATATTACATGTTATAGTCATCGATTTACTTCAGAAGGGTTGTTGATCCAGGGGTTATTCCGATTGCCTGACTTGTAGTCGGGAAGGAATTTTTTTTCCCCCTAAAAATGGAAAATTGTCTTTACCTCATTGTTTCTTTTTTTTGCCTTCCTCTGGATCACCACTGGGGAAGGGGTAAGGTTGGGTTCCCACGGGACGGAAATCTTGCAGAATGTCTGCAGCGGGACCACACAGAAATTCCATGAGATTTCCTCAGCGGATAGGTGTCTTCAAGACCTAAGTGGCTTGTCCGCCTGTATTTTTCTTGCGGAAGTCTCTCCTCATAGAGAGAAGAGAGTCTGTAGCGGAAACGGTGATATAATTTACATGTTGCGGATTTGAATACCGCACCACATGTCACTTTCCGCATAGACTATCCGCAGCCTGTGGATGAGATTTTGGCAAATCTCGTCCACTTTTCTGCTTCGTCTCGGGCTTAAGAATGCATATGGAATTTACATGCAGAAAGTCCGCATGGAAATTTTGCTCCGTGTGAACCCGGGCTAAGAGGTTACTGGACGGACATATATATCTTTTTTCAGCTTTACATACTATGTGACATGACTTTGTTGCAGACTTCGCTGTAAATATAGCCACTGACTTGCAATGAAAGAAATCTGTGGTGAAAATCCATGTCATTTCCGCAACAGCTAGTGCATTCTGCGAGTTGGAAAATCCATAGCATGACAGGAATCCACTGTGGATTTTATGCTGTTAGTGAATGGGATGGGTTAAAACCCTATTCACTAACATTGTAGGTACTTGCAGAATTTCAGTATTAATTCCTCCACTAGTACACAATGTTTGAAACCAGTTAAGAGTAGTAAATCTGGTGGCAGATATATTTTCGGGAATTTCTTATTACATAGCAATTTGATACATTTGAAAGGCCTCCAAGATGGATCATCACCTCCTCTATGAATGTGTCTAGCGTAGTGAAGCAGAGCCAAGTTGTGTCGTTGGCTCTAGCACATCTACAACATTGACACTTTGACAATTTTGATATTTTTTTAAATGATGTAAGATACATCAATATATTGAAATCCAGAGTCTTCTATACTCAGAAGTAATGCATCATTCTCTTGTCTATAATTCTTGCAGGCAAATGTATAATATAACTTGGTCACTGACTTCTTTATTTTACTGTAAGTCGATATATTCAAGAAACTGCAGTAGATCTTCATGATAGAAATAAGAACTTCTTACAAAGGTCAAAACTGACTTCTTTCCCAATATTTCAGGGATTACACATATTTGCTACCTGACTGATTGTCACTGCACTGGAATGTAAACTTGGACTTCTCAGCGCTTTGGTCTTGTTTGCATTCTCTCGATAGGTGAACACGCTCTCCTATGGAGGTGAGAAGGATGATTGATCGGTCTACAGAAATACACCCCTTGTCACATGTCATACTGTGCAAACACAAAACCTAACAAATACGTTTTAAAATAGCAACTTTGATGTTGACACATTACTTGTATAAACAGAAGGAACACGCTATTATTATCCATTGTACACGCAAGTCATGTAGTCACCTCTGTACAACCACACCAGGGCTGCGTGTGCATTAGCTGCCTCCAGTACAAAAACAGGAAAAGATAACAGGGCTTTAGGAGCTTCCACTTCATGACATGGTGATGCTAAAATATTTTTTCCTTTAATTTCTCGGTTTAAATATGTGAAGTGATACATTAATATTTCTTAAAATAATCAGAACCCAGCAATTAAAAGCTACTTCTGTCCAGGCAGACGTCGTCTTTACATGCCACTTCCATGGAACTGTATTAAGGTACCTTTACACCGAGCAGCTATTGTCCGGTTATTTGCCCAGAAAAGTGTGAACGGTAATTGGTTGGAAGTTTTTACACCGAGCGAGAATTGTTCACTATGAGAAATAGTTAGAGAGGAGAAAGAGAGAGATTTGTTCGGATATTTTCGTTCTCAAATTAGTCAAATATAAACATATATGCTTTAAACCCTTTCCAATCCACTGTCTGACCTCTGAAGACATTATGATTTAAGGCTGTACAGCTCCGATGTTGGAAGACGTCCATCAGGGTTCTCTTACTGTATATTGCCAGCCTCTCTGCTATCGGAGCCTATCCAACGAATCACTTCATGCAGTACTGGCTTTAGCCAGCAGATAGCGCCCTTGTATAACGGCAGAAAAAGAGCAAGTCCCCTAGGAAAACCAGGATACAAATTGGATTGGAAAGGGTTAACACTGGTGGCTTTTCATCAACCAATGACGATTTTTTTTTCTTTAAGTGAGTTGAAACAAAACTCCAAGCAAATTATTGTGTCCCATGTGACACTGCTGCTGGCCGTGTTTACATGGGGTGACTGTTTGCATTTACTCATCCAAGCGATTATTCTGCCAGTAGTTGTCCCGTGTAAAGGTACCTTTTACTCTACCTAGCCTTGATATAATGGCACAGTGTCTGACTCAGCATTTATAATAGCCAAACTTTGAGTCTTAAGCTCATCGAAGCTTAGCTAATTAACGTCTCCTATATATATTCTTAAAGAGCACAGTATAAAAACAGCAACTCTTATGCAGGACTATTTCCAACCTGATACGCCTTTGGGTCATAGAGTATTTCTTGGCACCATTGTAGCTAGGAAAGTAGAAAAGACTCAACTCTTTTTCTGTTATAGTGTTTGCTAACTCTTTCCAATCTAGTGTCTGACCTCGTCCGACATTGAGATTTCCCTACATAGCTCCGATGTTGGCCGAGGTCCAACACTGGTTTCTAACACGGCAGCTCTCTGATGTCGGAGGCTGTTCTGTATATGTATTTTGCAGGATGCAGGACATCTCTCCGAATCAGCGCTGTACTACATACTGTAATATACATATATACAACAGCCTCTGACATTGGAGAGCTGCCCTGCATATTGTTAAGGCTGATATACATGCAACGATTATTGTTCAAACTTCGTCCAAACAACAGCTTTTGAGCGATAGCCATTGCGTGTAAATGTGTGCCTATTATGCACTTGCCGTGCACTCTTTGTCCATTGCTGACTTCAGGTCAGCATGAAATCCATTGTTCCTGATGAGAGCTGCTGCATACTGTGTTCTCCGCGGGCAGCGCTGATAGCATTGTAGGCATCCTGCTGCCTGTTGCAGAACAAAAGTGATGTATTTAGAGAACAGATCGCCTGCTGTCCTCTAAACACATGCAAATGAAGCTAGTTGGCTACTAATGGGCTGATTAGCAATCTTGTAGATATGATGCCTTTTAATGGCTAACAAAAATACATGATGTCACAGCAAGCTTTCAGGATATCTTCCCCTTTGTCAGGCTAAGGAATGAAACTAGTTTGGATGGCAAACTTATGTGTGCATTAGTGATAAGAGACATCCTAAGGCCTCCTTCCCACGATCGTGACGGGCTCCGCCGCGTAATATTCCGCAGTGAAGCCCGTCACGGCGCCCCCCAGAGAACCCATACTTACCAGCGGAAGATAGCGTGAAGACGCTTCCCCGCCCACCGCCGTCGCGTCATGTGACACGCCCACCACGTCACATGACGCGGCCGGCCGTGTCACGTGACGCGCCAGCCGCGTCATATGACGCGCGGCGGTAGGCGGGAAAGCGTTTTTTCACGCTATCTTCCGCTGGTTGCAGCGGGAGATAGCGTGAACGGACGGCTTCCATTGACTGCAATGGAAGCCGTCAGCGCGTACACCCGCAGCAAATAGAACATGCTGCGGGTGAGAACGGGAGATTTCACGGTGCGTAATTCCGCGGTGGAATTACGCATCGTGTGCATTGTGCTATTAGGTTCAATAGAACCTAATAGCAGGGGGCAACGCAGCGGATTTTTGCCACGGATTTACGCGGCGTAAATCCGTTCGTGGGAAGGAGGCCTAAAACTGTTGCATTCCTCAGCTCCATGGACTGATTTAGTGTTTATCTCTCTGCTCAGACTGTCTTGTGTTTTTTTTACGTCTCAGATTTCTGCGTGTGAACATTTATTTAGATCAAGAGCGATGTGCCCCCTTCCCCCTGCATCTGTATGTTATAGTTATGTGCCATCCCAACTAGTTTCATTCATAGCCTGACGAAGGGGGCGATATCCCGAAAGCTTGCTGCAACATCATGTATTTTTGTTAGCCATTAAGGCCTCATGTCCACGGGGAAAATCAGATCCGCTGCAGATTCTACATGTAGAATCTGCAGCGGGTCCCTCCTGCCCCGCGGACATGAGCGCTAAAAATAAGAATTTAAAAGCATTTACCTATCCGTAGCGGGCGGCGAAGCTTTGCTCTTCCTCACGGCCGGATCTTCTTTTTCGGCCGGCGGATGAATTTCTTACGCCGGCGGCACATCGCCGGCACGTCGTCGACGTGCCGCGCGCATGCGCCGGGCACATCCGCCGAGCCGAAGCAAGGGAGATGCGGCCGTGAGGAAGAGAAGAGCTTCGCGGTCCGCTGCGGTGAGTAAATGCTTTAAATTCCTATTTTAGGTCTCCCGCGGATCCGGACGGCTTCCATAGGCTTCAATAGAAGCCCGCGGGAGCCGACCCCGCGGGAGACCCGCACGAAAATGGAGCATGGTCCAGATTTTTTCATGCTCCATTTTTTTTAAAATGCCTTTTATTGACGATCCGCGGGTATTTATCTACCCGCGGGTGGTCAATGCATCCCTATGGGGTGCGGATCCGCGCGCGGGAGATCCGCTGCGGATTTTAAATCACATTTTGCCCGTGGACATGAGCCCTAAAAGGTATCATATCTACAAGATTACTTGGTTTCTCTCACTGAGAACAATCACACTTTATACTCTACTGGCTAACACAGTACCAAACCTTTTTTATCATCTTCCCAATGTGAAACACTCATAACTCACGTTTAATTTTCAAGAAATTGCTAATAAAATCATCATGACAGTTCAGTTTTATGTGTTTCTGTTGAGTAATTCCAAGGAATCCACAAGGCACTTCCCACCCAAAATAAATAAGAGCTGGGGAGTGTGCGGGAGGCTGGGAAATTGGATTGGAAAGGGTTACATTCACTCCCTGAATGCTGATTTTTGAGGCCACATGATTGCAGCAAATAAAGTCTTGTTAATACAAAATGTACATATATCTCAGAGTACATATGCCAGCATGTCTATACTTGCAGACTAGTGATAATACGTGTTGATGTTTCTTAGGAAATGAGGTGGGGATCTTATGACTTCAGGGGTAATCAAAATCCCACAGCTGGTTCTTATAAGATTTCAAAGCTGATCTCTGGGACAAGTCAAGTAGCCTATGTCATTCCAACCTTCATCATATACACACATCTGGTATCTTCTTATAAGAGATGACTTGATGCATAGGATTGCTGAGGTATCATGGTGAGAGGCAAGTTTGTATCCCAGTAATTGCAGTAGTATATAAATTCTTTCTTCGTCATGTAGTTATATCTCAGTCAGATATATGAATAGATGGATGATCTTGCCACCTGAGGCCCTAAAAGTGCGTCCACCCTTGGCTCTCAGAGGCTACTTGTGTGTGGTGACCTCTTTGTCCGCTTGTGTAGAGCCTGTTGACCACTAGACATGTGTCTACCACACAATTGAAGAGATTTTGCCCAGTTAAGAATTTGAGAGGGGGCGCATTATTAGAATGCAAGAAGCTTGTTGGCCATATCAACAAATTGCCTGCCATCTAAGCTGCTCTGACAAGACCGTTATGAGGTGTTGGGACCAGTGGATGCGTGAGGGCATGCACACAAGGCAACCAGGCTCAGGACATCCTCGACAGACAACCAGTAGAGACAGTAGACAGGATTGACTACTGTCAATCTCCAGTTGGCAGCTCCAACTGTTTTGTCTGCCATCCAGAGTAGTAGGGGTACGAGGGACAATGACAGCTCAGCGATATATTCAGGACATCCTACAGCCACACATGTTTGGTCTCATGACGGGGCTTCTAAGAGGGCATTTTCCAGCAAGATAATGCTCGGCCGCACACAGCAAGGGGTTCACAGGGTTCACAACATGGTCACACTCTCTTGGTCTGCCTGGTTGACAGATTTATAACCAATAGAACATGTATGGGACCATCTGGGATGCCAACTTCAACAGCCTACAAGTTTGCACGATCTTGAGCAGTTACAGCAAATGTGGACCAATATGCCGCAGGATACCATACAGAACCTGTATGTCTCCATGTTTTCCCATATCGCATCTTATATCAAAGCTAGAGTTGGTCAAATGGGGTACTAGAGTCTCCCTTCAAGGGTTCAGTTTTCCATAATCCATTTACCCTTTTGCTCTGATATTGTCATTACTTATGGCCCTTTTACACCAAATGAGAACCTCACGATTCTCATTTGACCGACTGAACGAGCTGTCGACGTTCTCTCCAGTTCTTTTGCGCTCGTGCAGCCTGTTTAGATGGGCAGCCATTATTGGGAATCGTGACCTTCTCGTTAAGTTTTCATATTCCTATATGAAATACTGCAGGATCAGCGTTTAAACGCAATGAGAAGCCAACGAGTTAACAAGGATTCTTATGCTAGTTGAAACAGAATGACGAGCGCACGAGTCTCGTTCATCCTCCAGTCATTGGCTCGCATTTAAACTTAACGATTTTCGTTCACTTTCGTTCGTTTGAACAATTTTTGGAATGATATTCGTTCCATCTAAACGCCGCTTTACTTATCTCAACGTTACGATCACACACATAAAGTTTCATTAGATCTTTTTGGGTGCTTGATTTTTTTTTTTTTTTTTTTAGACAATGAGTGTAGTATATTGGCTGGGATTTGGTAGGGATTAAGCAGTTAGCTTTGTGTCATGGACATCATGGCTTTACTGTAACGAGACGGTGAACAATTTATGGGAGAATTGGAGTAGGAGGAGGATTTGTCTGTCCTCCAGTGTAACCTAAAACTTTTCAGTATATGTCTGTGTGCAATCTAAGCTTTTAAGTGGGATTACGTATTTTGGAATGTTTCCTGTCCAGGGGGCCTTCCTGACATCATAGCATCAACTTGTCAGTTATTCATGCAACCACAAAGTACACATTTTTAGGCACTTCCCTTTAACACCTAATCCCTCAAATCAGGACCATTTCGCTGTTATGACTGTGTATTACAGGTACTGAAGTCAAGTGATATCATTGATCATGTCTGTGTTGATGGAGTTGATTGTTCTTCCAGTGTGTTTTGAACTTCAGACAACTGCCAGCAATAAGTATATTTTACCACAAAAACAACATTAATATTTATAATTGTGTAGAACTGACTTCCGTAGCTTTACTTTTACAGCTTGTGCAGTATTTCTCTAATATAGGCCGCCTGCAGACGAGCGGGTCGGATCCGGCAGCGAGAAATCTCGCCGCGCGATCCGACCCCAGAGCCTGCAGGGACGACCGCGTACTCACCCGCGCCTGGCGGCCCCGGCTCTTTGATGTGCCGGCTGCCGCGCAGCCGGCGCATGCGCAGACCGGAGCCGGCGGCCAGGTGAGTGCGTGCCCCGCAGGAAATTAGAACATGCCGCGGTTTGTTTGCCGCGCGAGATTTCGCGCGGCCAAACCGCGGCCGTCTGCATAGGAGTGCGTATTGTAATGCACTCCTATGCAGACTTTCAGCGGCGGAAATCCCGCGGGAAATCCCGCGGCGGGATTTCCGCTCGTCTGCAGGCAGCCATAGAGTGGGAGTCCGACTACCACTGATGGCCTATTATAAGAATGGGCCAACAATATTATAGTCTAGGGAAATCCCTTTTGAGGCCTCATTCACACAAATGTGAAAATCGCACAGAAGTTAGCCGTGCAAAAAATTTGCGGCTAACCGCGAAAAATAGCATGAATGGACGATTTCCCGTAATCAAGCCACGAGCTTAATTTGGTGTGAAATTGCCCATACACACCAATGGGAGCTGCGTGTCACTGAAAACGAGCGCTGCAGCTCCAAGAGGGGAGAGAGAGAGATGAAGGAAAGCCTCGGGGAAATCCCCTTCTCTGCGGGGCTTTCCTTCATCTCAGCCGGGCTGGAGGGATATCCCTGCCGCGGCGATGTTGGGATTCGCCTGTAGTGGAGAATAAGGAAATCTCCAGCAGCGCAATGTCGGGATTCACCTGTAAGGGAGAATCAGGAAATACCCAGCAGCATGATGTCAGGGTTTGCCTGCAGGAGAGAATAAGGAAATCTGGGAAGGGGCTAGAGAGAGGGCAGGGCTAGAAGGGTTTTCCTAGAGTTTTTCTCATAGCAAGAAGAGAGAGGGTGGGGCTAGAGGGTGGTTCCCTCTAGCCCCATCCCTCTATTCCCCCGCACTTTGGGAAGCCCTATAGCCCCGCTCATCTCTCTCTTCCCGCTACAGGAATTTCCTTATTCTCCCCTGCAAGGTAACCCTGGCTGAGATGAAGGGAAGCCCTGCAGAGAAGGGGGTTCCCCCGGGGCTTTCCTTTATCTTTCGCCTACTGCAAGGCGAGAGAGGTTCCCCTGCAGAGAAATTCCTTCTCTCACCCCTATGGGGAATTCCTCATTCAGGGACAGCTGAACAACACATTTTAAATGTTTTGCTGTAAACTCCTATTAATCCCCTCATCCCTGCGGGGACTAGCAGAAGCTTACAGGGGGACATTTAAAATGTGCTTTTGTATTTAGTGGCGCAGCAGCAATCCCTCCCCCCTTATCTCCCATTCCGATTGTTTAGAAGTTTAAACTAATCAAGTGCAATGACTACCTAATCAACCTCCCCCTCCACCTTGTTATCCAACTCCCATAGGAGTCTATGGAAACTCCTGCGCCTCGCGCACCAAAGATAAGTCAGGTCCTATCTTTTCACGCTGCAGGGAATTTTAGTTGTATTCTTTTCTATGCGCTTAAAATTCTCCCGTCTGAACGTTTTCATAGGAATCCATTGGTTCTATTAGCCGCGATTAAAAAAATTTTTTTTACTCGGTTAATACGGTGTGCATTTCACACTAGTGTGAATGAGGCCTAAGACATGTCTGTTTTAATAAATACTTATGTTTTTCATGAAATAACAATTCTGGAGCTTCCTTTTAAGAACCATGTACAATGTATGAATAAATTGACAAGTGGGTGTTAACTGTTGGGGGAGTGTACCTACACAGTCTGACACTGTCCAATCCGTGCTGACATGCTAGACTGCCCCCCTTCCCAACTAGTAACTCCTAATTGTCAATTTTATTCATAAGTAGTCACGGGAATAATAGAATTGCACAACTTGGGCCCAATGCCCACGGACGGATTATCGCTGCAAAATTCATGGCCAGACGCCCATCGTGAATTCCGCAGCAATGTCCGTCCATAGACATGCCATGTTAAAAGATTCTTCCCTGCCCACGAGTGCTAATCAATTGCGATTTTTACGCTCGCAGAGAAGAATCACAGCATGTTCTATTCTGTGCGGAAAATCAAAAGGATGGAAAGCCAATGGAAGCTGTCAGTCCCGCAGCGAGTCGCCGCGGATCCGCGTCATTGCTGGAGCGTCAGCAGCGTCATGCCCTGTACTGCGCATGTGCGCCGATGCTCTGGCTGAGACACTCACTGTGGATTCGGACAGGTAAGTATAGGTTCTCTGGCCGGCACCAGGTCTGATTTCGCTGCGAGATTTCATAGTCTGAATCTGACCAGGCCGTGGGCATGAGGACTTAGAGTTATAAAAAAATGCTGAAACAAAAATACTCAGAATAGGCAGTGAAAAACCTTAACGTGTACTTTAGATTCTTTCACACTGTGTTTTGGATATTATTGCTGTTGCCCTTGGTGAAATTTGATTTTGGCGCCTATGTTGTCGACTCATCTTTTGAGTATTTATAGAAGAATGCTCCAGCATTCTTAATTCATGGGGAATGCAAATATTTACTAAAACAGATGTTTCAGAACTTGTAACAGGTCCTCTTTAAAGGAAAGGAAGAAAAAAATGCCACTATATACATGCAGTATTCGAGAAGACAATAACCCTGAGGCTACCTTCACATGGGTGAGTGCGATATCGGTCTGAGAAACCCTGCCCGATATAGTGCTTGTCAATGTGCATTTTACCCACGGACGCAGAAAGAAAATCGCTCGTGTGTATGGCTCCATTCAAAAGAATGGAGTTTATATTCGCGAGAGTTTTGTGCTTCTCGCAAAGCACAACATTTGCGCAAGATTCACGCTTGTGTAAATGTAGCCTCATTCACACATTACTACTTTTAGTTAGACAACAAACATTATACAGGGTTACTATAGAAGAAATAAACCCTCTTAACACTATGTAGAACCAAAAATGTTAAACAGGTAGACAAGCAATATGCATAGTAGCATAGAGTTGGGACGAAAGTTTTTGCGGCAGCAGCTTTTTGTGACATATTAGCGCCCATAGAGAAAGAAATTTCGGAAAACTGGTTGTGTATGCAAAGGAAAAAGATCTTGGAGATCACTTGTAACAGAAGAACAAGCGGATCGTGTTAGTGAAAAGGCTCACACTTAGAATATTTGTACTGTAATTTAGTCCTACAGTCTTAAACTGGTTGTCCAGTTGTAACTTTTTCTTTTTATATATGGCTGTAAACTCCACAGTATTTTCTACTTTGTTCAATAAAACAATTTTAAACTATTAATGGCCTATCCACAGGAAAGGTCATCAATAATAGAAAGGCGGGTGTCTTTCTCCTGAGATCCCCGACAATCAGCTGTTCTCTAGGTCGGTGCGCTTTGTATCGATTTATGCAGGAAATGGACAGCTCTGTTCTCACTGCAGTGGCTAGACTTGGTATTGCAGGCGAAGTCCTCATTGAAATGATTCGGAACTTGCTTGCAATACCAATCTTTGACATTGCAGTAAGAACGGAGCCGTTTGCTTCCGGCAGAAACCGGCGTACCGGCCTGGTGATTGGCAGTGGTCCTGGGTAACAGAGCCCCTGCCGATCTATTATTGATGACCTGCAGACTTTACAGCTATATATAAAATAACACTTACAAAGAATGGTAGAGAATTAAATAAACAATGAGGGCCCTTTTTACACTGAACTATTATTATTCGTTTTTTTTAGTTTTTTTTATTTTTTTATTTTGTTCCTGAAAAATCTTTTCTGGGGGAAACTGGGCTTATCTTTTCAAACCTAGTGATAGTATCGTCTATCTCCTCTGAGTGAATGCAGGGTATCTCCCCACCTTGGGACTTACCTTTCAACCTTTATTCCTGCAGTTTTATTTACTGTCAGGAAGTGGACTTATTTGTTCTCGTTAATTGGTTGAACAGTCCACTTTCCTTCTATTTAAAGAGGGGTGAGCCTCGTTTTTCGAGACTTACCGCTCTCTTTATAGCTGACTAACTGATTCATAATTTTGATGGTTCCTGAGGAGGCTACGTTTATCGTAGCGGAAACGCGTCGAACCCAGTTAAGCATTTTTTCAGCAGTTGATGCACTGCACTTCTTTGGCTAAACATTGGCTTATGAGAACGCCATGTTGAGCCATAATGATTGACGATTGTCAGCTCAACAAGAATTTTTTCTCTTCGACTAGCCGTGAAAGGTGTATCTCATCTCAGTTAAGAGACACAACCACGGCCTGTTGATTTTCATTGAATAGCTGTATTATCTGTTCACCATGGTGGGAACAATTTAGTTAATCCCATTGAGCCAAACCTGAATTTTCTGTCTCAAGTTGTATTCGACAAAAAAAACTTGAGAAGTATTGGGAATTCCTGATCCCCCGATACTGTGTAACTATACACTTTTTTCAAGGGTGGCTCATTGGCTGTTCTTTCCCCAGAAGATGCTAGGGGTTAGACTTTTTAATATTTATTTTTTGTCTGTGTGTCTGTAAGCTAGGACTTTGAATAAACAAATCCTTTTTATGTAAGACTGTAATTAAAAGTTACGTTTTAGAGATTACTTGAGAACCCTCACTGTGACGAAGGAACTATTATTATTCAAATTCTTGCTGGATCATGAGAATCTGAATGATGGTTTAGTGTAAATGCCCCTATGAAATATAATTAATTTGTTGCGTGCAGGCATAAAAACCAAATGACGATCGCCGTTGTTCACGGCTGGTTTACTGTGAATGGAGGCGGGTGGCTGGAGTGTGCGTACTGACTGTGAGTGTACTAGCGAAGCTGATGGCAAAGTATGTCAGCCTCTCCCACTCACAGGGATGGCAATACTCTGGATCTGGTCTTCCTCCAGCTCTGCTCTGCTTCCAACTTCACTAACTCCCCTCTCCCACTCTCGGATCATAACCTCCTCTCTTTCTCTGTCACGCTCTCTAACATCTCTCCAGACCCACCTACCTACAGTACCTACAGGAACCTTAAGGCCATTCACACCCAGAACTTTGCTGAATCCCTACAGTTCTCTTTGTCCCCCATCTCTCTCCTCAACCTGGCTGCCGCTCACTACAACACCACTCTCAAACATGCCCTGGATGAAGCGGCGCCCCCCAGGACCCGAGCCATCCGATGTAGACCGCAGCAACCCTGGCTCACGCCTCAAACACGCTTCATCCGGCGGTGCTCTAGAAGTGCTGAACGGCTGTGGAGGAAATCGCAAACGTCCGCAGACTTCCTCCACTACAAATTCATGCTCAGAACCTACAACCTTGCCCTCCACCACGCCAAACAAGTCTACTTCACCTCTCTAGTCTCCTCACTATCCCACAACCCTAAACGGCTCTTTGATACTTTTCACTCCCTTCTCAGCCCTAAACCACAGCCCCCGGTGACGGATCTCAGTGCCGAAGAGCTGGCTGCTTACTTCAAAAAGAAAATTGATGACATCTGTCAGGAAATAACTTCCCAACCCCAGACTAGCCCCGACCCTAGTCTTGTCAGCACTGCATCTAGCTCCTGCTCACTGTCTGTACTCAGACCAACGACAGAGGAAGAAGTCTCCAAATTGCTCTTCTCTGCTTGCCCCACCACCTGCGCTAGCGACCCCCTCCCCTCACACCTCCTCCGTTCCTTCTCCCCAGTGGTCATCTCCCATCTCACCACTATATTCAACCTCTCTCTGACCTCTGGCATCTTTCCCTCTTCTTTCAAACACGCCATCATATCACCACTGCTAAAGAAGCCGACTCTGGACGCGACTGATGCTGCCAACTACCGACCCATCTCAAACCTCCCCTTCATCTCCAAACTACTAGAACGCCTGGTTTACTCCCGCCTTGTAAGCTATTTATCAGAGAACTCTCTCCTAGACCCCCTACAGTCTGGCTTCCGACCTCAACACTCGACAGAAACTGCCCTTACAAGGGTATCCAATGACCTACTGACAGCCAAATCGAGGGGCGATTACTCCGTACTGATCCTCCTCGACCTCTCCGCAGCATTTGACACTGTTGACCACAAACTCCTCCTCAGTATGCTACACTCCATTGGCCTAAAGGACACTGCCCTCTCCTGCTTCTCCTCCTACCTATCTGACCTCTCTTTCAGTGTCTCCTTTGCTGGCTCTACCTCCCCTCCTCTTCCCCTTGCTGTTGGGGTCCCCCAAGGCTCGGTCCTCGGCCCCCTTCTCTTCTTTATCTACACAGCCCCTATTGGACAAACCATCAGGAGATTTGGCCTCCAATACCACCTGTATGCTGACGACACCCAGCTATACACCTCTTCCAGGGACATCTCTGCACCTTTACTCCAAAACATCACTAACTGTCTGTCTGCTGTCTCTAACACCATGTCCTCTCTCTACCTAAAACTAAACCTCTCTAAAACTGACTTACTGGTATTTCCACCCCCCACTAACCGACCTCATCCTGACATCTCCATCTCAGTGTGTGGCGCCAGCATAACTCCTAGATAACATGCCCGCTGCCTTGGGGCCATATTTGATTCTGATCTCTCTTTTACCCCTTACATCCAATCTCTTGCCCGAACCTGTCAGCTGCACCTCAAGAACATCGCAAGAATCCGCTCTTTTCTCACTGTAGACACGTTAAAAACTCTTACTGTTGCCCTCATCCACTCCCGGCTCGATTATTGCAACTCGTTGTTGATCGGCCTTCCCTGCTCCAGACTGTACACTCTCCAATCCATCCTGAATGCGGAAGCCAGGCTCATCTTCCTGTCCAGCCGCTACTCAGATGCCTCTGCCCTGTGCCGGTCGCTGCACTGTCTGCCTGCTAAATACAGAATTCAATTTAAACTCGCTACCTTCATCCACAAAGCCCTCCACAGCGCAGCGCCCCCCCCTATATCGCCTCCCTCATCTCAATACATCAACCAGCCCGGTCTCTCCGCTCTGCTAACGAAACCAGACTGAGCGCCCCTTTAATTCGAACTTCTCATTCCCGCCTCCAAGACTTCTCCAGAGCAGCACCGGTCCTCTGGTACGCACTACCAAAGGCTACCCGAGCAATCCAGGACTTGCAGAACTTCAGGCATGCTCTAAAAACGCACCTCTTCAGGGAGGCATACCGCATTCCCTAAACAAACCTCTCTGTACTCCGCCTGATAACATGCTCCCTGACCTACTGACTGCAATCCCTGCTAGCCATCATAAACCGCTCCTGCAGTCATACCGATTCTGCCGTCACACGGCTAAATGTCTGACCATTGTCCATGTGTATAGCATCCCTCACTCTCCACCTCGCCATACCGTGCACATCTCCAGCCCCTTTACCTTCTGTATCACCCCATTATCTGTAGTATGTAAGCTCTTTGGAGCAGGACCCTCACCCCTATTGTTTCCATCAATTGATTACTATGTAACCGTGGTTCTGTAATGTTTGTACTTTTGTCTTTCTGTATGCCCTGTCTATGTAAGCGCTGCGGAATATGTTGGCGCTATACAAATAAAGATTTATTATTATTATCTATTGTAAATTTGCCGCAGACCTCTGCTATTAAACGGTAGATGTAGAACAATCAGTCACTTTGGTACATACTGCAATATTGTAATATTTATAGGTATGGCAGCTAGGCATATGTCTTGCCATAATTGACAAGTCATCGTCCTACATTCCTCTGATGCAGTCGCCTCTTATTTTTGGCAAGAATTATGCAGGAACCATCATAATTTATCTTCAATTTTCATCCACTTAATGGGTCTTTTTTTTCCCCCCATACAGATTGGCACATCAATGTTTGGCTACTGTGTATGCGGTTTTGGTTCTTCTCATTACTCCAGCCTTCAGCCAGGTACAGTAAAGTTGAGTCTGCTCTATTAGGCTGGCATAGACTAATGCCCATTTTTCTCTAATAGTCATTAATAATGAGTTTATGGTATTAAACCCATGCATGTCTGTCTTCATGTCTTTTAATTGTTTTTGACCAACCAAGCATTTCTACATAAAGTAGACTTTAACGTTGAGCTGGTTGCATGCTATTCAGATGTCAGATTAAATTCTATAATGTGATCCAGTATTTTAATAGAAAGAGTTCTACACACTTTACTAACCAAGTCAAAAGTTAAACTCGATCAATGATAATTATCAAGGGAGGCTCTGTCCATAGTTAAAATACAGGAGGTGGGAGACATTCTCCTCACCTGTTAATAAAACTTACATTGTTAGATCCAATAATAAAACGTAATCCATTTTGCCATAGGCCTCCTGCACATGGGCGGATTTGCAGTGCGAAATCCGGAGCGGGATTCCACCTCTGCATTCTGCAGCAAATCCAGCCCATAGCATGCCATGGCAAAACGCCATTTCCTGCCCACGAGCAAAATCGATTGCGATTTTGTGTGGCCTATGCACGGCCAGCTCCCATTGAAGCCAATGGAAGCCGTCTGTCCCGCAGCCATTCTGCAATCATCATTGCAGAAGAGTCGCGGCAGCCGTGGCAGCGCCATAGCGACGGTGCTTCTGTACTTTCTCACCATAGAGGTTTTAGCTAATGCCTTAAGATCAAACTACTTTATTCAAAGAATCCCTGTGGGTGCTCGGAAACCTAAGATCCCCTTTTTGTGGCTGATAGTCTCTGGAAATTTAACCTCTTTGGTTCTCCTAGCAACTTCAGGGGGAATGGACAGAAACTGGAAATATTAAATATCTCACTTCCTCAAGATGAAATATCTGATTTATGGGCAATCTTACCATTCCAATAGCACTCTCAAGATATTTGCCGTTTAGAGTTGCGGATAGCTGTGGACCCTACTGACATTTATCACCTAAACTTTGAACTTCTCTTGCGAACTTTAGAGGTGGACCTTTAACACTGAGACATGCTGCCCCTGTCTTGGTTTGGCAGAATCAATCTAATCAAAATGGACATCCTTTTTAGAATTCCTTTTTTCCCCAGACTCTTCCCATATTATTATCTGGCCAATTTGTTTATGAAGCTTCAAAGGTTGATTAGGAAATTTGCATGGAAGGCTTCCTCGTCTAGTCTGAGCTATTTAATTATGACTAGGAGACAAGCAAAGGGGGGGCCTTTCAGATTTGAAGATATACCATGGAGCTACTCAGTTGTGTCCTTAATCTCCTTCGTGATAAAGAGTCTAGACTATGGGTTGATATCAAAACTCAACGATGAAGTCCCTGTTTTGGGTTAGACAGAGGATCATACACCTTATACCCTTTTTGTTTGCTACCTACGTTAGTCCATTGTTGGGATCTTTTTGATAGAAGATAGGATTGGTGAGCCTTTCAGGGAAGCTAATCCTGAGTTTTGGGAACCCAATGTTCCCTGCCTGCTTTCTGAAGTTAGAGTTCTTGGATTTGTCTAGGAAAAGGGGAGCAAGTCTGGGAGAGGTTCAAGAAAATGGCTGATTAAAACCTTTGGTGTTATCATAGACAATCCCTCCCTATGTGAGGCCTGGTTCTTTTATTTTCAGTTAAGAGATTACTTGAGGTCGGCTTCTACCATGGAGGTCCTGACAAGATTCTACACAACCTTTTGAGAATTTATGCACACCATGTCATGCTGTTTACGCAATCTATCAAATTTTGTTGGAAGATGAATCATCTAAACTCCTACATTTTGTTTCTGCATGGAAGTTGGATCTTGGTCAAGCACTTTCATCTTCAGACTGTGATAAAGTATTTCTATTTACTCAAAAATATCCATCTCTTGTTGAATCCAAGAGAACTCGTACCAGATTCTAGCTAGATGGTATAAGACTACAGTTTGGCTTCATTCTGTATTTCCATCCGAGATGTTGGAGCTGCAAGAGGGGATGAGGAATGATGGATCATCGTTCACATCTGCACACATCATCTGGCAGAGCTGCCCGAAGTGTCAGTTTTTGTGGATAGATGAACAAAAATTATATAATCACTTGCTCTGTACAGATATCCAATTTACACCTGCTTCGGTTTTGCTTTCTATTGTCCCAGGATCAGTAAAACGGGCTAGACGTGGTTTATTGAGTCACTTTTTAGCAGCAATGCGTATGATCATACCTAGGGCCAGAGCTCAGTGGGTTTCAGAGCTAGACTAGATCATGTGAAAGAAAGACATGATTTCAGTTGAACAGTACTCTTATCCCACCTTTATAACCGTATGGCTCCCATAGACTACTTTTCATGACTCTCCTTCTTTTCAGACGTGGTTGGCTTCAGGTTACCTCCCCAATAACCTAAGATTTTAATTTGATGCTTGTTTCTTTTCATTGACCCAGCACTGGTGGAGACCAGAGTGACAGGCAGGTGACGCCCCCTGTAGCTGATTGACTGCACAGCTGGCTGGTGTGCAGGTCCTGGCAGGGCACTAAGGTTCTCCCACAGTGGCAGAATTGGGAGCGCCGGCGGGGGCAGGACATGCACACAATCCAGAGGCAGCTTTGGCAGGGGAAGACAGTGGCTAACCTGGGAGCGATGGAGATCCGGCAGCGGGAGCACATGCACACGATGCAGAGACTGCGTTGCCAGGAGAGGACATTGGGAATCCTGGGAGCAGTGGCAGGGGATGCAGAGGCTGCGCCAGCAGCGGAGGACGGCGGCAAGTGTGCAAGCGGAGGCGGTGCCGCCGGCAGCAGCAGCACATGGACAGTCAGTGGCGGCAGGAGCGGCAGCAGGACATGGACAGTCAGCAGTGGCAGGAGAGGCACAGCCGTCCAATATCTCCGAAGTGCTGCGGCGTCGCCAGGAGACACACTGCCAGTGCCCCAAGCACAGCCGGAGCAGTGAGGCCGTAGAGGCATAGGGAGATGCTAGGGTACGGCTGCTCTGGGGAAACTCCTAGCAGCAGCGTCTGTATAGATTGTTGCCTCGGCTGGACGGTTAGGGTTAGGGTTAGGGGTTGGTGTTCATGTTAGGCTTAGATTATTAACTGTAAACACTTCCATGTTACTGCACCATGCACGTATTTACAGCTAATAATGTACGCCTAACATGAACACGAACCCCTAACCCTAACCGTCCAGCCCAGGCAACAATCTATATACCCACTGCTGTTAGGACCTAACACAAGTCACCCCATTGGGAGCTAGGGGTGCAAGCCCTGTCAAACCCCTAGCTTCCGATGGCGACAAGATACAATAATTCCCAATGAATCTGCCTGTCTAAACAGGCTGCACAAGAGCAAACAAGCTAACGAGAATCGGCTCGTCTGAAAGGAGTCTTATGTTAACTCTTCTCCTGAATTGTCATTTTAAGAAATCAATAAATTCCAATTAAAGAAAGTTGTTTATGGCTGGTATGTTTAAGCATGGTAATAAAGTTCTGACCGGAAATAACACGTTTGGCATTCTCTGCACCAGTCGAACCAGCCCTCTGTGACCTTCTCCTCCTTACTCTACTCCCTTGCAGTGAAGAGGAGCTTGAATGGAGTGGCAGCTGAGCATGTCTACTGCCACTCTGTTTAACTCTGTGGGACTACGAGAGATAACCAGCAATAAACGGAACCCTGAAGGTCTCCATCTCAGTGACAGAAGTGAATGGTTTCATTCAAGGTTCCAGTCTGAATCCCTTTTTCAGGGATTCAGATGGAGTCTTTGATGGGAAATCCGGATGCAAACCAAAACAAGATGTAAATGCCACCTTGAACAATTCCTTTTAAGTTCTATCTCTAGCAAGCAAAATACCAAGTGTAATATCTGTTTAAGCTTATACAGAGAATATACTGTCTACTTTTTTTTCAGTGGTTTATAGCATCCAAAAACTTTTTTTGCAAATATCTGCAGAGTTCAAGTGACCTTGAAAAACAAAGTTTTGTTACTGAATTGATTAAACTTCTGAAAGCTGCCTGAGGTGTGAGCACGTCACCATCCTCTCAAAGCTTATAGACTCTACAGGTGAGCACAAAGTACAGAATTAATGGAATCCTGTCAGTAGTCCACCATTTTCTCAGTTCTTTATCCAAGTGAGTAAGAACCTGTGACCTGGGGGTGGGTGAAGTATTTTTACTTACGAAGAAAAAAACAGTTCCTTTTAACACCCCTATACATAACATCTCAGTAGGAATGGCAAGTCTGCTTTTCTTCAAGCTGCAGCTTGACGTGTAATCTGGGTGTAACTGTTCACTTGGAATAAATTGCCTTTTTAGATACATGAAACCTCACGTCTGTACGTATGCAAGGAGTGGAAACAACAAAAGTTTCCGTCTTCATTATACTGAATGTTGGACTATACAGTAAGCACTATGATCACTGCTGTTTGGACCATTGGCAAAAGGCACTTGGGGAGATGAATTTTTTTGCGTAGTTCATGAATAGAATGCTTAACTATTATTTTTAGAAGAGGACTATTGCCAACTATTATCTGCTAATGAATGTTTTATTAACAGTTGTAAAGTCAGACATGAGTTTTACTATAAAACTCTAAAGTGAAAAAAGTAGTAGTAACGGGAATAGTGGAATTGTAAAACCACCATGTGTCTGATATGGGATCAAGATGGGCAGTTGAATATTTACAGTCGCCATATTCTCCGTTTTTTGCTTTTTAGATATTCTGGTTAAATTTATTTCTTTAGACATTTTAGATACTGATTAGAGATGAGCGAACGTACTCGGTTCGGGTGTTTTTGGACTCGAGCACCGCTTTTTCCGAGTAACTGACTACTCGGACGAAAAAATTCGGGGGGCGTTGGGGGCGGGGGGTGGCAGTGGAGAACGGGGGAGCTCCCCCCCCCCCTTCCCCCCGCGCCCCCTGAATCTTTTCGTCCGAGTAGTCAGTTACTCGGAAAAAGCGGTGCTCGAGTCCAAAAACACCCGAACCGAGTACATTCGCTCATCTCTAATACTGATGCTCCTGTCACCACATCAATTTCTGGTTTTTCTTGGCTCATACAGATTGTGTGAGATTCTCTCTAGTTTGGCATGCTGTTTTATTTGTCACTTATTCAGCAAATCCATGTTTTGCAAACTCTGAAAAATAAAGGAAGTGTGGGGGTTTGTTTGTTTTTCTCACTTATGGTAAATCTGGGCCCTGTCTTTCGGGAATACTGTGTTTTAAGACTATTTGCTATGTAGCGGGCAACCAAGTTGAATTCCACAACCTAGTCGAGGTAAACAAGATCCTCCTGATAAGTGCACTGGAATATGTCCAGAGGGTTGAATACTCTGCCATAAACGGAGAGAAACTAATGATAAAACATTATATTTGAGTTATTTGTTTCCATTAAACACTTATGGTGGCCACCAGTATTCAATCAACTGTTTATGTTCTACATCTATCATTTTAAGAGCTTTCATTTTTACCAAATTAACATAGATTTGCTCTATATTTTATTAGGTTCAGAGGACGCCAATAGAAAGAGGATTTCTCAACTGGTTTGGCCCGGAGCATAGTCTACCTCTGAGGTCCAGCAATGAGTGGGGCTCTTGGCAGAGCTGGTCTCCATGTTCTCGGACGTGTGGAGGGGGAGCTGCAGTGCGCACAAGACAATGTATTAAGAGGTATCAGTATGTCAACTGTTGTCTACAGCCATTACTAACTAGAAGCAACCTAATAATAGGAATTATTTTGGAAAGCACCTCCATGGTAATATCCGAATATACAAAAAGCAGCTAGGAAAAGTGAAGCATCGTATAGGATTTAGTATTTGGCATTCTAGTCTTATAGAAATGTTTGTAATTTATCTTCATTTTTCTTCTCTTTCTCATAGTGAACTTAACTTGCTGTACAGTTACAATATCTGTAACTTGCAAATTTGTAATGTAGAAACTAATATCCTGTCGCATAGTAACTTACGCCAAGTGGCTATTAGTGGATCTATTTTTGCTGCGTCTTCCTATTTACTTGCACTCTATCATTGTTAATCAGACTATTTGGGAATAAATGTTTTTAGGGGCTGCATTAAAAAGCAAGTCTGATTGGAATTAAACTTTTTATAGTCGAAGCCAAAAGGGTTAAAACAATAAAACGAAAGGGACATACCTGTCGTCAGCTCTGCAATCCCTAAGAGGTCTGTTGACAGCAGAAGTCAGGTTACTGCTGCCTGCCAATTAGAGGCTGTAGCGTCACATACAGTTCTCCTGGCAATAGCGCTCATATCTTGGGTGCCATGATTCCAGACGTTAGGAATGGTGATGCTGCAGTCTGTGATTGGCAGGCAGTGGTCACCTGACTCCCGCTGTCAATAGAGCCCAAAGGAATCACAGAGCTGAGGATGCTTAGGTACCAATTGTTTTGTTTTAACCCTTTTGGCTCCAAAATTCGTTCTAATATAAAGCTACAAGATCGTTATTACCAACTTAACAGCTTTTTCACAATTTGCACAATGAAACCTAATAAACTGAAAAAAAGGGCAAACTCAAAATCTGTCACAAGAAACATATATTGCTTCGTCCTCCTTCACGCAAGCGATTCGTTACCACGTTGGCCTCATCGTGGTCGAAAAACGCACAAAGAGGAAGAATCCACGATTAAGTCACGATCAAAATTGGCATTTTTTTCATCCATTCAGACGGATGGCAGCATCATACTAGCAAAAATATACGCCGTTGTGTGGAAATCCCTCGGTCGAAATAAATGCTCGGAAGGACTTGTAAGGGTTAAATAGAGCAAGCTGTAATTTTTTCCCAGCTTTGGACGCAGCTAAACTCCTTCCCTCCCCCCTTTTTTCAGCTCCCATGGAAACCTATGGGAGCCTCCAGCATATCTCGGCAAAAGATAGTGCAAGGCCTATCTTTTCCAGCTGTGTGTAAAATCGGTCGCTGATCTATTATTCCTGGCGCGACGTTCGTACGTGGCTAAAAATCACACCTCTGCATGAATATATTGGAATCCAATGCTTTAGATGGTCGTGATTTTTTTAATCGCTCCTGGGAATAAGGCCTTACATTGTGAATCCAAAGCTGGAACCTAAAATCACAGAGGTGAGAGAAAAAATGTACAAAGACATAACTCACAGAAAAGGAAGCCAAATACGCACCACCTGGTAAACTGCAGGACAGGCTCAATCCCCATATACCTTAGTGGCATGCAGAAAGACAGATTTCCCTTACCATGGGAGAAAAAAAAATCGCTTATATGTAGGACCCTACTCATGATAGGGATTCATATTCGTGCGTATCGTAACACAAAAAACTCGTGTGATTTTTCTCATCCGTTTGAAAGCGGCCTAAGTGAATGGGTTTGTTAAAACTCATTTACTTACATTGTACTGTAAATTGCTGCAGAACTTCTTCTCGCATTCTACAAAATTCTGCAGCAATTCCGCTGCTTGTGAACTTGCCCTACTGTACATAAATAATACTCATACTATGTGCTGCCTCCAGTTTTTGGGAGGGCAGTTCAGCAGGCAGCTTTGTAAGCCGCAAAGTCCTATCTCTGGGTGCAGAAATCTCTGGTTTGGCAGCATAATTTGCTCCTTTATTATTTTATCGTTCTGCTGGGTTCAAGAGTAAGCTTGGCAATATTTTTAATTTTAGCATAAACCTCGGCTAGTGGTGAGACCACAGTAAAAAATGGTTGAGAAGCTGTATTTTAAATGCCTCATTTATATTTGTACGTTCACATTCTGGTTGCTTCCTTAAGAATAGAGTTGAGCGAACGTACTCTGCCGAGCTTGATGCTCGTTTGAGTATTAGCGTACTTGATGGTGTTCGTTACTCAAACGAGCATCACGCCGTGTTCGACCCCCGCCCCAGTTTTTGGCTCCTCCCTGCTGTAACGAGAGAGAGCGAACGAGAGAGAGAGAGAGAGCGAACGAGAGAGAGAGAGAGAGAGAGCGAACGAGAGAGAGAGAGAGCGAACGAGAGAGAGAGAGAGAGAGCGAACGAGAGAGAGAGAGAGAGAGAGAGCGAACGAGAGAGAGAGAGAGAGAGAGCGAACGAGAGAGAGAGAGAGAGAGAGCGAACGAGAGAGAGAGAGAGCGAACGAGAGAGAGAGAGAGAGAGCGAACGAGAGAGAGAGAGAGAGAGCGAACGAGAGAGAGAGAGAGAGAGAGCGAGAGAGAGCGAACGAGAGAGAGAGAGAGAGAGCGAACGAGAGAGAGAGAGAGCGAACGAGAGAGAGAGCGAACGAGAGAGAGAGAGAGCGAACGAGAGAGAGAGAGAGCGAACGAGAGAGAGAGCGAACGAGAGAGAGAGAGAGCGAACGAGAGAGAGAGAGAGAGCGAACGAGAGAGAGAGAGAGAGCGAACGAGAGAGAGAGAGCAAGAGAGAGAGAGAGAGAGAGAGCGAGAGAGAGAGAGAGAGAGCAAACGAGAGAGAGAGCGAACGAGAGAGAGAGAGAGAACGAGAGAGAGCGAACGAGCGAGAGAGAGAGCAAGAGAGAGAACGAGAGAGAGCGAACGAGCGAGAGAGAGAGCAAGAGAGAGAGAGAGAGCGAGCAAACGAGAGAGAGAGAGAGCGAGCAAACGAGAGAGAGAGAGAGCGAACGAGAGAGAGAGAGAGAGCGAACGAGAGAGAGAGAGCGAGCAAACGAGAGAGAGAGAGAGCGAACGAGAGAGAGAGAGAGAGCGAACGAGAGAGAGAGAGAGAGCGAACGAGAGAGAGAGAGAGAGAGCGAACGAGAGAGAGAGAGAGAGAGCGAACGAGAGAGAGAGAGAGAGCGAGCAAACGAGAGAGAGAGAGAGAGAGCAAACGAGAGAGAGAGAGAGCAAACGAGAGAGAGAGAGAGCGAACGAGAGAGAGAGAGAGAGCGAACGAGAGAGAGAGAGCGAGCAAACGAGAGAGAGAGAGAGAGAGAGCAAACGAGAGAGAGAGAGAGAGCGAACGAGAGAGAGAGAGAGAGCGAACGAGAGAGAGAGAGCGAACGAGAGAGAGAGAGAGAGCGAGCAAACGAGAGAGAGAGAGAGAGAGAGCAAACGAGAGAGAGAGAGAGAGCGAACGAGAGAGAGAGAGAGAGCGAACGAGAGAGAGAGAGAGAGCGAACGAGAGAGAGAGAGAGAGCGAACGAGAGAGAGAGAGAGAACAAGAAAACGAGAACACACCTCGGGACCCGGCGTCCCACATACAAAAATGCTCGAGTCTCCCATTGTAGTCAATGGGGTTCGTTACTCCAGTACAGCTCTAGAATTTTTCGAAAAGCTTGACTCGAATAACGCGGACCCGAGCATTTGGGTGCTTGCTCATCTTTATTTAAGAACCATCTCAACCTCCTTTTGTACTTATATATTTTTTTTTTTTATTTGTCCGTACAAGTAATATAAAAAAGATAATATAAAAAAAAGCTCATCCATCTTGTACATCTAGAGTTTCCAACACTGAAAGTATTTTGATCTGATATCATTGCTATGGCTCTCTTTAACATTCTCTGCTCCTACATCGCCAGCAGAAGAATTCTTGTGCCTGTCTTCCGAAAAAACAATGATTTCTGTAATGATATGTTTTTCAGTTCTTATCTCTCTCCGTTGCTGTTTCATAACAGAGATTCTGCCGGTCCAGATTGCCCTGGAGACACCAGACAATATCAAGTGTGCAACATGAAGGTTTGTCCATTACAGATCATCTTCAGCTCATTGTACAATTCTTGCTGAGAGAGATTGCTCTAGGTAATAATACTCTTCTTACATAGGACTGCCCATCTGGAGTGACGGATTTCAGACATTTCCAGTGCTCTGCTTACAACAATAAGCCTTTAATGGGAAATTATTACAGATGGCTGCCTTTCCAATCGGGTAAGCTTGCTTATTTATATCCCGGGCCAATGTCACGCTTGCCCATTTTCGCTTCATAAGACGCACCCAGGTTTTAGAGGATGAAAATGGGAAAAAAACGAAGGGCCACTTCTATGCCTTTACTTTCTCTTTCGCAGAAGAAGCAGCAGAGCTCTGTAACAGCGGCGCTTGTGTACGGCGTGAGGAAGGGAAGAAGCCAATTGGTGGACGCGGGGGAGCAGCAGCAGTGCCCGCCAGTGCTTGCCACCAATCAGCAGTACAATAGGGGCGCAGTGCAGAGGAGAGAGAACTCCTAACTGATCACGAGTTTGTTTGCGCGACCGCGATTTTGGTTACATGTTAAACTCGAGATCGCGCAAACAGATGCCCAATCGTGATGGCCAGCTTGTATTTCGGCACGTTTGCTTTTTAGGATGTGCTGACCACTTTGGGAGGAAGAAAAGTGCGTCTTATAAAGCGAAAAATATGGTAATTGATTAGCCCACTAAAGTACTAGCAGGAAATATTATGGTACCTTTTTAAAAAAAATTGAATACTACAACCTAAACCAGTAATTTTGCGCTGCTTTTATTAATTACCTTCATTGTGTATTCATAAAGAATATGTAGAATCTATACCCTGTGAGCAATCAGGAGTATAATATTAATGGCATGGTAATGATGGCTTAGCACCAGAGGCTCGACTCCACATACTCTGTCCACAATATAATAGTCTCCCGGACATAACTCCGTATCTATGGTTCCTGAATTAGTAGCGTTCTCAAACAATAAAGTATCATTTATTTTATTTTCCCTGCTGCACGATGCATCGTACATGATATTTCAGAATAACATTTCAGTGGTTTTCTGTTTCCTAATAAGGACAAGGAGACTGCGAGCTAAGTTGCTTGGCACAAGGGCAAAACTTCTATTACAACTTTGGCAGAGTTTTGGATGGAACGTCCTGCCACGCGGAATATAATGGCATTTGTATCAATGGCCAATGCCTGGTAAGACTATGTGAAAAGTTTACTTAAACCATACTGTCTGCTTATATGCATGTAGGCTGCATTTCCCATTCTGGACATTTGTGCTATATGGACGATAACCTCTCTAGATAAAATATGTTTATTTGGTTTGCAATGATTTAGGAAATGCATATATCAGAATGGAACACTGACACATAGGAGTATAAGTTGTAATTTCTTTATTAAACCCCTTTGCTCATTCTGGGCATTAGAGTCCAGTGGGCGGTCCCACTCAATGATTGAAAGCTTTGCTTGTGTGACTATAGAGATAGCTGTCGATCACTGATAAGATCACCCAATGGACTGTTCAGCCCAATATGAGCAGAGCTTTAGGGCTCCTGCACACCGGCGAGGGCGATATCGGGTTGTGATTTACGGCCCTATATCGCCCTCACAAACCTTCTGAAAACCCCTGGATGCGAGGCATCTCGCAACACACAAATCTCACGCTATTTTCTCACCAGTGTGGAGTCCTTTAACCCTTTCCAGTCCACTGTCTGACGTCTAAAGACATTCTGATTAAAGGCTGTACAGCCCTGATGTCGGAAGACGTCCGGGAGGGTATTCTTACTGTAGATTACTGGCCTCCTTGTTGTCGGGGGCCTCTCCAGCATGTCCCATGCTGCAGTACTGGCTCTAGCCAGCAGATGGTGCCATTGTATAATGGCAGAAAGAAAAAGCCCCCTAGGAAACCATGAATCCAAAAGTGGATTGCAAAGGGTTAAATGAAAAAAATACTTCTACTGAAACTTTTCCCATAAAACTATGTATCAACCTGCTCAGCCCCTCCTGCTGTAGAACTGCTTGCAGATTGGACCGCAAATTTAAGCTGTTCATCTACTAAGGTTATTTTAAGGATACAATTTTGTTATATCTTTGTCTTCCTAGAAAGTTGGCTGTGATCTCATACTTGGGTCGGATGAGAAGACTGATATCTGTGGGGTTTGTGGAGGACAAAATGTATCCTG
Source organism: Eleutherodactylus coqui (assembly GCF_035609145.1). Taxonomy (NCBI): domain Eukaryota; kingdom Metazoa; phylum Chordata; class Amphibia; order Anura; family Eleutherodactylidae; genus Eleutherodactylus; species Eleutherodactylus coqui. The sequence goes on from NC_089838.1 coordinate 242,513,205, forward strand.
CCAACACCATCGTAATATCTACACGACAAAGTACCCAGCTTCTGGTAATTGTCATCCTGCACTTAGATCCATGAGAGGTCACACTGCTGGCCAAGACGTCAGTGCCCGAACAGAGATATGCGGCTCACTGAAGCTGATTTATCTAATTGTCTCTACACTGGGCTGAGTAGGTCACAGTCTAATTTATGTACTCAGACAGGTAGTTTCAGACATGTAGTGTGCGTCTGATTCTTTAGTATGGCTTCATCCACATTCCAGTTGTCAGGAACACTCCCTGTTGGTAAAGCCTGGAGGATTAGATATTCTGTAATGATTTAGTGTTAACCTGTATGACAGTATGATCTAATACAGTCTTATAGGAAGATGATTTAAGGAAAACGAAGAGGATTTGTTACAGTGGTATTAATTGTTACACAACATATTGCGGTACTGTTGAGTATGGCATGTGGTTTCCAGACACTTCGAACTTAAACTAACTTGGTATATCAATTCATAATATTGCCCTGACTGTTAATATTCCAAGGTCTTGGTGCTATGAATGGTAAACTAAACTTAAAAGATGGCTTTCATATTACTCCCTCTTAGCTTGATATTATTAGATCCACAATTGGCCTAGCCTAAAATATATGTAGTTATTTAAACTCTTAAGGATCAAGCGCAGTAAATTTACGGTGCTTGGTACTGGACTTCAATCCCGTTCGTATAGTGCAGGATTAAGCAGGAGAAGGTTGGGGTCCTCAGCCATCAGACAGAGCTGAGGACCCAGAAGGGAAGTTTTTTTAGCCACCTTTTTACCTTTTCCTTTCAGGCTACATCGCACTTAATAAGCACTATGTAGTAAAGAAAGATAGTGGAAGTGTTACTTCTACTATGCAATCTGTCGATCACGTGACCATTGGTTGCCCCCTGTTACAGCAGAGCTGCCTGCAGGGCTGCCAGTGACTATTTTCTCTACAGGGGGATGTTTTCTCCTATAACTGGGGCTTCTATGGATGCCCCAGCTGCAGTGGAAATGTATTAAGGCAGCAAAATGCAGTCCTAACCTCTCACTCACCTGAAGGTTGCAGGTTCAATCCCCGCTTGGGCCAGCTAGCTGGCTCAAGGTTGACTTAACCTTCCATCCTTCCGAGGTTGGTAAAATGACTACCCAGCATGGTGGGTAATAAACAAATTAACTGAAAGCGCTGGAGAATAACTTGGCACCATACAAATAACATGTCCCTTCCCCTTATACTCACCTGCTTTCTGTGGTTTTCCCCTCTGATGTTGGGGCACAGAACGAAAATCTGACACTTTTCAGAGTTCCATGTGTGCTTTCCCATAGAGTTCCTCACGGGACTCTGAAAAGATTTTTATTTTGGTGCCACACATCGACTTCAGAGGGGCACACCTGCTCTCGCTGCATCGTAGAGTCCCCTGCTCTCGCTGCATCGTAGAGTCCCCTGCTCTCGCTGCATCGTAGAGTCCCCTGCTCTCGCTGCATCGTAGAGTCCCCTGCTCTCGCTGCATCGTAGAGTCCCCTGCTCTCGCTGCATCGTAGAGTCCCCTGCTCTCGCTGCATCGTAGAGTCCCCTGCTCTCGCTGCATCGTAGAGTCCCCTGCTCTCGCTGCATCGTAGAGTCCCCTGCTCTCGCTGCATCGTAGAGTCCCCTGCTCTCGCTGCATCGTAGAGTCCCCTGCTCTCGCTGCATCGTAGAGTCCCCTGCTCTCGCTGCATCGTAGAGTCCCCTGCTCTCGCTGCATCGTAGAGTCCCCTGCTCTCGCTGCATCGTAGAGTCCCCTGCTCTCTAATGTTACGTACTAATCTTTTACAATGAGGTGTACTTGTCTCCAGTGGCCAGCCCTTCACTAGCAGCTCTGCTTTTACCCTTTACATAAGGTTTAGGCTCCCATTTACCTGCTGACCTCACAGGCACCACACAACCGATGTGATTAAAAATTATTAAAGAAGTTGTTAAGCATCTAATTATTTTGCTTCCAGAAGCAGAGCCATGTCCTCTTTGGGCTCTGTCTAAAGGCCAAAAGGCTGATTTAGACACAACAAGAATCGCTCAAAAGAATCTTTTGAGCGATTCTCGTTCTGTCTAAATGCAGGGACATCGTGCAGTTTTCGTGCACAAGTCGTTGATCGCTAAATTCTAGCTTGCTAGAATTGAATGATCAGCTGTTATCAGTGGAGCAAGCTGTTATCAGCCGGCTGCGCTGATAACATTCTCTGTGCCTGTGTCCTGCTGTGAATTCACAGTTGGGACACTGGCAGTCAGAGTGGAAAACACTACAGTTGTTTGTTTATGCAAAGCAGCTGTATTCTTCTATTAGTGTCCTGTTCTGTTTGCATATTCTATAGTAGCTACTTAGCTGCTATAAAGTATGCCAAGGTGATTGCCCAAAACTGTCACTCAAACTATCGCTTGAGCGACTTTTGAGCGATCATTTGTCAGTGTCAATGGGGCTTAATATTGCAGCTCATCCCTATTCAAATGATTCAGACTGAACTGCAATACTAAACGCAGCCCATGGACAAATGCATTACTTTTTTCTGGCAAAACATAAAAAAGCAAAAAACCCTATTTCCAATCCTAGAGAATCAAAAGGGGCATACAGATAATTGTTTTCGCTATCAAGACCCCCCCCCCCCTATATGAGTCAGAGCAGTGGGGCCCTAATCAGCCCTAGAATATACATGGATGCCAATTATTGGAGCGGCTACCACATACTACCACAATTCCTGTGCAGCTGTAGCTTGTCTAGGCTTGCCGTTATTATGAGAAAATGCCTTTAATAGATTAAAACCCATTTTTTACAAATTTGTAATTAGATTACTTAATGTCTTAAATCGTACAGCAGTGCAATTAATTACACTTACTATGTGTTAGTCATTGCAGATTCATGCTTAGTAACAGTCTCCACTGTTAAATGGGAAACATCCTAAATAAACATGCAGGTATACCTGTGTAAAGAAACTTGGCTGGTCATAGTACGCTGGAAACAGCTGAGAACAATCAGGTTCCTTCCTGTTGTTAGTAAATGGAATTCTTTGCATTCATGTTCCAATATATACAAGTCACTGTGCATGCAACCACTCTGTGTTTTATTAACCTCTACCTCGGTAGTATCTTGCCCATAGAAATCTTTCCAGTATCTCCAGTCGGTGAAATGACAGGCCTGAGGGGAGAGGATACTGTTTCATCTCATTAAAATGGTTGTAACGATTTGGCAAGATTCACCTTTCCTCATTACTGTCACTTTTAGGGCTCTTTGGATACAATGAAGTGACCATGATCCCTGCAGGTGCCACTAACATTAGAGTGACAGACAAGAGCAATAACTATCTGGGTAAGTACTGGCTGTGATAGATTGCTCCAGGTTTGTGGATATCCAGGCAGTAAGGCAAGCACATGTCTACTGTGTGACTTTATTACCACTTACTTGTCACATTGCTAATGAGGTGTGCCATTAAGATTATGCTCAAACTAATATTTTCTTATGTAGACCATAAACTGTCTGATGTGTCAAAGTAAAATATTCAATTGTTGAAATGGTTTTGCTTTTACAGTATTTTTTGAGTAAACACATATATTAAATCCAAGCACATTCTCTTTATAAAGCGTACTAGAGACGCCTGCCAGACCCATTCTATCTGTCCATGCTACTTATCTGCTAGCATTCTGTTTTCTCTAACAAGGCTTGTTAATTAGCTCCAATCTGTGGTCCATACCTCGTCATGCTTGCTAACAAGATTGTGTATCTGTTGTAGGGAATTTTAAATTGGTATTCTCTGCTTCGTGTTGATTCCTGTGGCACTTTATATCTAAGGTATATGACTCAATTATACATATAGAAGAGTGAGGACACTTTTTTTTTTGTAGCAATCCAGTTCAGGTTTGGAGCTTCTTGTTGCAACCAGTGCTGACCAATAGCGTAGTCAGGTAAAGCTAGAATTGGTACACAGAAGCATCAATGGTAGTTTAGAGGAGGCGGTAGCGTAGTCAGGTGAAGCCAGAGTTTGGTACGCAGAAGCAGCAATTGTCGGAGGAGCAGGCAGGTAGAGGAGCTTGACTGCAGGCTGGAAGCACAATAATCACACAGGGAGGAAATGGCAGACCAGGTTTATATAGGGTGTCTTAATCAAGGGAGGAGTCAGTCTTGCAGATAGAAACTAGACTGCAGGAGCAGAGAATAGGATAATGTCCAGCAGGGGAGCTGTCCAGAAGGCTGGAAAGCTCAGTAGGGAGACCTGTCGCTTGGAGCACAGGAGTTCCTCGGCTTTTGCTGGAGCGGCTTTTTAACATGTAGAACAAGCTTTTATATGTGAAAAAAAAATCTCTACTTACCTAGTAAAGGTAGGTACTAGAAACTGTTTTGTTCATACTGCCCCACCACCATTCCCTCATACTGAAAAACAAGGTAGAAAAGGACCCCACACCTCTTTGCCATTTGGATAATGCAAGAATAGTATATCTAGTGATGGAAATAACTTACTTCGTAGAGAAGCCCTATAGACTCACAGGACTCCTTTCAATCCCGGTGCATCCTCAGAGAACCAGAAAGAAATCCTGGGAAGTTTGTTTCAACTGGTTTATTGGTAAGTAGGCATATGTAGACACAGACAAAAGTAAAGGTTCTCCTGAGGACGCACTGGGATTGAGAGGAGTCCTGTGTGTCTATAGGGCTCCTCTACAAAGTAAGTTATTTCCTTCAATAGATCTCCTATTCTTGCATTATCCAAATTGCAAAAGAGCGTTGGGTCCTTTTCTACCTTGTTTTTCTGTGTTGTCGACCAAGGTCATATTCACCTACGGGCTCTTCCCAGATGCTGTCCCTAAGGATTAGGAATTTTGCTTATTTGGATTTATCTGTAAAGCCGCCTCGGACTGACTGTGCGTACTCCTGTCATCAGATGGGCGCTCCACACCAGGTGAGTCCCATCCTTTGTATTCTTACATACTCGCATATCACTCCATAGTCACCTTCTCTTAGGATTCCTCTGGATTGGAGCGCTAGTCCGTTGATCTTTTTATTTATTCCCCCATACTGGCTCTCTTTAGTTTCGGTTCCTGGTACTGTGAACATGCCAAATGGGCAGTCCCCACTGTTCACTGTCAATCTAACGTCACCCATTGACAGTTTATGTCATGTTATGGATCCCACCCACTTGACATCTTCACAGTGCCAGGAGCTGAATCTAAGATGAGCCCATACGGTGGAAACCTATGCAGTCAGCCCTGCTAACATAAGGACAAGATAAGTTATGTTTATTATTCAACCTTCATTAATAATATGTCACTAAAAGTCACTAAATCCAATAGAATTGACTTGGCTCACCATTGACTTGGGAAACACATGAGCATACTGTTGTAAATGGGCGTATGACTCTAATATTTCCCCTGGGGCATTTTAACTGCTTCATTCACCCACTGACAGCACAATAATTAAAATTTAAAGTGAAGACAGGTGTAATGGTATGTTGGTGGAAGCAGAGATTTTGACACTGCTGTAAATCCTAAAGAATTATATTGTCATAACATGTCTCTTTAGGTTATCTACAACTGGCTCCTTTCATCTGCCATGCCACATGACCACGTTATCTTATGCCAATCTATAGAGCTGAACACATTATTTTATCTAAGATATGTCATGGAAAGAGAATGGCATATTTTCCCCAAATAATCAAGGAAAGCTCGCGTCTAATCTGAGCAGCCATATCTCATTAGGAGGTATTTTAGAGCCCTCTGGCTTTTACTTAAACATATTCTTATCTATTTGTTGGACTCGTTAGATAGACAGGTAACATCTTGCCCAAGAATCAGCTAAGAGATGCAGACCGGATTTATCCAGCCTACTACTACATCTTCTCATGTAATTCCTTAACTTCTTGAGAATGAGATAATGTTTTTCTGTCTTCGTATGTGTTGAATACTGTGTATGCAAACAGAAGTGCCGGTAGTTATGGATAACACATTCTCTCCATCATCACACATAAATCTTACTCATTGTCTCATCACTGGCGCCATGTTACACTGGAGTTTCTGCATTCTCAGGTGCTTTCCGTGTGGGGATTTTGAAAGTTAATTCAACTAATTAGATGGTAGTTTTGCATTGCTTTACAATTCTAGAATATAGGTTTAACTTGAGGGAAACATATTCATGCAGTAGGAATACGTAAAACATTTGGTTTGCTACTCCTTAGTAAGCTGAAGAGTTGTGTGAACATGCTTTGGCGTGAATGTTAAAGTTCTCTTATTCTTGTTCACTAAGATGGAATTTTACTTCTACAATATACCCAAGATTAAAGCAGAGCCAATCTGCTTGTGATAGTGAGCTAAAGCATACACCATCTCACATAGGCAACGTGAGATAAAAACGACTTCTATAATGGCCAGGTCTCATAATTATCCAGTTTCTTGATACAATATAATAAAACTGGATTGGTTAAAAAACGTTGATATCTAGTTTTATTTCAGCTTTGTACAGAAAAGTTGCTAATTTTTTATTTTACCAAATAAGAGCAGGAAAGCAAAATCATCATATTCGATTTATGGCATATGCAAGAAATTAATAGATTAGTCTTTTTATTCTGACTCAATAACATGGCTGTAAGCGTATAGGCTGAGGTAAGTGCTCTTGTAGTTATGGACCAGTACTCACAGCAGGTATATGTTGTCAGACAGCATCCAACTCGACTGCAGAGGCATGTGAGAAGATTCCAGGGTTTATTCAGGTAGAAATCTTGTAGAATGCACATTCAGCAGTAGGTAAAAAGAATGATGATTAGCCAAAGCACAGAGTAGAGACTAACAGGTGGGCTATAGACAGGAAACTCCCTAGCAGGAGGAAAGGGAGGGGTTATGCAACACAGGGGGTACAGAGAACCAGAAGGGACAAACTAAAGAAGGCAAACACTTGCAGATACAGTACAGCTTATACATGTCAATGAATAGAGTCAGGTAGATGAGACATGACACTCTTAAAGTGTTCTTCCTTAGGCAACTTGTAAGAGGTGTTCCTCAGGAAGACACACAAGTTGCAATATCAGAGGGATTTATTAAGGATTAGTAGCGTGACCAAACAGAGCTGTTCTTGAACCAAGGTTAGGGATCTCAACCTCTGTAGTCATATTCACCAAGTCAGACTGTGTCAAAGTGACTGCTAGCTTCACTGCATTTCCTGCCTTGTGGCTATGGGTTTCTAAGGGACTACCTACCTTCTACCACAGCTAGCCCTGCTCAGCACATGTATGACTTGAGTGTACCAGTCTTTTTCTAAGGAATTGCTCTGCGCCTCCCCGGGTCATAGTTGCTAGTACACCACTACCTTTCATGGATCCTGACTTTCTTTAGCTGCAAGCATTCAACATGCATCAGAATTTATCTCTATTTTGCCAAAAGTAGGTAGAATATTGTTCCATTAGCCCCGGATCTCACACTTGTCCACAGTCAACTGTTCAGATCCAATTGTTCTCAGCAGGAGGCTCCAGGAATTCCTTTCACAGCTTATGATTCTTCTCCCAATCTCTTGTACAGGTTTCCAACTGTGCCCACACACTCACTCACATCCTGGCACTTCTGTTCTGCAGCAGTACCACACTAGTTCCACAGCACAACACATCCATGATATCTATATATATAAAGCTGAAAGCCCTCACTGACTCACTCACTGACTGACTGACTGACTCGCCAAAAGTTCTCCAACTTCCCGATGTCGTAGAAACATGAACTTTGGCACGAGCATAGATTATCTCCAAAATAGGAAAAGTAATTGGGTCCCAACTCGATTATTCAATTCTAGCGCAAAAGAATTGGCGTCAAAATTTAACGTACATAATCTAAATCTGTCACTTCTAGAGATGAGCGAGCGTACTCGGAAAAGCACTACTCGCTCGAGTAATTTGCTTTATCCGAGTATCGCTGTGCTCGGGTCTGAAGATTCGGGTGCCGCTGCGGCTGCCAGGTGAGTCGCAGCGGGGAGCAGGGGAGAGTGGGCGGGAGAGAGGGAGAGAAAGATCTTACCTCCGTTCCTCCCCGCTCTCCCCTGCAGCTCTCCACTCCGTGCCGGCACCCGAATCTTCAGACCCGAGCACAGCGATACTCGGATAAGGCAAATTACTCGAGCGAGTAGTGCTTTTCCGAGTACGCTCGCTCATCCCTAGTCACTTCCCAATGTCATAAAAACTTAAAACTTGGCACGGGCATTGAATATGTCATAAATAGGAAAAGTTAATGGGTCCCAACTTGATTATTCAATTCTATGCGCAAAAGAATTAGCGTCAAAATTTTACATACGGAATCTAATTCTTTCACTTCCCGGTGTCATAGAAACTCGAAATTTGGCACGGCCATTGATTATGTCATAAATAGGAAAAGCTAATGGGTCCCAACTCGATTATTCAATTCTATGCGCAAAATAATTAGCATCAAAATTTTACGTACGGAATGTATTTTTCTCACTTTCCAGTGTCATAGAAACGTGAAATTTGGCACGAGCATTGATTATGTCATAAATAGGAAACGCTAATGGGTCCCAACTCGATTATTCAATTCTATGAGCAAAAGAATTAGCATCCAAATTTTACGTACGGAATCCAATTTTCTCACATAGAAACTTTCAATTTGGCACGGGCATTGAATATGTCCTAAATAGGAAAAACTAACGGGTCCCAACTCGATTATTCAATTCTATGCACAAAATAATTAGCGTCAAAATTTTACGTACGGAATGTATTTTTCTCACTTTCCAGTGTCATTGAAACGTGAAATTTGGCACGAGCATTGATTTATGTCATAAATAGGAAAAGCTAATGGGTCCCAACTCGATTATTCAATTCTATGCGCAAAAGAATTAGCATCAAAATTTTACGTACGGAATGTATTTTTCTCACTTTCCAGTGTCATAGAAACGTGAAATTTGGCACGAGCATTGATTATGTCATAAATAGGAAAAGCTAATGGGTCCCAACTCGATTATTCAGTTCTATGTGCAAAAGAATTAGCGTCCAAATTTTACGTACGGAATGTATTTTTCTCACTTTCCAGTGTCATAGAAACGTGAAATTTGGCATGAGCATTGATTATGTCATAAATAGGAAAAGCTAATGGGTCCCAACTCCATTATTCAATTCTAAGCGCAAAAGAATTAGCGTCCAAATTTTACGTACGAAATGTAATTTTCTCACATAGAAACGTAAAATTTGGCACGGGCATTGATTATGTCATAAATAGGAAAAGCTAATGGGTCCCAACTCGATTATTCAATTCTATGTGCAAAAAAATTAGCGTCCAAATTTTACGTACGAAATGTAATTTTCTCACTTTCCGGTGTCATAGAAACGTGAAATTTGGCACGCGCATTGATTATGTCATAAATAGGAAAAGCTAATTGGTCCTAACTCGAATATTCAATTCTAGCGCAAAAGAATTAGCGTCCAAATTTTACATACGGAATGTAATTTTCTCACTTTCCGGTGTCATAGAAATGTGAAATTTGGCACGAGCATTGATTATGTCATAAATAGGAAAAGTTAATGGGTCCCAAGTCGATTGTTCAATTCTAAGCGCAAAAGAATTTGCGTCCACATTTTACGTATGGAATCTAATTCTCTCACTTCCTGATGTCATTTTATATAAAGAAAACGTCGCATGGTTACCTCCAGTGGTGTTTCCTGGGTAACACAGAGAACTACGCAAAATGGTGAACATATGTTTTTCCGGTATCTCTAAAGTAACCACGACTTCATAAGATTTCCGTGTGAACACCAGATAAACACCAGTACCAAATTAACTCGGGCGAAGCCGGGTATATCAGCTAGTAGTAATATATATAGTATGTTAGGCTGAAAGAAGACAATGTCCATCTAGTTCAGACTGCTTCCAACCCCCTTGTTGATCTGGAGGAAGGCAAAAAAAATGAGACATAAGCCAAATTAGCCCATTTGGGGGGAAAATTCTTTCCTGACTCCACAATCCAGTCAGAATAATCCCTGGATTAACGTTTTGAAAGTTGCTACCTGACTCTAAGACCCGGATCAATAATCCCGCTGGTTATTTAATGTGTGTATCCTGTAATATCATAGCGCTCTAGTAAGACATCTAGTCTTCTCTTAAACTCCTCTATCGATTTTTGCCATCGCCACGTCCTCAGGCAGAGAGTTGCACAGTCTCACTGCTCTTACAGTAAAGAACCCCCTTCTGTGTTGGTGATGGAACCCTCTTTCCTCTAACCATAGAGGATGCCCTCTTGTTACTATCGCAGTCCTAGATATAAACAGATCATGGGAGAGATCCTTGTAATGTATACAGAGTTATTTTGTCTTTTTTTCAGGGTGAATAATCCTAATTTTGATAGCCTCTCTGGGTATTCTGGTCCTTCCATTCCGTGTATTAATTTAGTTGCCCTTCTTTGAACCCCCTCAAGCACTGCAACATCTTCCCTGAGCACCGGTGAGCAGAACTGTGCGCAGTATTCCATGTGAGGCCTGACAAGTGCCTTATATAGTAGGAGGATAATGTTCTCATCTTTTGCCTCTTTTAATTCAACCCGAGACTTGATTTGCTTTTGTAGCAGCTGACTGGCATTGATTGCTCCAGTTAAGTCTACAGTCAACTAGTACCCCCAGGTTTTTTTCCATATCACTTTTCCCTAGCAGTACCTCATTTAGTGTATATTGGTGACATCCGTTTCTCCTGCCCATGTGCATAACCATACATTTATCAATATTGAACTTCATTTGCCATTTTTCTACCAAAGCCTCCAGCTTATCCAGGTTCCTTTGCAGCCGTATATTGTCCTCCGTTGCCTTAATTACCTTGTAAAATTTTGTATCGTCTGCAAATATTGATATTTTACTGTGCAGTCCATCTATCAGGTCATTGAAAAATATGTTGAAAAGAATGGGGCCTAGTACTGAGCCCTGTGGCACCCCACTAGCAACGGTGGTACGAACCAATCAGAGTACGGACCATTTATTACCACCCTCTGCTTTCTCTGAGCCAGTTCTTTACCCATGTACACACATTTTCGCCCAATCCGAGCTGTCTCATTTTATATATTAGCCTATTATGCGTCACGGTGTCAAATGCTTTAGAAAAATCCAGATATACCAGAGCAATAGACACTACCAGGTCCAGCCTAGAACTTACTTCATCGTAGAAGCTGATCAAATTGGTCTGACATGATTGACCCCTCATGAACCCATGCTGATCAGGAGTTATGTTGTTTTCCTTGAGGTATTCTAAGATGGCGTTTCTCAGAAACCCCTCAAATATTTTTCCAATTGTTGAAGTGAGACTTACCAGCCTCTCTTCTTGACCCCTTTTTAGGGGGTATATTGGAACCACATTGGCAATACACCAATCCAGTGGTACAACCCCCGTCTCAATAGAGGCCCTAAATATAAGAAATAGCAGTCTGTCTATCACATCACTTAGTTTCCTTAGGACCCTCGGGTGTATTCCATCTGGGCCCGGCAATTTGGCTATTTTAATCTTTATGCTGCTCTGCACTTCCTCCTGCGTGCCACACCCACTGTTTATACTCCTTCATGAACACCCTGTTGGGCACAACCAGTCAGGGTTTAGAACTTTCCAAACATTTCTTCACAGACTAATCGAATCTGTTCCACAGGATTAGCATAATCCCCATATATTGAAATTACGTCCTCATCCTACCCAAATCTGTGTCCGATATACAGCAGTACCTTTTACCATAGTTGTCCAGGTACATCATTCTGTTAGCTATAGCATTGCTGTGACAATAAACTGTAAAACGGTACTACTAGCTTGGCATTTCATATGCTATGTATCTCGCTCTCCCTATAGTGTCTATACAACACATATTATTCATTAGCAGCATTTCGTATACCAATAAGTCCCTGCCGCTTTGCATTTTCTGTCCTTCACTACGGCATCTACAGTCGTTACGAACATTATACAGTCATTACGGCACATGTTTTTATATATTACACTTCACCATATCAAGGCATGTCTACACATCACTCCCTAGCACCTAGTGATACCATAATATACCTAAATTACGGATAGATTCCTATACTTTCTAGCATAATACACATACCAACCATTCCTGCACGTAACCAGGTCCTACACACGCTAAACAGATGCATTCCTACACTTGTCTAGCTTTTTACACCCTAACTAGCTAGTAGCTGGAGGCGAATACACATTCTACTGTATTCAACCATGCTAACTTTCTCAAACACAGAGGGTTAACTTGTTCGACCTCCCCCCCTAACACTCTCACTGGATATGCAGTGGGTCCCTTATTACAGACATGCGGTTACTGCCACACTACCTCCTCTGCCATCTTTCCTCTTCTTCCTCCCCATGACTGTGCTACAGGGCACTTCTGAGCAATGCCATACTGCCCTCCATCTCAGCCTTAGGCTCTCCCTGGGCATGCACCAATGCCAAGCACCACTTCTTTCTACTTGTAAGCCAGGAAATCTGATTCCTAACAACCAGCGCCTCTGCGTCTATACAGTGGCACAGTTTACTACTTTTTTTAACCATAATTCCTCTCTCTCCCTCCCGATCCCCTCTGCAACCCCCCGCTCAAAGAGAACCTGTTGACTCTGCTGATAAGTCTAATTTAATAAATTGTGTTCTTCTCTTTCTTAGAACTTGTACAGTTCCGCTATTATTCCTTCTAGAAATTTATGAATAAATTGACAACTGGGTATTACCAGTAGGGTGTGTGTCTGTACTCAGCCTGACGATATCTAGTCAGTGCTGGCACAATCGGACTGTGTAGTGACACATCCCTTTAGGAAGCATAATTCCCATTATTGAAAAAGTTGCACAATGCAGATTTCTGAAAAACATGATTCACAATTGTTTTATAGGGAAGACATGTAAGTAGAGAGCCGACCGATCCAGTTAATATGTTCTAAGTCCCTGAATTTGGCAAGATTAGCCAGTTATCTCGTATATAAGGGGGTAGCCGTATAAATCCTTGATATTAGCTGTCTTGGGAAAATAGACATGGCTTAATGGGAAGAGCATTACGTGAACTCATTGTGATTTGGAAATTGTTATTATTACATCTTTTACTTAAAATCACAGAGGTGAGAGAAAAAAATGTTCAAAGACATAACTCAGAAAAAGAAGCCAAGAATGCACCATTTGATAAACTGCAGGACGAGTTGAGCCAGGTGGCTGTATACTAGTCGGCATTGAACATTTAGCTTGCTAATATTGCAATCTGGCCCTCTGTATTCTACCAGGGTCTAACGGTGATTGAGCCTGCCCTGCAGTCTATCAGATGGTGCATTCTGGGCTTCTTCTTTTTTTGTGAGTTACTACTATTACTTAGGGTCACAGAAATAACAAATTATTTGGAAAATATTCAGCCCCTTTAGTCAGCACAGAATATCACCAAGATAATATCTAATTTATACATTATATGCTAAAACACCTTACTTTTAGAAGCCGTTTGAGATCTGTGCATTAACCAAGCACTGCTAACTCCCTGCAGCTTGACATGTTACTGCTGGATCATTCCCAGGAGCAATTGTAAGGTTAGAATAGGAAATTGCTGTTTATGCTTTTTCCTCATATAATCTGTAAAACCGATGCCAACTGGAACTTGGCTTTAAGGAGGTTGTCTCATGTCCAATCATCATAGAGAGGGTTCACCTGCTATTAAGTCAGAGCAGAGAACTGCTGCAAAGAGAATCTCATTTTCTGTCTGCAAACAGCAGCTCTTGCTCTTCTTCTGATCAACCCGATCCAACCATGTATTACATGGTCTGCCATTCTCGTTTGGCTAGCTGTATCTTCTTCTGTTCCAATATAAGAAAGTGTTGTCCTTAAGAGATGACCTTTTTGGGCTCTCAAAACACATCTTAGTACAAAGATGAAACATAGACTTAATGGAAGCAAACCTACACAGATCCAACACGGAATAACATTGGCCCATTTTTCATGAACCAAAGTTAGATGTGCTTGTCCGAATACGCCCTAAAACTTATGGCTACTGACAATGGAGTTCTTGTAACCAAGGTGTCTCAAGGTGGCTGTGTGGTGCACCTGGAATCCATTAGAAGAAGACTTTTGAGAAGAACAGCTTTTCTCACATCTAGTCCTCAAATCCCCCAAGTAGTCCTGGTTTCAGGCTGTTCTTAGTATTGCATAGCTGTCTATAGGTTATCCTTGAATCATAACCTGTTGGGAGTACTTGAGAACTGACGTTACTACCATAGTGTACTGTTTAATTTCTGTAATTAGCTGACTGAGAGCAGTTGATTGACAGGGCTGTTTTCATAATGTTCCTCATAAATGTCGTCTTCCGATGGATGCCAAGCAGAGTATACACGCCCTTAAACTCTGTCTCTGGGAGCTAATAGCATGATGGGTTATTTCCACCAAACACATTTATGGCATATCAACAGGTTATGCCATAAATGTCTGGCCTCACACCTATCTCCAAAGGCATCCAGATTGAGAATGAATGGAGAGGTGACCACTGTGACTCGGGGGGTTCTGAAAATGGACCTGCCGTGATCTGTTGTTGGCTCCAATTTTCGAAAGTGTTGTCATTATGAGATAGCCCCTTTGGGCTGCCAACACACAATTCGCAGCTCGATAATTATAGCATTATGATTGTCTTTATACAACTTTAGTTTGTTTGTCTTTGGCTCTTGATTAGGAAATGTCTTTAATCTTTATGAGGAAACTTGCCAAATTCATGAAGCTGCATGCAAAAAAAAAACATTAAACAACTCGTACAGTTGAAAGTTATTTTTTGTTTGCTCACCGAGTTACATTACAAATATTTCGTCTGTGATTTGTGCGGTTTTAAACAATAAAATCTAGCGGGAATTACTGGTGTCGCTATTCCAGTTGTGATTTTTCCCTATTCAAAAAAAGATGAATGAAAAACATAAACTTGCTGCTTTATGTTTAGGGGAAGGAAACCAAGCGGTTTCCTAGTTTTTCTTTTTGAGGTACGGCTGGCGGAGCTTGTAAGTGCCGCATGGACAAATAAAGTCTTCCTATTATTATTCTGTGTTAATAAACAAGTGATTAAATATCCTCAGAGCAAAGGTTTCTGTACAGCAGCTCCTTGGCAGCAAAGACGAGAATAGATCAATTTAAGATGGTTTTTAGTGTTCTCCAGAGAGCTGGGTAAAGCGGGCATCTCCATCATCCAACATTCGGAAGCAAAATATAGACAATGCAGACATGTTCAGACCATAAAGTTTGCTTTTGTCAGGTTTCATTATATCTTAATGTATCACTTAATCATTGGTAATAAAATATGATGCTGCGTTTATATTCATTAGTATTAGCACCTATAAATTACCGAGACTAGTAAAATGAGGCAACGCTACTCTTCGTGGAGTCAGACATCATCGTACGTCGGGCTATTAAGTGAGCTGTGGAATGTGCATTTTGTAATCCACTTCTTTTGGATTGCGCTCTCAACTTCACACAACTTTCCATTTTTTTTAATAGCCTTAAGAAATCGAAATTACCATTATGTCATCAATGGTAACTGGGCTATTAGTTTCCCTGGAGTCTTCAATGTGGCAGGAACCAAGGTCCAGTACAAGCGCTCTGCTGACAATCAGGAAAGTTTCGAGGCCACAGGACCAACCGATGAGGATTTGCATGTCATGGTAAGTGGTTAGTTAGTGGTTTTGGTTAGTAGTTTTAGTTTGTATGTTTACATTACTTTATTTTACCATTTAGCAGTACTATATAAGTATATTTATAAGCACATGGGCGATTTGATTTACAGAATCCGGGGCCCCCGGATTCCGCAGCAAATACTGCCCATGGCCTCCTATAGAGAACCGCTGCGATTTCCGCTCTCAGCAGAAAAATCGCAGTATGCTCCATTTCTGTGCAGTTTCCGCCTGGACGGCTTCCATTGGAGTCAATGGAAGATGTCCATCCTCCGGCCTTTTCACAGTACAGATGAAGAATCCGGTCAGGTAAGCGCGGTCACCGGTCGGGCACATGGTTGGATTCTTCTGCGGGATCTCACATGCCGGATCCGACGCTGTCATGTGCAGGAAACCTTAGTCCAGGCCTCATGTCCACGGGCGGATTGGATTCCGCATGTGGATTTCCACGGTGGGAGACCTGTGGAAACCCTTTGCAGGAGATTGCAAATGTAATGGTTTTCCCGCATGGATGATCCACAACCCCACCTCCCAGCCTTTTCCCCACCTCCCTAATTGATTTTAACCTTCAAATCTGCAGTGCATCTGCCTTTGTATTTGTGGATGCACTGCGGCTCGTCCGCACCCATTGACTTCTATTGAGCCCATCCGCACGGAATCCGCACTGAAATGGAGCATGTTGCGATTTGTTCTCTGCACCAATGGTCCACAAATCAAATCTGCATGCCTAAATTCATTTGCAGTTGCCAATGCTTCCCTATGGGCACTTTGAATTGTGGATCTTCCGCACGGGTGACCCATGCGGATTCTGCAAATCAAGTCCGCCCGTGGCCATTGGGCCTTATGGATGCAGTTAACGAAATCTACCTCTCTCTCTCTATCTGTCTCTATCGCTTCATCTATCTCGGTGTGTGTGTGTGTGTGTGTGTGTGTGTATAATATATATATCACTTGTTCTATAGCTGTAATCATTCAGGAACTTCTGTTAACAATTATCGTGTCTGACATTAGTCAAGCACTGCGATTAAACAGTTGCAGAGAACAACATGTTGGAGCACAGTATCTGAAACTCTTTCCTAATCAATCCGCCTTATACAGTTTTAACAAACTAATGTGCGGTATCTAAAATATGTCATATGCTATGCAAATTAATCGGCAGATGATAGTTGCAGCATGCAGAAGCAGAACCCCAAATCATACCGGAACGTTACATATCATAATTCATTATGTACAAGAATGTTGCCCGGTAACAGACTCAGACAAATAACTCTGCTATTTGATTGTTCCCTCCAGCCATCCGCTCCCAAATCAGTATGCACAACTGGAATAACTTTAAAAGAATGAAGCGATGGCTAATCTAATATCCTGTTATGATATATTTTTTTAATACAAAGAGGAGGTGTGGCCTAAATTGCTGCAAAATTTAAGTAAAGTTTCTGGTATAAACTAAGCCGACTAAAATCAGACTATCTCTGACAGTTAAGACCTACCCACAGGATATATGTACGTGGGTCCTACTTACCTGATCTGCTCCTATTTCTAGAATGATTATCCCCATCCTACCTCACCTTATCCCTGTGGACATCACATCCAGGCTCTGTGAGGTGGCTGGGCTTTATGGAAACAGTTGAGCACCCAGTCCTACCATTTCTGTGACTCCCATAGAAGTGAATGGAAGTTTTGCAAATGGCCAAGTACGGCGAGCTATGATGTTTCTACAACTCACAAGTTGCAGCAACCTGTGCTATGATATTTACATAACTGATCAGCTGCACTTGTATCCATATTTATCATCCTTTCTGTGAAGCCTGATGAAGAGTTTTCAGACCCCTGGAGCAATACAGCCGGCTCCATTGAAAGCAATGCGCTGCGGGCAAGTGTGGAATGAATTGTCGGGAAGGGCTTAAATATATAAGCCCTTCCCTGCAATTCATCCAGAAATGTGTTAAAATAAAAAAAAAATATATACTCACCTGCTCCCGGCAGCCGGAGTACAGCGCGGCCGTCCTGCAGTGGGTGTGAAGGGAGTGTGAGTCAGACCTGCCCCTTGATTGGCTCAGCGCTGAGCCAATCAGAGGCAGGTCTCACTCACACCCATTCATGAATTCATGAATGGGTGTGAGTGAGACCTGCCTCTGATTGGCTCAGGCTGAGCCAATCAGGGGCAAGTCTGAGTCACACCCCCTTCACACCCACTGCAGGCCGGCCGCGCTGTACTCCGGCTGCCGGGAGCAGGTGAGTATATATATATATATATATATTTTTTATTTTAACACATTTCTGGATGAATTGCAGGGAAGGGCTTATATATTTAAGCCCTTCCCGACAATTCATCCAGCGCTGCCGGCAGCCCATTGCTTTCAATGGAGCCGGCTGTATTGCCGGCTCCATTGAATTCAATGGGCAAACATCGTTCTTCTCTGCCACAGCTGTAACAGCTGTGGCAGAGAAGAATGATTTGTCTTCTATATGTTCTCAATGGGGTCGGCGCTGCTGCCGCCGGCCCCATTGAGCGCATATAGAGAAGAGAACAGGAATCGCAGATCGCAGATAGGTGCGATCTGCGATTTCTGTTCTATAATTTATCGGACGAGCGCATAAAAAGCGCTCATGTGTCCGATACCATTGCAAAGCAATGGTTTTAAAAAATCGCCGGACACATGCGCATGCGCAAATCGGGCGGAAAAACGCCCGTCTGACTAAGGCCTAAGTGTGCAGATAAACTAGTGGGAGAATGGCTGCTATAATAGCTCAAGTAATATTTGACATAAAGCTTTTCCAGACTTGAGTGGTAAATGGGTCTAATTATACAACAATACGGCCTCTATAATTAGGCAGATGAAGTATTCAGGAATCAAGAATTTTTGATGACTGCCCTTAAGCTATAGTTGTGGACGTTTCCTGTTCTCCCTTTTAAAAGGCACATGTAATGAGACAGATATACAGTACTGTGGAAAAAAATGCTACAAAGTAGGAATGCTTTCAGAACTTTTTTATGGCAATTAACAAAAAGCAAAGTGATTGAACAAAAAATAAATCCCATCAATATTTGGTGTGAGCACCCTTTGCCTTTTTAAAGTATCAATTCTTCCTGATACACTTTCACAAAGTCAGGGATTTTGTAGGATTATAATCCAGTGTATGATTAACCAATTATAACACTCAGGTGATAATGATCATTTTCATATGCAGGTTGAAATCTAGTCATTAAAACAGAGTCAGCAGTGTAGGACGCTTAAAACTGGGTGAGGAACAGCCAAATTCTGCTAAAAAAGGTGAGGTTGTGGAAGACCGTTTGATGTCACTGGTCATACACCATGCTAAGACTGAGCATAACAACAAAACATAAGGTAGTTCTACTGCTTCAGCAAGGGCTCTACTAGGCAAAGATTTCAAAGTACACTGGGGTCTCAAGTTGTGCTGTTTAAGCTCTTTTGAAAAAACACAAAGAAGCTGCAACGTTGAGGACCAAAGATGCAGTGGTCGGCCAAGGAAACGGTGCAGCAGATGAAAGACACATCATGCTTACTTCCCATCGGAAGATGTTCAGCAGTGAAATCCGCTCAATACTGGCAGAAACCAGTAGCCCCAATCTACTGTTCAGAGAACTCTGGCCAGAAGTAGTCTTCATGCAAGAATCATGGCCAAAAAAACACACCTTTGAAATGGAAACAAGGCCAAGTGATTTAACTATGCATGAAAACATAGGAACTCGGGTGCAGAAAAATGGCAGCAGGTGATCTGGACTGATAAGTCAAAACCTGAAATATTTGGCAGTAACAGAAGGCAGTTTGTTCACCGAAGGGCTGAAGAGCCGTACAATAATGAGGGTCTGCAGGCAACAGTGAAGCATGATGAAGCTTACTTGCAAGCTTGGGGCTACATTTCAGAAATGGAGTTGGGGATTTGCTCAGGAATTAACCCTTTGCTTTATTCACAGAAAAAGCCCAAAATACAATACCTGAAGGTCTGCTAAGCAGACACGGTCACCATAGGCACGATCGCCATAAGGCAGGCACAATCGCCATCGGCACAATCGCCGTAGGGCAGGCGCAATGGCCGTAAGCCCTGGAGATATGCAGTCAGCCAGACAATAAAGTGGAGGAGCAGCTTGTTTTTGGCAGGCTAATATGCAGTCACCCACTCAACCCAGCCCAGATTGGGGAGGAGTGACTGCATATACTAATAGCCTGCACATGTGACAATACCAAAGATGCCAGCCATAGATGGATGGTGACCCACCATACAGGATATCAACCCTGGCTGATATAACAGCGGGTTGCCCTGTATCTCTATAGTGGGCCACACTGGCTGACATCTTGGGCTCCCCCACCAACTAGCAAACTACATACAAAAGTACTAATGCATACTAATAAAATGCGGGTGTTGGTACTGCATTTTGGCCAAAACGCATAGGCTGACGGGCCGCGCCGAGGCCACACCGCTTCCGTCAGTACCTACGCTAACTCACTATAAATTACATAAAATCACAGAGGTGAGGAAAAAAACACAGACATTATTCACAGAAAAAGCCAAAAATACAATACCTGAAGGTCTGCTAAGCAGACACGGTCGCCATAGGCACGATTGCCATAAGGCAGGCACAATCGCCATCAGCACAATCGCCGTAGGGCAGGCGCAATGGCTGTAAGCCCTGGAGATATGCAGTCAGCCAGACAATAAAGTAACCCTTTGCAATCCAATTTTGGATTCAGGGTTTTCCTAGGGGGGCTTTCTCTTTCTGCCATTATACAATGGCGCCATCTGCTGGCTAGAGCCAGTACTGCAGTATGGGACATGCTGGAAAGGCCTCCGACAACAGAGCGGACAGTAATCTACAGTAAGAATAGCCTGCCGGACGTCTTCCAAAATTGGAGCTGTCCAGCCTTCACTCAGAATGTCTTTTAGATGTCAGACAGTGGATTGGAAAGGGTTAATGGTGTCTGCAGTGCTGAAAAAATACAGGCAGATACTTATCCATCATGCAGTATCATCAGGGAGGCGTCTCATTGGCTCCAAATTTATTCTGCAGCAGGACAACAACCAAAAACATGCAATGTCATTAAAAAAGTGATGATTTGGCCCCCACAGAGCCCTGATCTCACATTATGGAGTCTGTCTGGGATTACATGAAGAGACAGAAGGATTTGAGCAAGCTACATCCACAGAAGATCTGTGCTTAGTTCTCCAAGGTGTTTGGAACACCCCCTCTGCTGAGTTCCTTCAAAAACTGTGTGCAAGTGTACCTAGAAGAATCGATGCTGCTTTTAAGGCAAAGGGTGATCACACCAAATACTGATTTGATTTAGATTTCTCTCATTTTTGCATTTTGTTATAAAATAAACAAGTGGCACTTCTATTTCTGAAAGCATTCTTTCTTGGCAACGTTTTTTTCTACACCTGCCTAAAACGTTTGCACAGGACTGTAAGTAATAGATGATGATCAATGACTATGGTGGTTAATAATGTCTTTCTGTTTTTTGCATATTTATGTGTATGTTTATTGGGTGGAATTGTTCTCTAAGCCTACCAAATATTTCTATCCCTAGGTCCTCTTCACAGAGCAGAATTCAGGCATAGAATACGAGTATTGGCTTCCTAAAGATTACTATATTAACCAACAGAGAGACCGCAGCTCCTTACAAGAAACTGTGGAAACGGCCTTATCACCAACTCTACTTCCTACTACTTCGAGGCCTGCAACCACCGTTCACAGCTGTAAGCTGCAGTGCTGCCCCAGCTGCTTTATTAGCAAATATGTCTGCTTGAAAAGGGAGAAAAACTGACTCTAAAATGCGATTTAACTTTACTTATATGTCACTTGCATATTTTTTCCCAGAGAGCATTGTCCAGCTAACTGTCCCTAAAGAGGGTCAGTCTATTTAGGGCTCAATCAAACAACCTTTTTTTTTTACGCATGTTAGGTGCATTTGAGATTCGCAGCTATTAGAACCAATGAAAGCAGTCACATGTCCTTTTTTGCATGCAAAAAAAATTTGCACCTGTAAAAAAATGACAGCGATTCACAAAAACACCTAAAATTTGCGCATATATTGAAAAAAATGGAAGCGAATCGCTATCCCCTGCTGCGGCTGTGACAACTGCAGCAGGGGATTCTTTGGATGTGAAACCCCTGGATGCTGTCACATCCAGGGGGTTTACCTTGTGGTCAATTGGACCGGCGGCAGCAGCGATGGCCCCATGGAAAACATATAGAGCTGTGGCAGAGGATTTCTTCATCTCCAGGGGGAGTCCCCTCATCACTTAACACTGTGACAGCACTGTCACAGTTTTCAGTGACAAGGCGACTCCCCGTGGGGATAAAGAATTCCCCTGCCACAGCTGTGGCACCGGAGTGTGATGTTCTCCTATTGCATTTAATGGGGCGGCTGCTGCTGCCACCCCATTGAGAGCAATAAGATGACGGCAAGCCCTGCAGGGATTTTCGGGAAAGGGCTTTAAATATAAGCCCTTCCCTGAAAATCATTACTAACTGTAGAAAAAGAAGGGAAAAAAAAATAACTCGCCTAGAAGCGCTGTCTGGCTCTTCTCTCCGTCCCCGGCAGTCTTCTCTGTATTCTGGTGGCCAGAAATTGAAAAATCCCCGCCTCCAGAAAGCATTGCCTCTGATTGGCTGAGC
Source organism: Eleutherodactylus coqui (assembly GCF_035609145.1). Taxonomy (NCBI): domain Eukaryota; kingdom Metazoa; phylum Chordata; class Amphibia; order Anura; family Eleutherodactylidae; genus Eleutherodactylus; species Eleutherodactylus coqui. The sequence continues at coordinate 242,535,485 of NC_089838.1, forward strand.
GTTGTAATTGGTCCCTGCGCTCAGCCATTCATTGAAGTCATGTGACAGCATTAAGGGGTTTCACAGCTGAGGAATCCCCTGCTGCAGCTGTGACAGAGATGGGACAGCACTTTTATGTGCAAATTTTGGCATCGTGTGACCGCACAACAAGTGTGTATTTAAAACGCATCTGCCACTTCGGTCACACGAATTTCTTTTTACATGCGTTTTACACTTTTTTTTTCACGCACCTAAATGCATGAAAATAACGCTCTTCTGACTGAGCCCTTATTAGGACATGACAGTGTGAGTGGGCACCTTCCTGCCTAAATAGTCTAATATTGCTTTCATTACAGATTAAAGTTAAACCTTGTCCCGTCTTGAAGGTTTTTAGTATAAACATCCAGTGTATTCTTTTTGTCGTTGACATTGCTGTTTGGAATAACAGTTTATGATGGAGATTAATGGCCCATGCACTAGAGAACGCCATGTGCAGCCTGACCATGGCTGTTAATGCAGCTGTGTAACATTGGACGGACTCTGTTACTACTTCAGAGCCTTTTAAGAGACACAAAATCATTAGATGTGGATTGACTGGGAGTAACAGCTGTTTGCGCGGTTTCCCTTCTTGCCTCCTAGATAAACACTATATACTTTATGTAAATATTCACTTACATGATGCATATCATTGATTGTATCTTGGATAGCGCTTTCCGAGGATTCAGGCTATCATCTTGCTTCCTTTTATATGCACAAGAGTCCAAAACATCTGTCATTAAACACTATTAAAATCTGCTGACACGCAACATATCTGAACCTCTATAGATATACTTGCTAGAATTAACAAAGTTTACACAGTTTTAAAGAATAATGTACATGGATCAACATGCATTTAGCTTGTATTTCCGGTGCGCACACAGAAGTGAACATTTAAACCACTGACTCCCCTCTTCAGTTGTGGTGCCTCAGCAGGGGAGTAACTATAGGGGGTGCAGAGGGTGCAGTCACACCTGGGCCCTGGAGCCCTAGGGGGCCCATAAAGCCTCCCCCATATTACAAACCAATACTATCAATGAAGCTTTATAGTTGGGGGCCCAGTTCCAGATTTTGCACTGTGGCCCAGCAGCTTCAAGCTATGCCTCTGAGCCTAAGCAAATCTGTAATGTACCAGTTTTGGATGGCTTCTCCATTGTAAAGTTTGAATGCTACAACTGCACCTATAAGATACCTATACAGGGTTACAAGTAGGTGAGTAGCACTGGCCACTCAGAGCAACATGTAATGTCATAGACTACCATTGCATACGATTGCACAGTATGCAGTAGGTAGTGAGATTGTTCTTAGTAAGAGAAACCAAGCAATCCTGTGGATATGATAGTGAGAGAAGCAGCGCTGCCATCTTTGTTTATCAAAGACCGAATAGTTGCTTTAAAAGGGTTGTCCAGTTGTAAACCATAGATGAACTATCCTTAGGACAGGTCATCAATAGTAGGTCGCTGGGAGTCCATTGCAAGGGACTCCCACCGATCAGCTGTTTTCTTGGTCGTTGAGCTGAGCTACGTTTTGCAGGAAGTTGACAGCTCTGTTTCCACCTCAGTGGCTTGACTTGGTATTAGATCTATTGGTATTACATCTATTCATTTAAATAGGAACTTGGCTGTAGTACCAAGCATGACCACAGCACTGCGAACGGAGCTGTTTGTTTCCTGCAGAAATCAGCTCAGTCGCAGCAGGGCAGAGAACAGACAAACAGCAAGTGTCCTGGACAATGTACCCCTGCCAATTTGTTACTGATTATCTATTCTGAAGATAGGAGATCAATAGTTTGCAACTCTACAGCCTCTGTTAAAGAGAGAGTGAATTGTGTGAATTAACGAGTCTACTCCAAATCTTAGTGTGTTCTGCAGGTTTGTCTGTTTACATTGATAGAATAAGAGAAGCCAGCCGGTATAAATGGAGAGAGCTGTTGCTTTCTTGTTGAAGTGCGTTTTATTCTTGAAAATCCTGTATAATACATTTAATGACGCGGCTCTACATTTCTGCTTTTCCATAATTGCAGCGCTATGGCAGACAGCACAGAAGAAATGGCCACCCCAGGCCCGGCATGAAAGAGACAACATAGAGCTGAACAAGATTAACGAAGCCCAAAGAGATGGTAAAGAGTAGGACACTGTTTTTCTATAGTGATGTTATAAATCTAATATGTGACGAACTTTCTTTTATTTTCTTAATGAACTCTTGTCAATACTTACATACTCTCTGTATCCGTATCACAACGGACATAGACAATAGCACTTTATTTCTGCATTCTCTGGTATGGTGGTGCACAGGAAAATTGGAGTAGTTGGCAACCAATTGGATCACTGCTTTAATTTTCCAACAGTTATCGAGAAAATGAGAGGTGGAATGTGATTGACTACCACAGATGACTACTCAACTTCTCCTTTACACCAGTTTTTTTACATCACATCCAACAGGCACACTTTATACGATATGATCAGAGAAATTCCACATGCCTAATATATGTCAGGGACAGCTGCATGTGGAACACAGAGGAAGATGCTGAGAACTTTGTATTGTCTCCTGAGTCCTCCCTCTCTGTTGGTCACTCTTGAGATGTTTTTTCTTAGTCACGACCGTTTACCGTGTGGCTTCTGAGAACAGTTTTGGTGCGGGGCTCACTAAGGCAAGCTCATACTGATAGAACCTGGCTGCAGAGACGGTCTGTAGTCAGTATCCACTAGTCAACCACAGAACTCCGTACGTCAGCGGCAAATATATCCTCGGACTAAGAAGGCTAAAAAGGTCATTCAAATCTATTAAGTGGCATTTTTTTTACATTTTATATCTGACTGCCAACTACCGTAATTAATTGTGTCATTTTTGCCTCAAGCCAGAGTTAAACTTTTAAATATGTTTATAACAAGTCTGCTGCTGCCAACTATACATGGAAATGTTATGTTTTGCTTCTCAGCGCAACCTTTTTTTGACTGAATCTATTAATTACTGGTAATTTCCAGATCTCTCAAGCTCTTATGAAAAATAAGACTTAATCTTCCGAGTTAATTAACATGCGAGTCACCTTTTTACTAAGCGTAAGATCGATCTTTTTCTTCTAATTGTACAACTTGTTTTATGGTTCTGTACTGAATGTGTATAAAGTTTTACCCTGTTCTCCTCACATGAACTCGGTCTCTAGATTGCCTTTCCACTATGGGATGGGCTTCATGACAAGGCAGCTGATACCTGTTCATATCTGGGTGTGGATGCCTTGAAGACTGTTGTTGTAGTCCCACCCTTCTGAGATGAAACTCTTCTCTAATCCCACCCAAGATTATAATTTTCTAAAACCATGGTAAACAAACATTAGGAAAGTTCTGTTAGTATCCTTGTTACTCTTCTTGAAATAATGTTAGCGTTCATTTATGCCTTAAACTGAGCTTTTATACCATGAAGTTGTGAACTGAGCGCAAAAGCTTATGTTCTTGGTTATGGCTTATAAGACAATACTAGAAGATCAACTCTCATATTGTAATTTGTTTGTTTCCACTTTCTTCTATCCTTCCAATTATGCGTTTTCATGAAATGGTCAGGTGGATAGAAGAAATGTGACATTTGCTGATGTTGGCCATCAATACTACTGTATATATTGGGATGTCATAAAGATTTTCACTTCTACCAACATTACTCTATGCCCTGTTTACAGGGTGTTCTTGCTTCCTTGATCAAGCACTGGGAATGTGACACTGAGCCGCAACGCTTGCCTTAGTCTAACTTATTTCCATTACAAATATGTTGGGTTTGCAACCTCTAAATCTTTTAGGCTGCTAAGCTAATTATGAAGGACAATGAACTTCCCGGCTTCAAGTGAGATTTGGCAATGGCCAGTGATGGCAGTGGCCCATGTATGTGGCATTGACCCACAGGTATGGCTTTATGCCAATGTATATACAGTGTGCAAATATTTGATTATCCTAACATTATAGACAGCCGTGGTTTGTAAGTCGCAGCAAACTATGATCTTGTGTTTACAGTAGTTTGAGGCTAATCGGGAGCCTTGTGAAGGAAAGCAAGTTCCTCTCTCATGATAAATGATTTATGTGGAACACTTTTAGGCTTTGAGGAGGTAAATATATATGGTTGAATATGTGTTAGCCATTGTGTGTTTGCTCTGTAGTAGCATTTCATCCATTGACAGGAGAGCATGGTTGGCCTTAGCTATGTGTGACTCGTGCTGTCGCATAGGGCACCAGCTGCCACCTTGTAGGAGGGAATGACAGCAGGTCAGATAGTCGCTATTGCTGGCTTCTCACATCTCTGTCCAGTAGATGAGCAGAAATTTCATCACTCACATTCTGCTGTTGTCTGACCTCCACAACCCGACTCCTCTCTCTGTTTTCTACTCTCTGGCACTTGAGAGCAAGTATAGTATGGGGGCATTAGAGGAGAAGTTGAGCTGTGTCGGTCAGGCAACAGCATGATGTCAGTGAGATAATGAAGAACTCTGCTGGATGAACATACGGGGGTTGTGGATTGGAGTTGACCCTAGGCTTCCTTTACTTGATGGTCGCACAGATGGGGCTCCATAACTTGGTGGGGACACAGCAGGCTCCATAATGTGCTGGGGACTTCTTTACTTAGTGGGGCACAAAGGAGGCATTATCACTTAGTGGAGGTAGAGAGGGGGTACTATTAAACTTTGTAGAGACACAGAGGGGCACTATTACTTTGAGGGCACAGAGCGGGTGGCATTATTCTTCCAAGACATAAAGTCAGCATTATTACTGTGTGTGTGTGTGTGTGTGTGTGTGTGTGTGTGTGTGTGTGTGTGTGTGTGTGTGGTGAGGGGGAAGGGGATTCCTCTAAATACTTTTAGTATAGGAAAGCATAATTGCCACTGGAATGTCTTAGGGGTTCCAATTTCGCATGTAGAAAAATTACATAAATTAAAAGTTAAAGCCCTTTACATTGTTTAGAAAATGTCAGCAGTGCTTTATGCTTATTTCCAAGGGGTCCTCTATAATGAATTATAAATAATTTATGAATGCCTTGCATAGCCAGTAAATAGTCACTGCACTAGGGAAGATGCAGGTATATAAATATACTTGTGTTCCTTTTTTTATATTCCTGATTTAGCGTTGGAGTCCATTTTCCTTCATACTTTCTGCTTGGCTGCCTGTAAATGTTACCTTTGATCTGTTAGCAGGATATCATTTCAGGAGTGGCAAAGCGAAGATGCAGAAAATTATCTGGAAAAAAAATGTCAGGATGTCAGCTATTTGGCAAAAACACACTGGCACTATGCCAGGTGCTCATTTCCCGAACTCTGTTGTATGGTGAACTCCCAACTGTGTGGAAAGGAATGGGGTGTGTAAATGTTCGGGACCTTGTTGTTTTTTCAAATGATAGTGTAACCGATTGATAAATGCTATACATGTGCAAATAGTTGAGGGATATCAGTGCCACATTTTCTGGCTGCTGCAGTGTAGATTCAAGTGTTGGACTCCGTCTGTGTGTACCTCTGCTGTGTGCTTACTGCAAATGCATTCAAATACAAGAAAACAGGTGATCTGTCTGGAGGAAGTTTAGAAGGAAATTCTCGTTTTCACATAAACCTTTATTGGAGTGTTTAATTAAGAAAGGATTTGACTGTTTTACTACAGTACAAATAATCCTTTCTTGCTCCTATCCCAGATATCGCAACCACGTCTGGTGACCTGGTGAATGTCCGATCATCTCCTTGTAGGCTCAATGATCAACTTACAGTAGCATGGTTATTTACGGCCTCATTCACAAAAACAAAATCAGGGATTGGCCCCGTAATCTACGGCAGAAATCTGAGGCTGAGCTCTAGATTTCTGCCGTGGGTTTTCATTTTAAATGCCGCAGACCGGCACACTGATTTATCCTCATTCAATGAGGCAAGTCGACGTGGATGCCTGGCACAGTTTCTATGCCAGGAATGAATAGTTTTCTCTTTGTGTTGCATAGTTAAAATACGTAGTATGAACTATGGTATGGATTCCCATTGACCTCAATAGGCTGCAGAAACCTAGATCTTGGCATGGAACTGCACACGAAAAAACAAATGCAAAAGGGGCCTAAAGGCTTACATTTAGGTTATTTATGTTGATGCACTCACTAGAAAACCCAAACATTCCCTTAAAGGGTTGTCCAAGTAGTTTTATTTTATATGGATAAAACCCATCTCGCCTTACAGTAACATAGATAACAGGCATATACTCTCCTCTCCCTGCTGTGTCCCACGCCGATGCTCCAGGTCTCCCCTCTGATGAAATGTTTACAGGTTGCTGCCATTGGCTACAGTGCCTGTGCCATTCTGTAAACAGTGGGAGTGCAACCTGTAAACAAACAGCAGCGGAGGACTGAGCAGCAGCATAGGGGAGAGGGGAATATATGCCTATTGGTTATTTTACTGCATTTGGGATGGGGTTTCAACAAATAAAATATTACTTACGCAGCCCCTTTAATAACTTTAATTTTTGTATGAAAGAGCTTATGGCTGGATACTTGGATTCAACTATGGACTTCTTGGATTGTATTCAAGTCCCCTGCAAGTCCCTAACAAAGCCATAAATCACTTACATCACACTAGGCCCTCTCCCATCTTTTTTTTTTCCCCTCTTTCCTTACTTTTCTTTTTAGTTTTCTCTTTTTAACTCAATGGGACAACTCGACTTGTGTCAACTCTTCTGTTCTTAGTCATTTCTCTTGTTGATGTGCCATTTTTCTCAAGCCTGATCTTAAAGGGGTTGTCCCGCGCCGAAACGGGTTTTTTTTTTTTTTTCAATAGCCCCCCCTTGTTCGGCGCGAGACAAACCCGATGCAGACGTTTAAAAAAAAAAACCGGATAGTACTTACCCGAATCCCCGCGCTCCGGTGACTTCTTACTTACCTTGTGAAGATGGTCGCCGGGATCTTCACCCTCGGTGGACCGCAGGTCTTCTGTGCGGTCCATTGCCGATTCCAGCCTCCTGATTGGCTGGAATCGGCACACGTGACGGGGCGGAGCTACGAGGAGCCGCTCTCCGGCACGAGCGGCCCCATTCAGAAGGGAGAAGACCGGACTGCGCAAGCGCGTCTAATCGGGCGATTAGACGCTGAAAATTAGACGGCTCCATGGAGACGGGGACGCCAGCAACGGAACAGGTAAGTGAATAACTTCTGTATGGCTCATAATTAATGCACAATGTACATTACAAAGTGCATTAATATGGCCATACAGAAGTGTATACCCCAACTTTGTTTCGCGGGACAACCCCTTTAAGGTGCTTACCTTATTGAGACTATTATAAAGCATTCTTTATCTCTGCAACCTAGGACATACTTTGTCTTATTTTTCATCACTACCTTAGGCTCACTTGTAACGATTAGTATTATACCATCCTTATTGTGGATTTTTCCTATGCTTATGTATAGTTCTATACCTTTTTGTTGTTGTTGAGGTTTGTTCACCCCATGTCTTATCTGTAATTCCTTTTCTTGAAAAGTGCCAATAAAATGTATCATCCAGCATGAGTTACTGTGATAAATTTAGTGCATTTGTAGACTTTTAGAATTGAGTAAAAATAACCAGCTCTACAAATAGTGAGAAATCTTTATTGGAGAGCTTTAAAATGCAGACACTGACCGCCCAAGCGCAAACGCATTTTAGACGTGTAACACGTCTTTATCCATTGCCAATTGCCTTATTCAATGGCAATGAAGAAGGATGTGCTGCATGTCTGAAATTCGTTTCCACTTGGGATGTCACTGTCTGCATGTTAAAGTTCTCCAGATTTGATTACTATCCACGGAGCCGGATATTTTTCTCAACTACAAGGTTTCTCTGGCTAGGTAGGATCTGTGCTCTGGACTGAGCGGACGTACACAAGTGGTGACCTGGTTGCCTCTTTTTTTTGTCTTTGCATTTGTAGACTGCCTGGTCGATGAGACCTTCTAGACTAGCACAAGCCAACAATGCTTTTTATGCCTGCATTAAATGAGCGATGAACGAAAAGTGAACGATTATCGCTCATCCTTTGGTCATTGGCTGGCGTTTAGCGATTACCATTCACTTTGGCTCTTTTGAACTTTTTTTTTTTAACGATAATTGTTCTGTCTAGAAGCACCTTAGGTTTGCCCTGTCTGTTACACAGGATTAGTAAATCTAGCCCATTGCCTCTAATGCTCTGAGCCACACAGTGAGCAAACGTGGACCATCATTGAATTAGCCAAGGACTGAGATGGACACATAAGGTCCTCTTTTATACATCCTATTTGACTTGCCTTCATATATTAGTTTTATTGAAATAAAATGATTCTCTACTATTCTGTTTTTGCAAAAAAAAAAAAATTCTGATCCAACCGTGCCCTCATATATGACAACCACGGAGCCCCTGCTGCTTTCTGACTATAAGTTAGGTTGTCTGGGTACTCCATGTCTTAGCTGCACCCCTGCAGATACTGTACATGAGGGCCAGCTGTTGAGTATCTCTTTAGGGTACGCCTTGGTTCTCTATTTTGTAAAACTGTATCCTAACACGTGACATCAAGATATCATCAAGTATCCGATGGGAAAAAACTGAGAGACGGTCTGATAAGGCTGGGCTCATGTTGCTTTTTTGGCTTTTTCTGAGAAATCACCAGATTCGTTTTCTAATTGCAGATAAATGTGGAAAGTGCAGGAAAGTCAAGGGACGGCAAAACAAAATCAAACAATATTGTCAGAAGGACTTTGGTAAGTCAATATGATTTTCCTTTATTCCACTGCCAACAGAAGAGCCAATTCTGTCTGGCGGCAGTCTTAAGCTTCAATGTTTTCATTTCTATTTTGCAGTTTTCCGAGGGAGAATTGTCAGCAAAAAGATTGTGGGTAAAGAAACCTGTTATGATGTTCAGGTGATCATTACCTACAAGAACAAGTTCCCCATCATGAGGCGGGAATACATGTGGGTCCCCAACACCTGTGATTGCCCCAGCTTACTAGAGAAGCGGGAATATATTCTAATGGCCAGGAGGCACGTTAACTATGAAAAGACGCTCAACAGGATATTGCTTGAAAGAGACAGTTTTGTGCGTCTGTACAAACCAAAGGAGGACAAAATGCTTCGAGATCTTGACAAAGAATGTGCCAAGTCTGGGTACCAAACAAACCCAAAACCGAACCAATAACCTTTCTGATAAACAATAATACTGTAAAGAATTCATTATGTACAGACTGCGTATGTCTATGTGTATAGACTATTTAAAGTATTGTTTAACAGATCTCTATGTAATATTTCATGACTGGTGCTATGAGGTATAACATGGTATTATAAAGGTATGTGTCGTTAGTCTGCCTAAAAGTGGAAGTCTTAACCCTTTCCAATCCACTGTCTGACGTCTAAAGACATTATGATTCAAGGCTGTACAGCTCCGATGTTAGAAGACGTCCGTCGGGGTTCTCTTACTGTATATTGCCAGCCTCTCTGCTGTTGGAGCCTATCCAACGTGTCACCTCATGCAGTACTGGCTTTAGCCAGCATATAACAGCAGGAAAAGAGTAAGCCCCCTAGGAAAACCAGGATACAAATTGGATTGGAAAGAGTTAAAGGGTGGAAATATCTAAGAAAGGAATTAGAAAGAGCAGTGCACACCAATACACTCCTAATTACACAATATTTTATATACACTGTGTGTGTATGGCTGATATATTACAGCACAGTATATGCCGATTTGGTGTGTGGCCAGGCACACATCGGTCTTCCACATTACACAGCAGTTCTGTAAATTTGTAATGTACTATTTTGCTCCACACGCCCATGGATGACGCTTTTCACCATGGAATTTGCCAAATGTTTATCACGTTTCTTTACATTTATTACGTTTTATAAACCCGATTCCAATTCTAGACGTCCTATTTTTTACCAGATTGTATTAAAATGTATATTCAGCCATATATTTATAGATGAAAACACAGAGATGCATATACACTATGCATAATTTATTTTCACATGCTTCGGAAAATGAACCGTCACTTATTAAAGCAGAAAGAGTTGTGCAAGAATACCTATCTATTTATATAAGGTGATATGTGCAAAAGGAGAGTGCGTGTGTAAGTGCAGGATGACTGCAGCTGTATGTATGACGTGTTTACAGTGCATTTAATAAATGATGAACAAACCGAAATGCATCCTGCTGTTTCTTTATAAAAGAAGGGGAGAGGGGCCGCCTTTTTGCAGAAAGGGGTTTGAGAAATTTTTTATTGGGTTGTCTATATTGTTTCACACACAGCGGAAAATATCTGACCGGGACCCCTGCATGTACAGTCATACACAGCTGGCAGTCACTGATAGCTCCGCCCACTTGACTCTTCAGCTCAGAGTGAGCAGGGATATAAATGAATAAAATACAAGTTCTACTGAATCTTTTCCCATAAAACTATATAACCATTTGCTCTGCTTCTTCTGCTCTATAACATGATGTTGGCAGCTTGGACAGCGTGTTTCAGCTGACAAACTCCCTTTTAAACCCAGGCTCTTCATGATACAGGCTTCAGTGATGATTCAAAGTATGGTCACTTTGTCCACAGACACAAAAATAAATGTCAAAAGCAATTTGTGTGTGAAAGCACAGGAGCGATAGTAGTTCAGTGCATGGAGGTGGAGTGCACCAGAGATCTCTTCCGGCCGCCCGCCTCATTCACAATGAACAGGCAGTTGTTTATAAATGAACATCTGCCTGTTTACACAGTGAGCTGGAACAAAGTGACTAGCAACTAATGAGCGATTTATCCTGTTAAGTCCCACTTTGATGGTAGAAATTGCTTGATGGCCAGTGTAAAAGTACCCTTAGGCCGGATTCACACCGTCATATGGCACATTGTGCCCAAGATATTCGGGAGCAATCTCATCGGACAACACATGGACACTACACATTGTGTGTTCTAGTCTCGTCCATAAAAAACTGACAAGAATAGGACAGGCAGCAATTTGTTTTTTTTCACATGGATCATTTGTCTGTATGAAAAACTGCCCCTGTACGTAGCCTCATAGGCTATAATGGGGCCATGTGCCGTCCGTAGATGTACAACCTGCACACAGCCAAAAATAAGCATATCACAAGTGGGCCATAATGGAGCAAAGCTAAAAAAAAATGCGGCCAACCCTAAAGAAAAATAGCTGGTAAACAACCAAAGGTAGCAAGGAAGTTTACAAGCCCACAACTAAACTTCCACGTTCAGATCGTTACACCATGTTGACTTCACCTGCAATATGAAATAAAGGGTACAGATTGCCATTTCATTATAACATATTGTCATTTATTACTTTCGATTATTCCGTGCTGCTCTCAGATAAACTGTAGTTTAGGAATACAAAAACTTAACATTAAAGGGGTATACACTATTAGAAAAACATGGCTGCTTTCCTCCAGTAACAGGGCCACACCTGTCTGTATTGCAGCTCCACTCCAGTGATGTTAATAGAACTGAGTTTCAATGCCACATGTGGTCAGATGTGGCGCTGTGTTCGGGGAAAAAAGCAAATGTATAGCTAATCCTCTACACACTCCTTACAGGGAGCCTGCCCTCCCCTATGAGGCCCATAAACTAAGATTATAGGAGAAGTCATATACTAAAAATCCATCCTATGTTTGCAAGCTCTAGGTGTCTAATGCATGCCACAAGTGACAACTATGCGGGCACATAGCGGGGAACAGGGAGGAAGGTAAGTGTCAGAATAGCATTTCCTGATTCAGTACTCCTATGAGCCCATAACCGGTTTGCTTTCATAAATGTAAGTGCTCATGAAGATGATCATATTTCTACAGGTGATTTGTCTCTCTCATGGTACCCTGAGGCCGGATTCTGCCACACAAACATGTACACAACTGGATTATTCTTGGTGGTCTTAAAGGGATTCTGTCATCCGGTTCCTGCGGCCCTAACCCTGGGCATCATGAACATGGGACAGGGATGCCTATTGCCCCCATGGGTGTTTTATTCTAAAACATTGCGGCATTTCAAAATAAATGCACTTTGAAGTTTGACTCGGAGCTCTTGGGTTGCGGCTGTTGGCTGCGCTGGCCTCGCCCTGCCCGCTGCTTAGGTTTGTGACTAATCTAGTCCCCTAAATTGCAGCATACCTTGAAGGTGACACTTGCTGTCAATATCCACAGTTCTTCATTTTATAAAAATAGGACTATGCAGAGAATATGAAGCTTTCTGATGCTACAAAACACTAATTGGAGCCTAAGCAATAAAACCATAAAGGAAAAGGGAATATATCTGTACATCACTACCTGAAAACAGTGTTGTCATGACGCCATGTAAACATTAATTGCATTTCATCCAGTCACTGTTACTATAAATAATGGACACTGACCCCCACTATACAAAGGGCAATGGCTGGAACGTTCTTGCACTGCAGAGCCTGCCTGACCTTGCAAGCCAAGGTAATTCCTTCCCAGGATTTTAGCTTGGGGCTTTCAGGGGACACATCAGGTAGCTTTGGCACAGTAATCCCATTATGTATAGATGAGAGCAGAGGTATGCAGACTGCACAGCTTGTATGCAAGTCCTATTGTGGTGTTTGTAGGCGTCACTTCTACATTGCTTGGTCTCAGGATACATTCTTTATAGAATGTGTTTGGAATGGGACAAAAAAAAAGCATAAAATTTTGGAATCGCTGGACTAGCTAAGATCTTATGGCAATTCACAAGCATAGTGTACAGTAATGCAAAGCATAAGCAACTATTTTTATTCACTTCAGGAGCTTTGGGTACCTTTTGCAAGGGTCAGTGCATGAGTGTCGGTTCATTCGAGATTTTCTACAGTGATGCTTAACGTATCGAGCTGTGGAGGAGTCCAGAATGTGCAGCACTTACCCTTGCTACATCAGAACATATTGCTACATTATTGTCATTTGGTCTGCTAGCTCTGATGTGTAACACTTAGCTACAATGTACTCGGAGGTTAGTCAGGATGTGAATCTTAACAACTACTGAAAAGCAAGCTGTAATTCTAAGTAGTCCAAATTCTAACTTTCTAATTGTCATAATATGAAGTTCACATTTTCTTCTGCTTATTGTATAAGACAGACATAAAAATGTCCAAAAATGAACAATTGTATCCAATAGAATGTCTGACATTACTTTGAAAAGTCTGTGTCATCGTCACTATGACCTCTAGGAATCGTCGGCTGTGGATTTCTTGCTCCACCTATCAAATACTGACCATTTCTCTTAAAAGTTCCCCCAGCTTTTTAACTTGGTAATCAAAGTAAGAACAGTCCAATCCCATCAAATGTGTAGTCCCCAATGTTAATCCCCACATTTTGTTAAAGCGTTGCCCATTGTAAATTCCGTCACGACATCTTTAAATCAGACGTGGGGATTAGGACACTTCACTTTGACACTGTGACTCTACGGAACTGTCTTTTTCTCAGTATATGTTGTGGTGGACCACTCCTTTGGGTATGTCCATTTGTAGAAAAGCATGTTGGTGCCAGAAGTATCCACAAATACAGGAAAACGCATGTCCAACAAGATGCCACCTTGATCCAAAATGTAGGCCAACTCCCATGTGTAAATATGGTCTCCAAGGAGGAATTTTCATAGCTGCAATCATAAGACATTGCATGAGAGTGCACAGGTTGTCAAACATGAGTCACGGTGATACTTAAACATTACTCAGAATGAGGTGTTCGCACGGACAGCTATCAATGTTGTGTATGACTTGAGAAACGTACTAACCATGGCATTTGTAAACTAATTGTGTTGCCCTTTGGCTATTGTGGGGTGAAGCCATTCCATTCTATGCACAGAAAGTATAGAATTACTCCTCGCAAAGTTCACATCCAAACAATAAAGACTTAGGAGGAAAAAACATTCCACCCTCCAGATACATAATGAAACTGGGATGTAGCCAACTCTATGCATTCTTTTCTATGCAATGTTGGGGAAGGTACCAGATGGTATAACTATAAACTGCCTTTAGTACATACAGTATGGTACAGTAGTACATAGGTCAGATGTATGTTGCGTCTGTGAGTCAAATGCATGTACAGGAATATTTATTGATAGCCTATTCTCAAGACAGTGTATGGAAATGGGTCTGTCCTCTGGGAAAGGGTCAGGCCTGTCAACATTTTTTTTTTCTCTGTTTAAGGCCACTTAAGTATTTGACATTTTTAACAGTGGATCCTAAACAGAGAAGGAATATAATAGAAACATTTAGATTTGATTTTTGAATTGACTTCTGAGCTTGTCTTGAAGGGGTTTTCCAGGTAAATTGTATTAATGACATATCCTCAGAATACTCTGTCCCCTGTGTAGTAGCCAATACTGGTAATTGCAGACCCAACTCAATTATTTTAATGGTAGTTGTACCTTCAATTACCAGCACCAGCCACTAGACAGGGGTTAGAGTTATTGGCTTTCACTCCATAACCTGTGGGCATCCAAACAGCTGATCAGTCTCAAGCGGTAGACCCCAGCCAATCCGCTATTGATGAGCTATCCTGAGGATAAGTCCTCAATAAAAAAGTGGCTGAAAACCCCTTTAATAAACCAAATAAATCCTGCAGTGTTAAAGAGGCCTTCAATAGTACATTTGTTCATGCGACTATGCATAGGATACTGATTAGTCCCATTCACCACCACTTCTGATCAGTGGGTGTCACTGTGGTTCCTCCCCCAACGATCATACATTGATGACCTATTATAAATGGATTTTCCCATGATGGACATTTATCGCCTATCTAGAGAATGGGTCATAAATATCTGATCGATGCGATCAATACTGATCACATAAACGGTTGTCCCGAGCCTCTGGTCCTCCTCAATGCATAATTGCAGTGAGCAGGAGTTTGAATGGAGCAGTGGTTGAGCATGCATATTGGTGCTCCATGCAAATCTATAGGGTTGACAAAGACAGTCAAGTATAGTTCTGGGTTGTGTCTGTTAATCTCGTACACATTGAGTGGAGCAATAGGGTGCATGCTTGACTACTGCTCCATTCAAACTCGCCCTCACTACGGTCAGGCAGTGAGGAGGAATGGGGGTCCTGGGACCACTCATTCAAGGGAATGTGTATGGATTTCCTGAAGATATCTTCAACTGTTCATGGAATCAAAATGCTTGTTTTGCAAATAGAAGTAAACCTCTTTGTTAGCTGAAGCTCCAGAAATGACTTTATATGGAAGAAGGATGTACCCAAATGGCCTTGTCAGTCCTTAGCATTGTGTCATCTGGGTATTTCAAGGTGTAAATCATATACTTTGTTGTGCAATTCTCATCATGTCTCTGTAGATCAGGAACAGACTTGATTCAGGAATTATGTCAACAAGTTATTTTGTGGTAATTTCATACATGATAATTATCAGACACATCGTGTAATCTATAAATGTATATTGTGTTAGAGAGGGATGGAACACCGCAGAATATTCTTCATGCCAATTATTCTGACCTGATGGCACAAATATTCCACAACCTCCCTCACTCTTTACTGTTAGAGAGTGTAATGCAAGTCTAGATAAAAGGACAGATGCCAATTCCAGTAGTCCGTGGTATTAATGCACTTACATTCCTGGATGGTTTCCAAATCAAAGCCAACAAAGGAATACTGGGCATTAAGATACATTATTCTGAGACAAGTAGCTGCTCTTGCTCAATCAACATGTAAGAAGAGAATGTCAATAAGTACCATGAATGAGCATATAAGGGTTCTCCTGGCTTCTATCTAAACATACTCTAAATCACGGCAAGCTATTTCTCAGCAGGCCCTTCATGCAGCCCAGCAGGGAGACGAAGCACCTGGGAATGTTCGGAATGCACACCTGAACCAGTTGGTCAGCGTCATCATCACATAGAGGGAGGCGAGCGCAAAAACAAAGTGGAAGAAGGAGTAGCTGTAGATCACTCGCTCATGCTCGTCATGTATAACAGTCTGGCCGCCTCCAGTGTCCACATCCTGCTCACGGTTCTTTTCACCTGTTAGAGAGGGTAAAAAATGACTACCCAGTCTACATACAGCATGACCGTATTGCTACTTACTGCTGCACATGTAGAACTTCACATAATATCCAATAGAAGCAGTAGCTTAGCAGGTTTACTCTCAGAAAGTAGTTTAGAAGTGCAAGGAAAAACGTGACCTAAGGCAAGTTAGTTTATTAAAATAAAAAAGTTGCTTGGGAGTGTTTCAGAACTGAAAATATTTGACATCGAGTTGTGATGAGTTGGCCTTTCAGCACAGACCTTGGCACTGGAAACTGAAGCTAATACAGGCCATTGACCTTCCTTCAATAGAGTTCAGAGCAATGAATTATGATTACACAGTGCAGTCCTGGCTAAAAGTTTTGAGACTGATGAAAGTTTTGGTTTTCACAAAGTCTGCTTCTTCAGTGTTTTTAGATCTTTTAGGCTAATTTCAGACAGGCAAGAGCAATATCGGGCCATGAAACTTGGCCCAATATTGCACTTCCCAAAGTGCAATTTCCCCTCAACTGCGAGCTGTTTTTTCAATGGAAAACGTCACATTCGTGTGCGCCTCACATGCAGTGAAATGCTTTCGCTGGCCACATTGAAAACAATTGGCCATGCGCTCCAAGGGAACGCGCAAAGATAGGACATGCTGTGATTTTTTTTTTTCGCACTGCGATGCAAAAGAATAGTGTTCATATTCGTGCGAGATTTGTGTCTCGCCAAACACAGAAATCTTGGGTGATTTTCTCAGCTGTGTGAAAGCAGCCTTAGGGCTCATTTTTTTAGAGGGAGCATATATCTTTATAGACCCTAGCAACATCACAGGGGCCTGGGGGCATCTAATCAACACACTGGTGGGGGTGGGGGGCCCAGGTCCCATAGAACTCTATTTACGTCCCTTATTGCGTCCGTCAATCAGACCTGTGGAGCGTAGAGATTGGAGAGCACTTCAAAAAGAAGGTCCGCCATCAGGGCATTTACAGCGACATGCATTGGGAAATAAAACATCATTCTATCAGCACTGGTGATAGTAACATCTTTCACTAAGCTATGTTTCCGTCCTGCTCTCCTGCCCTTACATACTGTAGTGCTGTCAGCAGTTTTGGATCATCAAATCTGCTGAGAGACTCCCTTTAAGAATCAGTATTTTCACAGAATAAAGAATTCTACAATGCACAATGATATGGCAGCCAATGTACATACGAGTGAACACAGTTGTCTTTGAATAGTATGTTAATGAGTTGCATGCCTCAGTGTTCATGGGTCACTTCTCAATCACTATATCTCCTAGTAGCATGCAGAATGCCAGATTGCAATATGCTTTCAGCATGCTACTAGGGGGATATGGTGATTGAGCCTGCCCTACAGTTTATCAGGTGATGCATATTCGGCTTCTTTTTCTGTGAGTTATGTCTTTGTATATTTTTCTCTCACCTCTGTGATTTTATTTAGCTATTAGTGAGATAGGGTAGGTTCTGACCTACGCATGGTGGCCTTGTCGTGGCCCGTCAACTTACGTGTTTTGGCCAAAATGCAAAATAACACCTGCATTTATCAGTATTTTTTTGCTTGCAGTGTGCTATAGATGCTGGGGGAGCCCAGGATATCATGCCAGTGTGACGCACTGTGGTGATAAAGGGCAATCTATTGCTTTGCCAGTAGGTTGTATTCCTATATGGTGTGGCACACTTATAAAGCAATAGAAAACCAAGGTGGACTATACTCCATAGATAACAGAATAGCATACGACCATTATTATCAACAACAAAACACAAATGGGCTATGCTCACAGTTTCTTAAAAAGGTGTTTCAAACCTGATACCCAATATTCCGCATTGTGAGCCACTACATACTGAAAAATAGAGACCCCAGAGACCACTTCACATTAGATGTAATGCAAGAAGTTATTGTCCCTACAATGGCCCTAATATTTCCCTAACTGATCAGTAAAGACATCGCCCTACTGAACGATGGCTATCTGCTGTACATAGTCTATTACAGTATTAGCGTAATGTGTCTCCACCGGAAGTGTAAAAAGGAAATGCCCGCGCTCTTTAGGACCTAAACACCAGGGTCGGGCTACAGACACCACTTGCTTCAAACTTTTATTCTTAATATCCTCTGTGCAACGCGTTTCGTCATCCTACACAACGACTTTCTCAAGCACAAAGCACAAAGCATTTGTGCTTGAGAAAGTCGTTGTGTAGGATGACGAAACGCGTTGCACAGAGGATATTAAGAATAAAAGTTTGAAGCAAGTGGTGTCTGTAGCCCGACCCTGGTGTTTAGGTCCTAAAGAGCGTGGGCATTTCCTTTTTACTAAGTCCATATACGAATATACTTCGAGTGGGTCCTGCTAGCCAGCAGGACACAGAAGCCCAGCAGCCGAACGGACATACCAGAGGATTTAAAAGCCGATGAGGATGTGGAGGTGCTGGTGAGACCTCTGCCAAGGGGTGCTCGCCAGACACCGGGTGAGTCCAATTGATTTATTTTCTCCGTATTCAAACTCGCATAGAGAGTGATCACATAGAGAGTTCACAGCTCCAAGCCAACACAGGTAGCGCCTCCCTGACGTGTTTTTTGTATTCCACCGGAAGTGTGGGTGGCACGGGGCTGAGCTAGAGATAATGCTCAGGTCACGCCAACAGCTCCCGATTGCCTGCGGGACGCATACACCTTCACTGAACTGGTGAGGGAGAGATAGCTCAGTGGAGGCGATGTCAAAGCAGGACACCTGTATCTGGCGTCCTGTTGCCACGGCAGCCCGTAGACCCTCCGCGATTTTTCTCACAGGGGTCCGATGACCTCATGGAGGGAGGCGCGCTCCCTCTGTGAAACCCTTTACACGCTGCAATATACATCGATCACGGCATGTAAGGGGTTAACAGTGGGCGTCACTGCTACGATGCACCCCCAAGCTGATGCAGCGGGAGGTTAGTTATCATTGATAGTCGGCTCGCCCGCTGCCGGAGCTCGTCAATGTCGGGGCTGATGGCAAAGTAGTACGCCAGAATCTGGCATTCTGCTGCCATGACGAAGCCGTAGGCCTTCCACGATTTTGTTATTGCGGGGGTCCGTTGATGAAAAACAGAGGAAGCTCCCCCCCTCTGTGCAAACCCTTTACATGCCGCGATCAACATAGATCGCGGCCTGTAAGCAGTTACCGGCATCCTTATGATGCACCGAGCTCTCGGCAGCTCGGTCAAACTGGGACGCCACAGCCAATTGGAAGCTGTGGGCATTACCTATAGCTTAGCCCCGGTACGCCCACATTTCCGGTGTATACATATTACACTAATACCGTCTATTACACCCTACATATATACTTGAAAAGATGTCTTTATAAACCGATAGTTCAGGATGAAATTCCTTCAGAAAATATTTACAAATAGTCCCAACTATTTCCCCCTCTACTGTGGTCAGAGGGTTCATGATAGGACAAAAAGAAAGTAAAAGTCGTGAAACATTGCTTGAAGTGGGACGCACTAGGGGGCGCTACTGTTTGGACTTTCACTTTCTTCTTTGTCCCCTGATGAAGTCTCTGGCTGCAGTAGAGGGGAAACTGGTTGGGACTATTTGAAACTATTTTCTGAAGGAATTCCATCCTGAACTAATTAGCCATTGTAGGAACAATAGCTTCCTGTATTACATCTAATGCGAAGTGGTCTCTGGAGTGTCTGTTTTTACCTCATGAAGTCACTCACAATGAGGAATATGGGACATCAGATTTGTAACACCTTTTCAACAAACTGAGTATAGCCTATTTGGGTTTTGTTGCTAATGATAATGCACATATGCTATCATGTTATCTATAGCCCACCTTGGTTTTCTATTACTTTATTTATACTGAGCTGTTGTCTATTTACCTACTGACTTCATTGTCATCAAAAATAGTTTGACGTCATTGCATCATCATTGATAAGTTGGGTTTTAATCTCATTAATAAACAGTTTTTTTATGGGGGTATACCTAAGAGTTCGCTTAGACCTGCTGGTTTCCCATCTGAACGAGCGAACAATGTCAGAGATCGCTCGGGCAGCCTGTTTATACACACAGAGGTACAGTGTTAGTCCATAGAAGGCTTTAGGTGGAGCACGGATCTATAAAACAGCAGTGTGCTTGAGGCCTTGTTCACATGGCAGATTTTTCCACAGATCTGACACTGAATCCCAGTGGAATCTGCACTGATTCCACATCAAATCTGCTGTTAGCTCCACACCATAAAAAGTAATATTAATGCTTTAAATCCGCATCATTGGAAGAAAAAAGAAGTGACACGTCGCTTCTAGAGATGAGCGAGCGTACTCGCTAAGGCAAACTACTCGAGCGAGTATTGCCTTATGCGAGTACCTGCCCGCTCGTCTCAAAAGATTCGAGTGCTGGCGGGGGGGAGCGGGGAGTTGCAGGAGTGAGCAGGGAAGAGGCGGGGGGGAGAGAGTGAGAGAGAGATCTGCTACCATTCCTCCCCCACCGCTCCCCGCCCCCCCGCTGGCACCCGAGTCTTTTGAGACGAGCGGGCAGGTACTCGCATAAGGCACTACTCCCTCGAGTAGTTTGCCTTAGCGAGTACGCTCGCTCATCTCTAGTCGCTTCTTGATGCAGCTTCTGTATTGGGCAATTCCCATCCAGATCCACACAGCAGATATCTGTATTAAGCTACATCCACATCTGCACCCATGGTCTATGATTTATTTTGTTGTTCAGTTCTGTCCTCGGAGCCAAAACGACAAAAATATCAGAACCAGTGGATCCGGCATGTGCGGCGCTGGACAAATTCCATTCACTATAATGGGGTCTGTCCAGCCTCTGGCATGCTATGCTATTTCAAGCGCAGATGTGAAAGTAGCCTTAGGCCGGATTCACACAAGTGTATGCATATTTGTGCACATGGAACATTGTGTATATGCATGTGCAACTGCGTTTTTTACTGTACTTTTTGCGCGTGCAAAAAAACACGAACCGATGCTCCCAGCCATTGAAATGGCCAAGTAATTTAATGAGTTTGAGATGTGTTCTTTCCCTGTGCAAATAGAACATGCTGCGTATTTTTGGCACAACAGAATTGTGCATGTGAATAAACCCATTGTAACATTGGGTTCTGTTTTCTGCGTATTGCGTGCGCAATTTATTTGCGTGCAAATATGTTCATGTGAATCCAGCCTAAGGCCTTAGTCACACGGGCGCATCGGCACCCGTACACCGGCGCCGATGCGCCCGTCTGACTGTCGGTGAGAAGACGGACGTACCTGCAGACGGCCGTCTCTCTGCAGCGCTGGAGGAAAGAACATGTAACCGGCTCCATTGCCGGTCACGTGTTATTTCCTCCAGCGCTTCAGAGAGACGGCCGTCTGCAGGTACGTCCGTCTTCTCACTGACAGTCAGACGGGCGCATCGGCGCCGGTGTACGGGTGCCGATGCGCCCGTGTGACTAAGGCCTAAAACATGTAGAATCTTGCCATGGATTTCCATTTAAAATCCGCATTGATAAGAGCTGATGTGGATCACAATGCAAGCATAGCCCTAGACTATCAGATCTGTCAGCAGCAGCTTATCAGTGGTTTCCAAATAGCAACATATTCCTTTTTCTTTGTCCTTTGTGGTAGTATAAACTAACTGGACAATGAAGGAAAAAGCTGAAATAACACAACTGGATGCTCACAGCCAGCATTTATGACTCGCAAAGCATTAGAACTGTAAATGCGGTGGTTATGAGCTGTTTATGGGCTGGCGGCTCTGTAGATTGGTCGGCACATTGCAGAATAGTATATACTGTATGTGAGTGTGTGTTTGGATCTAAGAACATATAAAAGAAGGACATAAATTCTCATCACCTCCTTCCTCATCCTCTTCCGGACAGCAGAAGCAGCAGGACGCTTTCTACAAATAAAACGGATCAAGTCATACAGTGCAGAGGATCATACATACATGGGACCTGCATTCCATTCTATTTGCCCCACACTATAATCTCCCACATTACAGCCAGTGTATCCCATCTCAGACCTGACCACATCTCGGTGCACTGTGTATCACTGTTCTCTTGCTGCTCAATTTACCACAGTAATTCTTCAATTTGATATGCTGATCTGAACTAGCAATGAACCTCTTAAAATCCTGAGCTCACAGAATGATTACTCACCAGGAAGGAAATGTGAGAAAATGACTGTTCTGAGTGATAACAGGTTATGGAGTTTCTGAATGCACCAAAATGTGTTTCTTTCCAATACAGAATAATACAGTAGTTACTAACCTGGAACTCGTATGTGTAGACCTTAATCATCCACATAGGACCAAACATCTCAGCCAAGTAGGAGGCTTCATTGCTGGAAATGTATGAGAATACATGCTACATTAGTGATCAGTACATTGGCATGGCATTGTATCCTGCAGGTTTGCATGAAGATACTATATGTTAAAATTAGAGGACGTGTATACTTTGCCCATCGGTGTTTTACTGCTCTATCAAATTGCATTGAAAATAAAAAATACCACTTTGATTGAAATATCCAACTGTTTTGTTACTGTTAATATTAGCATCCTTAATGATGGATAGACATACAGAGTACAAAGTGGATAATACAAAATAGTATACAAGGAAATGTAAAAGTGGGGAAACTAGGGAACTGAGCCTAACCTACTAACATGAGAAGACCCTACCTAAAAGCGGAGCACTCACCCTGATGAGGGCAACCCCACGTCAGAAAACTGGGCAACCCTGGCTCTCTCTAGATGTTGACAGGGAACGTGGCAACAGTTAGATGTTATACAGAATATAAACCACAAATGTGCAGGAGACGAGATGTAACAATATGAAATAATAGACCAGACAGATCTGTATTGAGACACAGGATCAAACCAGGAGACACAAACTTGACCAAAACAGGCTAAAAGTACAACTGGCCCCCTCTTAAAGGGGGAGCCAGAATAAATGTGTACCAATTAAAGCTGATTGGCCAGCTGGGATACACACCGCCCAGCAGACGGATATATTCCTATAGTAGCAGAGAAGTGTCTCTGTCAGTATCCAGTGCCGAAATGACACAGA
Source organism: Eleutherodactylus coqui (assembly GCF_035609145.1). Lineage (NCBI taxonomy): Eukaryota > Metazoa > Chordata > Amphibia > Anura > Eleutherodactylidae > Eleutherodactylus > Eleutherodactylus coqui. The sequence continues at coordinate 242,558,473 of NC_089838.1, forward strand.
GCATGTGCCGGAATGAGGATCATGTGGGTCGGGGCTGACTCATGATGCCACCCGTGTTCAGATCCTCCAACACTGCTGACGAGGGCCATCGAAGTTGGCACCAATGGACTCATCTCTGCAAGATGCATATGCACACTGTTTCTATTGGAGTATGTGCGCACAGTTGCAGAATCGACTGCGTGGGAACATGAAGCTGGGTGAACATAAAAACTACATCCTCAGACTATTTGGAACCTGAGGACGTTAAAGGGGATTTCCCAGAAACAATGCTTTTCACCTATCCACCGTCATTCTGTGATCATGGGGGCTCCAGCAGTTCGGCTCCCAGTAATGAGATATTTATTACCTTTCCTGGGACCCCCACAATCACAAGAATGAGTGTCTCATATTCCCTATTTGAATGGAGGAGCGGTCAAGCATGCTTTATTCGGCTATCTCTATCAGTTCAATAGAGTTTTAATAGTGGTAGCGCAAATGCCCAAATGCTGCTCCATTCAAACAAGGGACACAGAATCATGGATCTCATGACCAGTGAAGGTCCCAGCGGTAAGGCCTTCAGCAATCAGACACTTTTTTCCTGTGAAAACCCCTTTAAGAATTCATGAGACATCTTATGCAACACGTTTCTACATAATACTATGGCATATCTTAGACGCCACTTGAGCAGGCATCTAGGATGCTGAGAGGTAAGTGCTATTTGATTTCCTATACCAACGAGTAAATAAAAGTACCCACATGAAAGGTCTTTTTTACTTTGATTCCACTCCAATGACAAACTATTTTGCAATCTCGATTAGTACTTGATTTTTCCATCTGCAGACTCTGCATAATTGCTATCCACTGGCACATAACATGTAAGGTCATATACGCTGTTTTTCTTTATAAGACGTTAGAAGCTTTACTTGGAAAAATCCATCAAAATTTGTAGAATTAAAAGAAAAAAATACTCATAAGAATGTGTCCTTTGAAATACAAACCAACCAATGGAGTGACTGCCCTAAAAAAGATGGTAGCAGACTGGAAATGTGAAGACGGCCAATGATACTCCCAGCCTGAGATTTAGAGTCCTGTTATTTAGGGTGATTTATGAAGATATATTAAACAGGTTCCAAACTATTAGTTTAATACTGTATGTAATTCTTATTTAGTCTATGCGCCCTCTGTCTAGGTTGGCGCTCTATAAATAAAGATTATTATCATTATAAGAAAGCGTCACAAGTCATATTCACAAACAGAAATCTCCAGTTCCCATCTCACCTTTGCAAATCTACTATATACAGTATGTGTTTACATCAGCAAAGTAACTTTCGCATTCTTCCAAGTTTCTGCTTTGTGTCAGCCGGCTTGCTGAGTACGGGCTGAGGTTTGGAAGCAGTCACTCTAGCAGAAGGCACATCGGCTAATGAGGAATCGTGTGAGGTCTACTCCTTTTGACGGAAGAAGTTTATTGAGGCTCAGTAAAATAACGAATTCCTTGTCTTGTTACTTCAGTGAAGAACATTTTCTGTACTCAGTTCCATAACAACCACATTATTCTGCAGCTAACCCTTTATGTGCAGTAAGTTTGTACACCTCATGCAATTTGTACCAAAAATGTCACTGTAAATTTAAAATTATGACCATAGTTTACTAGTTTTCAGGATGTATAATTAGCTTTGTGCTATTGGTTCCATTGGGCATTGAAAGTGCAATCGATAGTTTACAAAAATGTATTTTAACATCTCATGAACAGGTATAGACCAGAGAGGGTACAGAACACCAATAACCATCAATGTCAGTCTTCAATAGCATCAATCCACCTTTGGTCAATTCCAACTTCCTCAGTGCAGAAGAGTTACAATGAGTGTCAAGCTGGATTTCACGTTTCCTGTTGGATTTTCAATGGTTTGCAAAGTATAGAAAGCCTTTGCTGGAAAGTCTTAAAGTTTAGATTGTTATAGTCACTAAATATGTGTTACAAAGGCATAAAACACTTGACTGAAAGAGAAACTTCACTGGAAAGCACAGTGAATTCCAGCTTAACACTCCTTGCAATTCTTCCTTCGTTTTATAGGGCATTAACAGCTTGGGTGTGATCTACTGATGAATAAACCCCGTCATGGAGAGACATTTATAGCTGGCTATACACATTAGAAAAAAGTAATCTGAAAGTGTCAATTTTGAGGGTATCAGCTGACTTACTAATGTGTATGGCAGGGTCTCCCAACATTCCCTCAATGGCAGATGTTGGGGTAAGAAAGTTTGGGCATGTTGGATATAAAGGAGCTGTCTCACGAAATCTATTGTGCATAGTTGCATCCAGCCCATAATTAAAATAACTTTTTGTGTTCCTGGTATTAATATTAGAATAGTGACACCTGCTGTTTGCGCTCTGTGTCCATCTCAGTAATTGTTCCAAAGTGGTCACACATTCTCAGTCTTACTTCTCTTTCTGTTCCACAGTGTATGTGGGGGGATCCATGGTGTGGTGAGTGGCTGCTTCTGAAGTTATTGCTTTCCCTCTGATGTCAGAAGGATGCTGAGCAAGTGATAAAAGAGTGAAACAGCATTCCTGCAGAGAAGCAAGACTGAGCATGTGTGACCACCTTCGATCATTTATTGAGGTGGACTGGACACAGAAAGATTCTTCAATAGATACAATAGGTGTAAATACAAAAAATGTTAAGAATTATTGGGTGGATCTAACCATAAACAGTATTTTTCATAGGACCACTCTTTTAGATATGCAAGAACCTTTGTTCTTGAAGGAGATAAGCAACTATCAGTATCTACTGTATACACCCTCACATTATACAATGCTAATATAGTGATCACCTAGTGCAAGGGTTTCAAACTCATTGCCCGTGCGCCAAATATCAATATTTTTCTTCCACCTGTACATGGTACGACTGCTCCTTGAGTCATGGACAGAGGTTATTGCTATACTATAGAGTCTATACTATAGCAATAACCTCTGTCCGTGATCCAAGGAGCTGTCGTACCATGCACAGGTGGAAGAAAAGAAATTATATTCGGTTGAGTTTGACACATGTGACCTACTGCAACAGTACAGGAGAGTGCCAAAGGAACATATAAGGGTGGTCATGCATACTAGGTAACTGTTGGCTGAACACTTTTTGTCTGACAGCTACCTCGCCTGACATCCCCATATTGCTCAGCTCAGTTCTGCATGTAGAAAAGGGGGAAAGCCAGACAACTTTGGTAGTGGTGACAAATCTCCCCAAGACCATAAGGATCAGGGTGAGGTGCTTGTACACAGTAGACGGTTGGCCGAACATGCTGAAATTAGGGAATTTAGCTGATATAGATCCCTTGCGTATGGCCACCCTATAATAAAGCAGACTGTTCTACAGCCCATTCTTGGTCCATGAACATACAACAATGTTAATTTTGCAGCTCCTGCAACAGTCCTAGAAGGAAGAAACTGCAGAACACAATATACTGAAATACAATATTCATGAATAGCTTTTTGTTCTTTTTATGATGGCCATTTAATAAAATGAATTTAGTAGAAGCTGCGCTTTAGTAAAGGAGGCATAAGACACGCCATCAGAGGATACATACAGGACCTTTAATATCAGAGCAAGTCCTTTTATATTATACTCTCCACACAACTATATGCCAAGCTCTAATTTCCCCCACCTTATTCACATTGCAGAGATTTTACCCATTGCACTTGTTTTATTGGGAACAATCAGCTTTTTATGGAGGACTCTTCCGTCTTGCTAACAGCAGCGGCAGTAAAAGGCTTGGCTGCACAACAATACAGCATATTTAGAAGTATTTACAACGGTGCAGCGTTAGCAAATGTCCATAAGTAGGCGTGCGTCGGAGGACAGACATCCAGGGGGCAGCTGCTGCTGGCCTCTGTGTTTTGAACTTCTATCATTGGTTTAATTAGAAAAGATGTTTTGCATGCCTGGAGAACCAGTAATTCCCCATGTTCTCTGGTTGCTCTGGTCATGACCTTTCCACATTTCCACTCGGAGCTCAGTTAAGTATAGTAAGCCCCATTATTTATAACAGCTGGCAAAAGACTGATGTCTTTATAAAGAGAACTGTAAATATTTTCAAGTTTTCACCAATCGTGGGCATAAGTTTTATTTAACGTCCTTCCTCCCGCTCATTCCTTGTAACAGGCCAATGACTCTGTTATCTAATGAAGAAAAACACTTCAACCAGTGGAGGTCAAATAACACATCCCAGTGGGCTATTACTGCTTATAGTACTGAATATCAGCAAGACACCGCATTGTAATAAACAAAATATTTACTTAAGTTACATCAGGGTGATGCCTTCACACAGCTTGTCCTTTATATCCACATACACCCAAGTGTCTTATGAACAGGATAATGAAACAAGTTTGGTACGGTGTTAGCCAGTAGAGCAAAATGTGATTGTTCCCAGCAAGAGAAGCCAAGTAATCTTGTAGATATGATACCTTTTAATGACTTACAAAAATACATGAAGTTATTGCGAGCTTTCGAACCTCTCAGGGTCCTTCATCAGGCATAATGAAATAGATCCGAAGAGGCATACATATGCAAATTAATTACATCCATGTCTGTGCCTTGTCATAAGTATGTGTATATATATGCATTCCTCTTCAGATTTATTTCATTATGCCTGAGGATGGACCCTGAGAGGTTCGAAAGCTCGCAATAACATCATGTATTTTTGTTAGCCATCAAAAGGTATCATGTCTGCAAGAATATTTGGTTTCTCTTACTGGGAACAATCACATGAACAGGATATACACACATTGGTTCAAGGGTTGTAAAGTGAGCTTGGATAATCCCCTTTGTTAACAGGTTCCCTTGAAAATGGTGACAGGTCTCTTTAAATAACTGTGGCAGTTAGGATCGTGGATCATGTGGGTGTAAAACCTGTTGCTTCAATAAAGTAGGTAAAGACTTACAATTTGTACAATGAAGCGTATTTTCTATACTTTCACATGGGCAATATGCATTTAGCCTGCCGCATCGCGGATGAAAAACGCATGAACGGGAGAGAGCAGCGACCAAGTTGCAGCAATTTCTCGCCGATTCACACGGCCGGGTGCGACGTATATAGACCGCTAACCGGAATTCCGTCAGCCAGGGAGAAATCCTTCAACTAGCTTGATAGAGACAGCTGACATAGTTTAGCAGCACGAGTGGTAGCTTGTATGGGAGCTGCCGGCTGATTGCGGCCAAAAGATAGGGCAAGACCTATCTTTGCTGGTTGCATCAAAATTCTGCCGTACTATGTGCTATCTTTTCCAGCTAGCCGATTTCACGTGGCTAAACATCGTCCATCTCATCGAATGCATTGAAATCCAGTTCTTCAGATGGTCGCAATTTTCGGCCGATGTCTTATCGTGGCAATAAAGCTGCGATAAAACAGTCGTGAGAAAAAGGCCTCAAGCTACTTCCGACTGCATTTCCTCTCCATATAATCTAGAGTAATGACTAGAGATGAGCGAGCACCAAAATGCTCGGGTGCTCGTTACTCGGGACGAAATTATCGCGATGCTCGAGGGTTTGTTTCGAGTAACGAACCCCATTGAAGTCAATGGGCGACCCGAGCATTTTTGTATATCGCCGATGCTCGCTAAGGTTTTCATTTGTGAAAATCTGGGCAATTCAAGAAAGTGATGGGAACGACACAGCAACGGATAGGGCAGGCGAGGGGCTACATGTTGGGCTGCATCTCAAGTTCCCAGGTCCCACTATTAAGCCACAATAGCGGCAAGAGTGCCCCCCCCCCAACAACTTTTACTTCTGAAAAGCCCTCATTAGCATGGCATACCTTGGCTAAGCACCACACTACCTCCAACAAAGCACAATCACTGCCTGCATGACACTCCGCTGCCACTTCTCCTGGGTTACATGCTGCCCAACCCCCCCCCCCCCCTGCACAACCCAGTGTCCACAGCGCACACCAAATTGTCCCTGCGCAGCCTTCAGCTGCCCTCATGCCACGCCACACTCATGTCTATTTATAAGTGCGTCTGCCATGAGGAGGAACCGCAGGCACACACTGCAGAGGGTTGGCACTGCTAGGCAGCGACCCTCTTTAAAAGGGGCGGGGCGATAGCCCACAATGCTGTACAGAAGCAATGAGAAATATAATCCTGTGCCACCGCCATCAGGAGCTGCACACGTGGGCATAGCAATGGGGAACCTATGTGCCACACACTATTCATTCTGTCAAGGTGTCTGCATGCCCCAGTCAGACCGCGGTTTTTTATAAATAGTCACAGGCAGGTACAACTGGGAATCCCCAACTCCGCAATGGGAATTCCGTGTGCACCCACAGCATGGGTGGCTCCCTGGAACCCACCGGCTGTACATAAATGTATCCCATTGCAGTGCCCTGGACAGCAGAGCTAACGTCAGATTAAATGCAGGTGGGCTTCGGCCCACACTGCATGCCCCAACCTGAGCGGGCTTTTTAATTCATAGACACAGGCAGGTACAACTCCCTATTGTGAAGTCCCTGTGGACCGACAGCATGGGTGGGTGCCAGGAAGCCACCGGCGGCACATAAATATATCCCATAGCATTGCCCATCACAGCTGAGGTAATGTCATGTTTAATGCAGGTGGGCTTCGGCGCACACTGCATGCCCCAGTCAGACTGGGGTTCTTTAGAAGTGGACACATGTAGTTACAACTCCGTGTGGACCGACAGCATGGGTGGCTCCCTGGAACCCAGCGGCGGTAGATAAATATATCCCATTGCAGTGCCCAACACAGCTGAGGTAATGTCAGCTGTAATGCAGGTGGGCAAAAAATTAATTAGATTACACTGTAGGCGAGGGCCCCAAAAAATTGGTGTACCAACAGTACTAATGTACCTGAGAAAAATTGCCCATGCCCAACCAAGAGGGCAGGTGAAACCCATTAATCGCTTTGGTTAATGTGGCTTAATTGGTAACTAGGTCTGGAGGCAGCCCAGTTAAAATAAAAATTGGTTCAGGTGAAAGTCTCAACACTTTAATGAGCATTGAAACGTATAAAAATTGTTTACAAAAATTATATGACTGAGCCTTGTGGGCCTAAGAAAAATTACGTGAGGTTTCAGGAGGAGGAGCAGGAGGAGGAGGATGAATATTATACACAGATTGATGAAGCAAAAATGTCCCCATTTTTCATGGTGATAGAGAACGATGCTTCCATCCGCGGGTGCAGCCTACGTATTGCTTAGGTATCGCTGCTGTCCGCTGGTGAAGAAGATAAGTCTGGGGAAATCCAGGCTTTGTTCATCTTGATGAGTGTAAGCCTGTCGGCACTGTCGGTTGACAGGCGGGTACGCTTATCTGTGATGATTCCCCCAGCCGCACTAAACACCCTCTCTGACAAGACGCTAGCCGCAGGACAAGCAAGCACCTCCAGGGCATACAGCGCGAGTTCAGGCCACGTGTCCAGCTTCAACACCCAGTAGTTGTAGGGGGCAGAGGCGTCACCAAGGACGGTCGTGCGATCGGCTACGTACTCCCTCACCATCCTTTTACACTGCTCCCGCCAACTCAGCCTTGACTGGGGAGCGGTGACACAGTCTTGCTGGGGAGCCATAAAGCTGGCAAAGGCCTTGGACAATGTTCCCCTGCCTGCGCTGTACATGCTGCCTGATCTCTGCGCCTCCCCTGCTACCTGGCCCTCGGAACTGCGCCTTCTGCCACTAGCGCTGTCGGATGGGAATGTTACCATCAGTTTGTCCACCAGGGTCCTGTGGTATAGCATCACTCTCGAACCCCTTTCCTCTTCAGGTATGAGAGTGGAAAGGTTCTCCTTATACCGTGGGTCGAGCAGTGTGTACACCCAGTAATCCGTAGTGGCCAGAATGCGTGTAACGCGAGGGTCACGAGAAAGGCATCCTAACATGAAGTCACCCATGTGTGCCAGGGTACCTGTACGCAACACATGGCTGTCCGCACTAGGAAGATCACTTTCAGGATCCTCCTCCTCCTCCTCCTCCGGCCATACACGCTGAGAGGATGACAGGCAAACAGCATGGGTACCCTCAGCAGTGGGCCAAGCTGTCTCTTCCCCCTCCTCCTCATGCTCCTCCCCCTCCTCCTCAATGCGCTGAGATATAGACATGAGGGTGCTCTGACTATCCAGCGACATACTGTCTTCCCCCGCCTCCGTTTCCAAGCGCAAAGCATCTGCCTTTATGCTTTGCAGGGAACTTCTCAAGAGGCATAGCAGAGGAATGGTGATGCTAATGATTGCAGCATCGCCGCTCACCACCTGGGTAGACTCCTCAAAGTTTCCAAGGACCTGGCAGATGGCTGCCAACCAGGCCCACTCTTCTGTAAAGAATTGAGGAGGCTGACTCCCACTACGCCGCCCATGTTGGAGTTGGTATTCCACTATAGCTCTACGCTGCTCATAGAGTCTGGCCAACATGTGGAGCGTAGAGTTCCACCGTGTGGGCACGTCTCACAGCAGTCGGTGCACTGGCAGATTAAACCGATGTTGCAGGGTCCGCAGGGTGGCAGCGTCCGTCTTGGACTTGCGGAAATGTGCGCTGACCCGGCGCACCTTTCCGAGCACATATGACAAGTGTGGGTAGCTTTTCAGAAAGCGCTGAACCACCAAATTAAAGACATGGGCCAGGCATGGCACGTGCGTGAGGCTGCCGAGCTGCAGAGCCGCCACCAGGTTACGGCCGTTGTCACACACGATCATGCCCGGTTGGAGGCTCAGCGGCGAAAGCCAGCGGTCGGTCTGCTCTGTCAGACCCTGCAGCAGTTCGTGGGCCGTGTGCCTCTTCTCTCCTAAGCTGAGTAGTTTCAGCACGGCCTGCTGACGCTTGCCCACCGCTGTGCTGCCACGCCGCGCGACACCGACTGCTGGCGACGTGCTGCTGCTGCTGACACATCTTGATTGCGAGACAGAGGTTGTGTTGGAGGAGGAGGAGGGTGGTTTAGTGGAGGAAGCATACACCGCCGCAGATACCAGCACCGAGCTGGGGCCTGCAATTCTGGGGGTGGGTAGGACGTGAGCGGTCCCAGGCTCTGACTCGGTCCCAGCCTCCACTAAATTCACCCAATGTGCCGTCAGGGAGATATAGTGGCCCTGCCCGCCTGTGCTTGTCCACGTGTCCGTTGTTAAGTGGACCTTGGCAGTAACCGCGTTGGTGAGGGCGCGTACAATGTTGCGGGAGACGTGGTCGTGCAGGGCTGGGACGGCACATCGGGAAAAGTAGTGGCAACTGGGAACCGAGTAACGCGGGGCCGCCGCCGCCATCATGCTTTTGAAAGCCTCCATTTCCACAAGCCTATACGGCAGCATCTCCAGGCTGATCAATTTGGCAATGTGCACGTTTAACGCTTGAGCGTGCGGGTGCGTGGCGGCGTACTTGCGCTTGTGCTCAAACAGTGGCGCTAGCGACGTCTGGACGCTGCGCTGAGAGACATTGCTGGATGGGGCCGAGGACAGTGGAGGTGAGGGTGTGGGTGCAGGCCAGGAGACGGTAGTGCCTGTGTCCTCAGAGGGGGGTTGGATCTCAGTGGCAGGTTGGGGCACAGGGGGAGAGGCAGTGGTGCAAACCGGAGGCAGTGAACGGCCTTCGTCCCACCTTGTGGGGTGCTTGGCCATCATATGCCTGCGCATGCTGGTGGTGGTCCCTCCCCAGCTGATCTTGGCGCGACAAAGGTTGCACACCACTGTTCGTCGGTCGTCAGGCGTCTCTGTAAAAAACTGCCACACCGTAGAGCACCTTGACCTCTGCAGGGTGGCATGGCACGAGGGGGCGCTTTGGGAAACAGTGGGTGGATTATTCGGTCTGGCCCTGCCTCTACCCCTGGCCACCGCACTGGCTCGGCCTGTGCCCACACCCTGACTTGGGCCTCCGCGTCCTCGCCCGCGTCCACGTCCTCTAGGCCTACCCCTCAGCATGCTGTATTACCAGTAGTGCAGAAACAGAACGCTGTAATTAAATGTGCCACTTATTGGCCTGTGGTTGGAGGCTGACTTCGCTTACGGAACGCACAGCAGAGCCAGGAAATAATTTTGCGCAAGCCTGCTGTAACACTTAGCTGGCTGCGTATGAATTAGGACAACTACCCCCAGCACAGACCCAGTACACTGAGGACGGTCACAGGCAGCCCAAATAGATTTTTTTTCCCAAATGTTTTTGGAAAGGCCCACTCCCTATATACACTGTATACGTCTTCTCTCTCTGCGTCACCACTACTGGCCCTGGAGTATGTAAAATAACTGCAGACTGTTGCACTGTGGACTGGAATACAGCGGTGATGTAACAGCCAACACAGAGCCAGGAAATAATTTTGTGCAAGCCTGCTGTAACACTTAGCTGGCTGCGTATGAATTAGGACAACTACCCCCAGCACAGACCCAGTACACTGAGGACGGTCACAGGCAGCCCAAATAGATTTTTTTTCCCAAATGTTTTTGGAAAGGCCCACTGCCTATATACATTAAATATGTCTTCTGTCCCTGCCTCACCACCACTACTGGCTCTGGACTGTGTATAATTACTGCAGGGCGCAATGCTCTGCACGGCCGATATACAAAAAAAAAAAAAGTGCAACACTGCAAAAAGCAGCCTCCACACTACTGCACACGGTTAGATGTGGCCCTAAGAAGGACCGTTGGGGTTCTTGAAGCCTAAAATCACTCCTAACGCTCTCCCTATAGCAGCTCCGGCACCAGCAGCACTGTCCCTGATCTCTGTCAGAACGCATCTGTGGCGAGCCGCGGGAGGGGCCGATTTATATACTCGGGTGACACCTGATCTCGCCAGCCACTCACTGCAGGGGGGTGGTATAGGGCTTGAACGTCGCAGGGGCAAGTTGTAATGCCTTCCCTGTCTTTCTATTGGCCAGAAAAGCGCGCTAACGTCTCAGAGATGAAAGTGAAAGTAACTCGAATATCGCGTGGTGCTCGCCTCTAGTAACGAGCATCTCGAACACGCTAATACTCGAACAAGTATCAAGCTCGGACGAGTACGTTCGATCATCTCTAGTAATGACACAATGAGCCAATATGGGACTATTTAGAATTTCAGTAATTATGTCCATTAAATGTGAAAGGTGGCGAAATTAGCCAATGTGAATATTAGGCCTCCTTCACACGAGCGCATGCGTCTTCACGCTGGCCGCATCGTGGCTGAAAATCGTGGGAATGAAGGAAAGTTACGATCAAGTCCTGAGCTTAGTAAGCATTTTCTCGTCCATTTACACCACCAGGTGCGACATATTTGCGAAAAAATACACCACAGACCAGAAATCCCTCGCTCGGCATAAATCCTCTGAATGACTTCTAATGCCTAAATAGAGGCACCTGTAAGCTTTTCCCTGCGTTGGACGCTGCTAAACTGCCTACCTCTCCCTTTTTTGGCAGCTCCTATAGAAGTCTATGGGAGCCGCCAGCATAAATCAGCTGAAAGATAGAGCAAGACCTAGCTTTTCTGGCAGTGTATAAATTCAATTGCCGATTTTGATTGTGTATGTCCTATTTTTTCTGGAGCAATGTTTTTACATGGTTAAAAATTGGTCATCTGAACGAATACATTGAAAACCGATGCAATTTTAGACCTTAAAAGACGCGTAGAAACGCTTGTATGAATAAGGCCTTAGTTTGCTCATTTCTTAGGGCTAAAACAGATGAGCGCATGCGCAAATACGCTCGCTCTTATGGAGCATATTTGCGCATGAACAAGGTTAAATTCTTTTTTTTTTTACCATCCAAATTTCACGCACGGGTAAAAAAAAAAAAAAGCAGGAAGATAGGTCCTGCCCTATCTTTTATCGTGCAAAGTATTAACCCTCTCCAATCCACTGTCTGACGTCTAAAGACATTATGATTTAAGGCTGTACAGCTCCGATGTTGGAAGACGTCCGTCGGGGTTCTCTTACTGTATATTGCCAGCCTCTCTGCTGTCGGAGCCTATCCAACGTGTCACCTCATGCAGTACTGGCTTTAGCCAGCATATAGCGCTGTTGTATAATGGCAGAAAAAGAGTAAGCCCCCTAGGAAAACCAGGATACTAATTGGATTGGAGAGGGTTAACGTGCGAGAATCCCACTAGTCAAAATGAAACCACTGATTTCAATGGTCACGTTTCATCATTTTTTGCAGTTGTTTTTGTCACAGCTGCAAAACATGACAAAAACACGTTAGCCTTTTTTAGCCCTTACACATAGATCCCCTCACACACTAGCATATTTGGGGCTGTGTGCTGTCCATGTCAATGCACAGACAGCACACACAGCCACTATATTCCTACGGGGCTATACACCTTGCTGTTTTTTCACACGGGCCACTGGATGTCCCATTCCTGTTCGTATCATGGATAAGATATAGGACGTGCAGTGCATGTCAATGCGCTGTGTCCGTATGCTGTCAGATACGAGGTGCGGCTGATCACATGTTTATTGTGCACCTAGCCATAGACTACGGGCTTCTTCGCATGGGCGTGTTTTACTCCCATTATGTGGCCTTGGTAATCAGGACCTATCTTCCGGCTTTTCTGTTCAAAGTCCTGCCCTATTGCGAGGAGTTTGAACGGCCGAGATGGGGGGAAAAAAGCGGTTTGTGGTGTAACTATGCTCTATAGCGGTGAACGTAGTTGCACATATGGCCGTATGAAACCGTCCTAAGAAACAGCGATACCACAACCGAAGTGCACTCCTTATAAACTACACCCATTGAGGCCGGACACACCGAACGTGGCCTGAGTGTACATATGTGGGTTATGAGAGGTTCCCATTATAAAGGTGAAATACTGACATCACTCATGTATGGAGGCCGACGCTTGTACTGTCTTGTTAGGAGCATTAGACAATGTCTCATAGACATATGGAACAAGATGTACTAAGTCATCTCCAAAATAATATGTTTGCTTCATCCCTGTTTTCTACTGTTCTTAATCTTTACATATTGCAATGTGATGAAAGATGTTTTTATGTACAGTTTATTAGTTTTTATGTAAATGTTCTGTTACTGGGATGGGAGTTATTCCATACATATGCTGTAAAGGGAATGTGTCATCCAAAAATGACCTATTGTATAAATCAGGTTTTTATATGTAAACATATTTTTTAAGAATTTTTGCTGCTTTTAAATTCTCAATGTCACAATCTATATTGAAGAAAATCCTGCAGTTTTCATACCGACCACTAAGGCCGGTCTTACACGGGCGTTTTACAGCGTTTTCAAACACACTCAACAGCGTTTTTAACGCAACCCATCATTGCAATGGGTGAAGTGGTGCGCTAAAAATTGTTGAAACGCACTAAAATACAACAGACAGCGTTTGAAAAGCGCTGCTAAAACGCTCATCTGGGAAGCTCCAATCAGTGGAGGCTAAGTACAACCTTTTTAGCGGTTGTTTCAAACGTCAGGCTAAACGCTGTAAAAAAAACCCTCGTGTGAGAGTCACCTTAGCCTAATAAGATTTTCAGCGGAAATCTCACAGAGTGACCACAGCGGGACCGCAAGGAAATTCTGTAAGATTTCCGCAGCAGGACGGCAGTGGCAAAACCCGCGCCATCCGGTGCGCGTTTTGAAGTGGTTTCGCCGCCTGTCTTCTACTGCGGCCATCTCTCCCCACAGAGAGGAGAGAGCCCGCAGCGGAAATGGCGATGCAATTGACATGCCGCGGCTTTGAATTCCATGAGGCATGTCAGTTTCAGCATGGCTTGGCCGCAACGGCTTGTCCACAGCGCGTGGACGAGATTTTTGCAAATCTTGTCCACTTTGCTGCTTAGGCTCGGGTTTAAGATTGCCGTCAGGATTTCCGTGCAGACTTTCTGCGGCAATTCCGCTCCATGTGAATCCAGCCTAGGGCTGGGTTTACACAGGGCATAATTGCCACGGAATATCCGTGCGGACTTTCTGCATGGAAATTCCGCCGGTAATCTTAAACCCGAGCCTAAGCAGCAAAGTGGACAAGACTTGCAAAGATCTCGTCCACACACTGCGGACAAGCCGTTGCAGCTAAGGGTGACTACCCACTAGCGTTTTTTTTCAGCTACGAATTTGCTCCTATTTTTTCTTTCAATTGTCAATGGGAATTCCTAATGTTAAAACCGCAACGCATCGTGACGCAACGCAACTTTGCGTTTTTAACATTAGAAAGTCCCATTGACAATTGGAAGAAAAAATTTGCAGCAGAAAAAAAAACGCTAGTGGGTAGAAACTGACATGTCGGGCAGAATTCAAAGCCGCAGCATGTCAATTGTATTGCCGTTTCCGCTGCGGGCTCTCTCTCTCCTGAGCTGAACACTCCAAAGGGCGGTCCTATCAGTGACTGACAGCTATGAGTGTATGACTGTACATAGAAATACCTGTCAGTCACTGACAGAATAAAATACAAATTCCACTGAATCTTTCCCCATAAATCTATATATCAATCTGCTCCGCTCCTCCGGCTCCGTTTAAGTGCAGCTCAGGAAAGGAGGCAGCCCACACAGTCATGTACAGACAACAGAATAAAAAAATTAGAAAATAAAAACAGATTTAAAAATGGAAAATGTTTCACTATCAATGAAAATTACACTTAGTGTTAATTAATCACAAAAAGTGCTCCATTTTCTTTAACAGACAAAACTGGAACAAAATGTCACTAAGACCTCGTGCCCACAGTCATGTTGGACCCCACCAGTTGAATATCGCCTAATACCCACCTCTCCGGATCCGCCGTGGCAAGCTGGCGCGGATGCACAGTACAACACATGACGCGCCGGCAGTGGGTGATGACGCGGCCGGCGGTGACACGTAAACACGCAATACTTCCGCTGTGCTTACAGTATTGTGTTTTCCCGTGGCATTTAGAGCATGCCGCGATTTCTTTGAAATACATTGAAATGCAGAAAGCTATTAGGTTCAATAGAACCTGATAGCTGCGGGATAATGCCGTGTATTTCTGCCGCGTGAAACACGGCAGAAATTGGTCTGTGGGCATTAGCCCTAAAAGGCGGTTAAAGTTGTTGACACAAAATGCATTGCTCTGGCAGAAATTAAGCTGATAATTAGCAGATAATGGGCCTCTAGCTTGGTGAATCAGGACTGTGAAAAAGTGTCTCCTGAACTTCTAACGGTGGCCATATACATTATATGTGTAACGGCCAAACCCGTGAGATTTTGGATTCCCTATTCAAACAAATAATGTTTATGGTGGTCTCCCAACTCTCCCCTGCTGGCAGATATCAGGGGAGGTAACATAGTAACATAGTATGTAAGGCTGAATGAAGATAATGTCCATCTAGTTCAGTCTGTTTATCCTCCTGTGTTGTTGATCCAGAGGAAGGCAAAAACCCTAAGAGGCAGGAGCCAATTAGCCCATTTGGGGGGGAATTCATTCCTGACTCCATAATGGCAATCAGACTAATCCCTGGATCAACCCCTAATAGGTCCTACCAGCTGTATACCCAGATTAACAATTAACCTAAGATTTATATCCTGTAATATCCTTCCGCTCCAGAAAGATGTCTAGTCCCCTTTATACTCCTCTATGGATTTTGCCATCACCACGTCCTCAGGCAGAGAGTTCCACAGTCTCACTGCTCTTACAGTAAAGAACCCTTTTCTGTGTTGGCGATCAAACCTGCTTTCTTCTAGACGTAGCGGATGCCCTAAGGATTAGGCACTTGGATTTCAATGTTCAACTGGCACTGATTGAAGGTGTATAGGCATCATGACTTTATTATTACATTATTTTTACTATCTACATCCCATCTCCTAATTCAACCATAAATCCTCCTTTTCTATCGGAATTATTGTCTCTGACTACCCCTGTTATGGCTGTTGGGAGATGAGACTCCATTGTCACAGAGACAGGAAGTGATGTCATCTGATTGAAACAGGAGGACATCGTTTGGATGAAAAGGTGACATCATAGACTGCAGACTGTTATATAAATCACATGTTGTTTTGTCACGGAAATTAAACTTTAACATGAAGCCCAAGATAAATGTTGAGGAGGGGGCTTTATGTGTCATATAGTATTACCCCCTCCCCAAAACTACATTTTAACTCTAGTTTAATGACCCTTTTGTTTGCTTGCACTAGTATCATTGATAAAATGCGTAATGTAGTTTATACATACCAGGCAAACAAGACACAGACATACATAATGCAGGCCCCAATGATAGCAATAGATGCATCTTCTGTCTGTAGCCCATCTCTGCTCATGCTTGGGAAACACACGGTGATGTTCTGTCCACGAAACTGAACTGCAGGGAGCACACGAAAAAAACATAAACATTTTAAAACTACAGTAATAGGATGCAAAATGCATATCACATGTGTGATTCCGAAAGGTCACATGCTATTTGCAGGAATATGGAAAACAAGAATGCCCCAATTTGTACTAAGGATGGGAAGGCAATAGGAGATTTGTAGTTCTACATCAGCTGCCTACCTGTTTGGATCAGTCTGAAGCAGACACCTAAGGCTTAAACACATGACCGTGATATTGTCCCATTTTGCGGGCCGAAACAAAACCATTCATTTCAATGGTTTCGTTTTCATTAGCGGGATTCTCGTGCGTTAATACTACACGCGAGAAAGGATAGGACCTGCCCTATCTTTTTCACACGCAGTTTTTCAAACTCGTGCGCAATAGCATGGCGTTTGCATAGTCAAAAGAAAACAAAAAAAATGATTCATGCGCTAATACGCTTCGTAGCAGTGCGCATATTAGCACATACGCCCATCTGTTTAGGCCCTTATAGGGTAAATATGGCAGATTTGTTGTAGAAATGTCTGCAACTGAATATAAGTTCCATTCATCTTAGTGGCATTGTTTCTTCAGCAAGAACATGGATTTCTACACGCCATTCAGATAATGGGGCCAGTAGCAGGAATGTATGCCATAAAATCTGCTACATGTAAATTTAGCTGTACAAGGTTACAGCAAGAGGTTACACTGTACAGGTCACTGGCACAAGGTAGCATGGTCTACTCCATGAGGCATTATTTTTCTGCATACTCTGAAAAAAAAATCACAGAGGTGATAGAATAAAATGTACAAAGACATCACTCACAGAAAAAGAAGCCAAATATGCATCACCTGTTACTGCAGGGCTGGCCCAATCACCATATCCCCTAGTAGCATGTAGACAGCCAGATTGCAATATGAGGGAGCTAAATGTTCAGTGCAGACTCATGTGCAGCCACTCAACTCAACCGGACGCATAGTGGCCTTGCCGTGGCCCATCAGCTTACGTGTTTTGGTCAAAATGCAAACTAACACCCGCATTTATCAGTATTTTTTGCATGCGGTGTGCTATAGATGCTGGGGGAGCCCAGGATGTCCTGCCAGTATGGCACACTGTAGTGATATGGGGCAAGCCACTACTTTGACAATAGGGGTTGTATTTCTGTATGGTGTGTCGCACTTATCTATGGCTGGCATCCTTGGTATCAGGTTCATATGTGCAGACTATGTTGCCTGCAGTCACCTGTCCCCTAATCTTGGATTGAGTTGAGTGGCTGCACATGAGTCTGCACTGAACATTTAGCTCTCCCATATTGCAATCTGGCTGTCTGCATGCTATTAGGTGATTGAGCCTGCCCTGAAGTATCAGGTGATGCACATTTGGCTTTTTTTGTGAGTTAGATACTCGGAAAAGTACAAAATTGTGTAGGAGGCATCTTCTATGATACCATCAAGGACACCTATAGAGCGGTCCCTCAAGAGCAGATGGGAAGGGTGGAGTTGGTTGCGTTTACTGCAAAGAACCCAGGACACTTCTCTAAAAGAGTATGTCCACATGGGGTGTATTTACCATAGTCTAAAATCTGCCACAGACTTTGTCGCAATTCCACGGCCAAATCTGTGATGAATCTGTAGCAAAATCCACATTTCGCATGGCAAAGGGTGGAATCTGCTGTAAAAAACCTGCAGCATTTATGCCCCATGTGAACATTCCCTTAAATTGGTTTCCTGGTCACCTGCTGAATGCCGTCAGTAGTTTTGGTTTAAAGTGGTGGGAAAAACATCAAAAAGTAACAGAAGTTCAAGTTAACAAGAAGAAAAAGCTAGAAATTGATACTTGTTAACAGATTAAAAATGCTGACAAATAAACTATTGGAGAAAGTGTACAAAGAGAACGTAATAAGAGGAAATAGTAGCCTAACGTAAGAAAAGGAATGTGAAAAGAAAGAAGTCTGTTTTGTTGATTGTGAGCTTGTTCTGTGAAAGAATGGCCACGTTTCAGTATAACGTGTTGACAATTACTTTTTGATCTATCTGGGAGACTGATATAAAACCCCCACGGTGACCACAATCCTCATTATTACAAGGAATAAGGACTAGGGAAGTCATTGTCTTTCCATGCTGACATATAAACAGGCTGACAGCACTACAATACAAAGGTTCAAGCAAGGACATGGCGAGTGGATGAAACCACAATTAGTCCTTGTACACACAGCAAAAAAAAAAAAGGCCAACCGGGGTGAAGTAGTTAACTTCATGTTAGCTATGACTTTGTGTGGGGAGATCTCTTGCCCCATTCACACGGCAGTATTCTGTTCAGTATTTTGCATCAGTAGTTGTGAGTCCAATATACAGAATAGGTGCAAAACTTTCTATTATACTTTTTCTCTGTGGGTTCTATCCCTGATGCAAAATACTGATGACAATACTGCCATCTGAATGGGGCCTTAAAGAAATTCTTCACACGGCCATAATACACAGAGAATAGAACCCATTGATTTCAATGGGTTTGTTCACATGAGCGTATTTTCCTGTGCATTTTGGTCCTGCATAGAAAAAAAAATGCAGCATGCTCTATTTTCCCGCTCATTTGCATAACATGCTTTATTTTCCCCAAATACACTTACCTTAGTGCAACTATTTTTTGCGCACAGAGGGTCTGTTCATATAAGAGCACAACACCCTCCCGCACCAATGTAAAAAACTATATAGCGTAATAAGGTCCAGATGTGTTCTATTTTTCACGGATTTTCGCAGCATATTGCGCATTTACGCACCTCCCAAAAACTTCTAAGGGAATCTTGGCTGTGTAAATATGCAAAAAGATAACGCAGGTCCTATTTTTTTTGCGTGCGTTTTTGAGAACGAACCCATTGACAACAATAGAAATGCAAACCAGAAACCAGCTTCTCTGAAGTTGCTCCCATGCAAGGACTGGCTGGAAACCACAACTGATGCACAGGAGAATGCAGTAAGTCCTGCGTAGGGTAAAAAACTCTCTTTAATGAACAATCCAGACAGACATGGAGGAACAAGAAGCATGTGCCGTCTTACATGTTTCAGGCAAGCCTGTTGCCCTTAATCATTGACATCAATGGGTTCTATTCTTGGCATATTGTGTGCTCTAATTCTGTGCGGGGCGCAAATATGGCCGTGTGAAGCCCCCCCAATAATGTGCTCATTATTGCATCATTTATGATTTTTCGATGTAGATTCTACTGACCTCTTTCTGGAGGCCGGCTGGACAGGGCTGAAAACGTAAGGTACGTGACATAGCAGCTAATGATGGAGGCTTGCAGCAATCCAGACCGCGGCTGCTCTGCAAAACAAAGAAAGACAATTCTATAATTACTCCTATACAGGAAATGAGAACTACTGTTGTAAAACCGAGTGTTGTAAACGAGTCTAGAAGCATATAGCATCCTCCGCATGGATGGAATCGTAGTTTCTAAACCTGGAAATATTCTGGCACTCTAGTAACAGCAGGGGATGCAACATCAAACGGACGGATACTCGGAGCCCCTTTGGTACAAATGTCAAGATACGAGAATACCATTCACATGCTAAGTAGACAAAGTCATGACCTCGCATGGCCTCACTATATGATTTGTGCCAATGGGATTACTGGAAGAGATGCAGAGAGCTGGGGGCTCTCATAGGATTTAGAAGAATAGTTTAAACATAAATCTAGTTAGCTTATTTCTTTGCAGATCAGAGGGCAATAAGTTATCAGACTGAACCAAACAGCTGGAAATCTGCGGCGATCATTCAAACCGTGCAAGAAGAATATAACCTGTCATATAGTTACTTTTAACATATAGGTTCTCGGGCACGGATGCTACGCTAACCCTAAGTGTCAGTGGGGTCGATAGTAATCAATCAGATTTTAGCCTTTATTTTTTCAGATAAGGCTTTAAAGTGAAAAACAGGTATTGTAAGAGGCCTGGGGAGAGGAGTCTTCCAGATTCTCTATAAAATGTTGCACAGGAAGTGAACTGCCTCAAATATTTACCCCTTAAGGCATTTTCATTTTTTTCTCCCCACTTTCAAAAAAGCATAACATAATTTTATTTATGCATCAACATAGCTGTCTGAGGGCTTGTTTTTTTTGTGGAGCGAGTTGTATTTTTCAATGGGAGTAAGTAATGTACCATATAAGGTAATAAAAAATGTTCAAATATTTCTAAGTAGAGTGAAATGGAAAATAAATAAAATAAATAAATCTTGTTATTTGTATAGCACTTATTCTGCAGAGCTTTCAAGTAATTTATTTATGATCCCCCACCAAGCTGGGTACTCATTTTACCAACCTCGGAAGGATGGAAGGCTGAGTCAACCTTGACCATGCGGGGATTGAACTTGCAAAATTCAGGTCGTGAGTAAGAGCTTAGGACTGCATTCCTGCTGCCTTAGCACTCTGGCGTAGCATCTTTGCGTGGGGGTCCTCGTTTGTACAGCATATGTACTAAGGCAAAAATGAAATGCTCACTTTATTTTATGGGTCAGTACGATGACAACAATATTAAATTCATATGTTTTTTTTTTTTACTGTACCACTTTTAACCCCTTCATGACGTGGCCCTTTTTTTTCCATTTTTGTTTTTTCCTCCCCCCCCCTTAAAAAATCGTAACTCTTTTATTTATCCATCGACGTCGCTCTATGGGGGCTTGTTTTTAATGGTGCTATTTAAAGTACCATATAATGTACTGAAAAACTTTAAAAAAAATTCTAAGTGGAGTAAAATGAAAAAAAAAAGTGACATTCCGCCATCTCTCAGTGCGTCTTGTTTCTACGGCACACAAACTGCAACAAAAATGACCTGATAACTTTATTCTACGGGTCGGTACGATTACTACGATACCAAACTTGTATCGTTTTTTTTACTATACTACTCTGCATACATATCCGCCTTCAGAAAGCCCTAGGCTATCATGACAAACAAATGGCACCTCGCAATCTCATTATAAGGTGGAAGGGGGGCGTTCGGGACCCCAGAATTTTAATCTGGGCATTGAAAATGTAGAGCGCTGTGGAAAATGTTGGGACTTAAATAAAAGATGCATTGTAAAAACTGTGCTAGTAATGGATAAGAGCAAGGCTCTTTACTCCATGTCATTACCAGGCAAGCTACCAAGTCACTAGGAAGCGTTCTATATGGTGTACTTACTGAGCTGCACACATGGGGTGATGGAAATGAATGACATGATTATACACAAGCTGATGTTAATGCTTATCAGTCCTTTGTTCAGGAGACATCCAGCTGGGTGGGTGAAATATGTGTACAGGAAATAAAAGGCCAGTGAGGCAATGGAGTAGAAGAGCAATGTAGCAACCAGGACGGCGATGTACCAGCGTTTGTCTTTAGATGCACCGGTCAACCTGAGGAGAGAGAAAGAGATAGCGTTCAATGGTAATATGATAATACATAGCATTTACATATTACTAATACCTTTACTATTATGCATCCTACTAACTACTGGTTGCACCACTGAGAATGCTGCATATATCCCCGACACTGATGAGAGCCTACAAGAGTGACATTGCATTCTACATGTTTCTCAGTATTGACCATATGTGCCATTGCAGTCTTCTAACACTGAACCATTTACGACACTACTGAAATGAATTTTGTATGTTGCTTTCTGTGCTCAGATTACCCCAACTATCCAAAAAAAAGCTGCCACGCTACTTTATACATATATCTTTAGATATGTAATATGGTAAATAAAAGCCACATATAGTAATTAAAGCAGAGAAGGCACTCATTTCTAAGGTAATCACATAATGCTATGCATTCTAAAAACTAGTTGTTACTCTTGAAAACTTTAGCAAAAAGCAAAGATTTTACTGACGCTGTCTATACTGCCCCCTTGTGGTGGCTTCTTCTGCATACATCAACCTAATTGTTTCTATTTAAACTGTGATTTATCAGCTGAAAAGATATTATAATTTGAAATATATGTGGAATATAATCTTACCAATTCTTGTTCCAGGTGTGAGCAAATGCTGTAATCAATATCAGCTGGATGAGAACAAAAGAAAACCCACCACATATGCCCACATAATGCCACACTGCAAAGAAAGATGCCAAGAGTCAGTCTGTTGTGGAATCAACTTAACTTATACATTTACGGAACATTTATATATACACAACAAAGCCAAATGATCTGATATTGGAGAAATGTATATATGTGTATATATATATATATATATATATATATATATATATATATATATACTCAAAACACAGCAAGCTCTGATTATTATAGTTCTCAAAAGGATTCCAGGTTTCCGTGTGTCCATAAAAGAACTCTTAACTATCCCTATTCCACTCTACTACAACACCTGTTAAAGCCATAATAGCCTAACACAGGGACCCTGTCCTGACAAGGACAACCCTGACTGGAACTGCTAAGTGCAATAGAACACACGCTGGTGCTATGTGTGACAGATGCCACATGGCACACATCTATAATCTGTGCACCTGACACTTTGGATGTGTAGCTGTTGGGACATATGAGAGTTTTCTTTGCCTGACACTACGTGACTGTGAACATGTAAAGTATATACTTGCCAGTCCTCCATCACTTTTACACACCTTGTATACTATCCCCTGATGAGACCCTTGTGACAGGGATGAAATGCATTGGACCTTAATTGAGCATTGTATTGTGAGGGGCAAGTTCGTCCTTGTCAGGACAGCATCCCTGTGCTAGGGTATTATGGCTTTAACAGGTGTTGCAGTAGGGTGTAATAGGGATAGTGAAGAGTCATTTTATGTCTGCATGGATTAACCTGGAATGCTTTTCAGACCTTTGGTAATCAGAACCTGCTGTGTTTTGAGCACAAATGTACCGGGGGTCTGAAATGATGTGTATATATCTATATTGGTGTGACTACTTCAGTCTGTGTGTCTTATGTTATCTATAGTCACATTTTTTAAGAGATTTATTAAAAGTCAAGGGAATCTGTCAACTGGAGCAAGCTGTCCAAATTGCAGACATCATGTTATACAGCATGAGGAGAAGAGCAGGTTGATATATAGGTTTATGGGGAAAGATTCAGTAGGACTTGTATTTTATTCATTTAAACCTCTGCAGGTTCAGAGCTGAGTGGTCCAATGGGCGGAGCTATCAGTGATTGACAGTCCCCTCTGTACTCACAGTTATACACTCATAGCTGTCAATCACTGATAGCTCCGCCCATTGGACTGTTCAGCTCAGAATGAGCAGATTTAAATGAATAAAACACAAGTTCTACTGAATCTTTCCCCATAAAACTATATACCAACCTGCTCGGCTCCTCCTGCTCTATAACATGTCTACAGTTTGGACAGTGTGTTCCAGCTGACAGAGTCCCTTTAAGTTTTAAATGATTGACACATATATACATTTATACAATATCTTATGTTTGGGCTTTATTGTGAATTTTCATATTGGATGAGATTGTCTTTATTTGTGGACTATTTGGTGCTTTTTGCACATAGCGTGTTCATTTAACATTTATATATACTAATGTATGCAGTAAACAAAATCAATCTGTAATTCAAAGCACATATCTAAAACTTTGTCATGGGAAATATTGGTATCTATGGAACTCCAATTCTCACCTGGTCCTCATACTAAGAAGTTTAGTTCCATAAGGGACCTTTCACGTTGGCAGCATTAGCCTGCAGGACGCACCACAAGCCACGGTAATTTCTGCCCCACATCCACAGATTACCTGCAGATTTTAATGTGGAATTCAAAATGGCTTAAGTCTGCCAGCAATTCTGCATCCATATCTGCAGTTACACCTGCGGATTCTGGTGCGAAACTCTGTAGCTCTGCATGTTGTGATGCGTCCCGGCAGAAAAATTTTGCCCGTGTGAACACACCCTAACAGCTAAAGAGTCACATTACATAAAACCCAGTACATGGCAGGGGATCAACTAAAATGATCATTCTATTGAACAAATGCTAAGGTCAGTTTTGCATGAGCATGATACATCCCAAGGTTGTGCTGGGATTTGTGGCAGTAATATATACGCAAAAATGTTATATTATGATTGTGTAAGCCTTCACCCAAAGTGCATGTCCACACGGACGGATTTGCTTCGGAGAGTCAGCAGTAGACATTCTGCAGCGCAGAATCCACATCAAAAAGCGCATAATTTGGTGCAGATCTGACGTGGTTTTTGATGTGAAATTTGGTGGGGATTGGGGAATTGACCCAATTATTTAAAGACATGGATTCTGCGCCGAAAAGCCGTTGCTATACTTATAATTGACATGCTGTGGGTTTAAATTCTGCACCGCATGTCCATTTCTGGAATATATTTTTTTCGCAGCTTTTTTTTCCAAATCTCATCTGCTGCCACTGTAAATGCTGCGTATTTTCTATGCAGAGCGTCCACACAGAAAATCCACCGCAAATCCACCCTGTGAGTCATACCTGAGGCCTCCTTCTCTCAAGACCTAGGGTTTATTTTGCTTTTTGAAATGCATGCAAAAACAGCAGCAATGTGAAGTCTTTTTGGTGCTTTTAATGTGTTTTTTTTATGGGTCATTTCTTAAAACATTTTTTGTGCAAGGGATTTTCCAAGTGCTTTTAACCTTTTCCAATCCAATTGGTATCCTGGTTTTCCTAGGGGGCTTACTCTTTTTCTGCAGTTATACAACAGCGGTATCTGCTGGCTAAAGCCAGTACTGCAGGAGGTGACACGTTGGCTAGGCTCTGACAGCAGAAAGGCTGGCAATATACAGTAAGAGAACCCCAACGGTCATCTTCCAACATCGGAGCTGTACAGCTTTAAATCATAATGTCTTTAGACGTCAGACAGTGGATTGGAAAGGGTTAAAGTTAGATTAAAAATAGAGCTGAGCGAACCTAATCGTTTCGAGTAATTACTCAATCGAGCACCGCGACTTTCGAGTACTTCCGTACTCGGGTGAAAAGATTTGGTGGGGGGGCCGGGGGGCAGGGGGAGGCGTAGTGGAGCGGGGGGGGGGGGGGGGGGGAGTAGCAGCGGGGAACACTGTGCAGTCTTGCAATCTCACACTGCCATCGAAGTCAATGGAGTCGCTGTGTGAGTTACAGGGTG
The DNA here is from genome assembly GCF_035609145.1 of Eleutherodactylus coqui. Lineage (NCBI taxonomy): Eukaryota > Metazoa > Chordata > Amphibia > Anura > Eleutherodactylidae > Eleutherodactylus > Eleutherodactylus coqui. Next base: position 242,583,734 of record NC_089838.1, read on the forward strand.
CCGTGACTTTGACTCGGAGGTCGGAAAAAAATCCGTTGAGATTGGATGTCTTGCGAGTCGCAGTACCCTGCAACTCACACTGTGACTCCATTGACTTCAATGGCAGTGCAAGGTTACAGGACTACACACCAATCTTTGATCGCATCACCCCTGTCGCAGCTGAAGTGTGTAGCTCTAGCCTTACACAATAGCAAAACCTACATCTATATACAAAACTGCCAATGCATACAGTCAACCACCTTCCATCACATCACATAGGCATAGAAGACAGTATTATTCTGTCGACATCTCTTACCTCGTATAAAAGAATCACTGGGGATAAAAAATGCAGCAGCACACATTCCAATTAGAATCAGGAACTTCAGACACCAAAACCTACAAATCAGGATACAAATGTAATCACAATCTTCATCACGATAAAATATCACAAATCGTTTTCCATAGTCATTGAGATAATCTTGTAGTAAAGAAGCCAAACAATAATCCGATGCTACACAATTTTGGAACACAAAATCGGCCATTTTGAACCTTTGGTCATTTTCGAAATATGAATGGTATAATTTGCTAACATGAAAAATTGTATAACTAATATTGCATACCTCACCTAATCTGTAACTTGTGCTATGGGTCCATTTAGAGAATAGTGGCACATTGATCAACTCAGAATAATGTCAGGCATCATATAAGCACAGCAGTTATAGCATCCCGTCTACGAAGGAATGTGTGCAAGTTATGCAAGCTATTGCTTGTCTGGCATACATACACACTGAACCATCACTACATTATGTCACTTTCACACGGGGCGATGACGTCACCGCTAAGGTCGTTAGCACTTGTGCAGAGCGTTTAGACTGGTAGACTTCACCACTGGATCACAGGCTTCTTGCTCAGCGCTTCACTTTCTATGTGAAGCACTGAGTGGGGAGCGTTTACACGTAATGACAAGCCTGCGATCCAGCGATGGTTTTTATGCTCACTGAAAGTCAGCGATAACGAATGGTGAAGGAATAGTAAACAATGTTTTTGCATTTACATGGGATGATTATCATTCAATTTTGTTGGTTTGAACGAATTTTGAGCAATAATCGTTCCGTGTAAATGGCCCTTTAGGAACAGCTGGCACATGACATCTTGAGATCAGTAACGTGGCAACACGTGATGGCTTTGTCACTCTCTGCTCTCACATAATGTGCTGACCTCTCCTCGGTGCAGCAGAAGGCATCATTTTGCAACATGGTGACTTGAGTGACTTTGCCACAGGCAGATTGTTGGTGCCCAGAGGCGTGGTTCCAGCATTTCTGAAACAGTCACATTTGTTGGCTATCCCCAAACCACAGTATCAAGAGTGTACCAAGACTGGTTGAACCATGGACAGACATCTGATAGAAGATCATACAATGGCAGGCCACGTGTGGTTGATCCTAGAGATGAGAATTGGGTGGCATATCTGGTATCTCAGCAATGATGTGCCACAGTGGAACAACTGACCCAGCAGTACAACAGTAGGGAAGAAAGACAAATTATCACAATGACCATGTGGCGTATACTGTGTCGACTGGGGTTCAATATCCAAAGACCAATAAGGATGCTCCTGATGACCCCACATCATTGATAACAGCTCGCATGGTCCCAGGAAAGATATAAATGTACTTTGTACACAAGACAGAAGATTGTCTGGAGTGACAAGTCCCTTTTTCTGTTGAATCATACAGGTGGCTGGGGCCACATGTGGTATAAACAGCATAAAGCCATGTTTCATGGGTGCCCCATTGGGTTCAACAAGGTGGTAGTGTCATGATCTGGGGCTGGTGTTTTCCTGGCCTAGGACCACTGGACATCATACCTCAATCCTTGAATGGTGAATGTTACAGGGAACTGTTAGCTGACCATCTGCACCCATATCTTCAAGTAGTCTTCCCCAACTACAGTGCCATCTTTCAACAGGTCAACGCTCTATGTCATCAAGCTAAAATCACTAGGGAGTGGCTGGAACAACACAACAATGAATTCTCCAGATTGCTTCGGCCACCAAACTCACCAGAATGTAACCCCATTGAACATGTTTGTGATACGCTGGAGGAGGTGCAAGATCTGCTCTCACTTATCTGCAAAATGTGCACCAACAAACAGGGCTGCTGCAGTGGGCATGGGTTTAGTATGGAGGATGTTCACCACATTGTAGAATCTGTTCCCTGACATCTGAAAGCAGTGATCGTCCACAAGGGTGGACCAATCCATTAATGAGTAGGTGTTCCTAAAGCAGCGATCGTTCAGTATATATATACCGTATATATATATATATATATATATATATATATATATATATATATATATATATTACAGCAATAATATGAGGCATCATATGACCACACTAAGTTCATCAATTCAGCACTACTTATTGCAAGGTCCTCTGTTCCACATTGCTAGTTGTAGATTGGGTGGGGGATATGTTGCTAGTTAATATAAATAATTAGAAGGTGGCCAATCCTTTTAACAGGGAATCAGGGTGTTGTATGTTTCAGACTCACCCGCTTCCTGCTTCCGCGGTGCCAGCCGGTAAAGACTGTGCGGCAGCCAAAAATCCAACTCTTTTCAGAGCCCCATGTGTGCGCTCTCCCATAGGCTTGTATAGGAGAGCATGCACTGAACGCTGACAAAGAGTCAGATTTTTGATCAGTGTGGACTTTAGCGGCAGGAATCAGGAAGCAGGTGAGTATGAAAAATGTAACTCTAGGCTCTCTGTTACCTCGCCTAACAGCACTATAAGGCAGGTGACAAGTTTCCTTTATTGAGCAGGCATTTATTTTTGTTTTTTCACTGTTTTGTTCCAAAAAAATACAACATTTTGATTTTTTTTTTGTCGACCACCATATGAGGGCTTCTTTTATGGAAAATGTACTTTTTTAATGGTACCACCTCGGGTTATAAATAAAGTACTGTTTATATTTATACATTTTTGTAAGTGGATGAGAAAAACAAAAAGAAATTCTGGCTTTTTGGAAGTTTTTTTTATGGTGTTAACTGTACAACATAAATGACATGTTAACTAGATTTTCTGCAGGTCAATAGAGGACACAACTTATACACTCACAGTAAAACCACTTAAAATATATATATATTATTTGCTTTGTCACATTCCAAGATCCATAACATTTTTATTTTTCGACCAATGGAGCTGTGCAAGGGATTGTTTTTTTGCGGGACAACTTGGAGTTGGCATTGGTGGTATAAGACATCTTATTGCATTTTTCGGAAGGCAGATGAACAAAAAAAATCATTTCTAGCTTTATTTGATATTTTTACAGCATTTCCAAAGAGATATAAATGACATATCAAGTTTATTCTGCGGGTCAGTCCGATTAAAGCAATACCAATTTTATTTTTACTACTTTTGCATGTCATTTTTGCAGGATAAATGACATAATAGTCTTATAGAATGCAGCACTACCCACTCTGTAATTGTATTCCATAAAACAGGGTTTTGTGGGAAAAAAATGAGTTTTTTTTTTACTTTATATTTTTTCTTAAAACATACCAAACTTTTCAGATAACTTATGCTCATTTTATAGCCTATGTGTGTCTCATCAATCATGTAATACACTTTCTTTTTCTTCTTTTTTAAAATTTTACCACTGTAAATCATGGCTAAAGTGCAAACCCTCTGCAAACCACTGCTTGTTGTTAGGTATTCAGCTTCTGTAGTAACTGGGACATTTGGATGATTTTTTTTAGCCGTGGGGAAGGGCTGTCTTCATAGGAACAGCTTCCCTGCACTCATTCTTATTGGATTCTTCTTTTTTTAGCTGATTTACTAGGTTTTGTATGTTTGCATGGTCACAGCATATTTAGAGGTCTGTACCTATGCTGTGAGCATGCTAACACACAAGACCTAGTAAAGCAGCTAATAAAGATCAATCCAATAAGAATTATACTGCTTTGCCCACAGCACACTAGATACACATATAATGCCTGTAGCATAAAGATAAGTGCACATACCAGTGAATTGTTAGGTCTAGCAGAGCCTGCTTCTGTTTCTTCCAGCATCCACAGGGTTACTGTGTCTGGCTCCTCCACCCAGCTGGGGGTGATTTGCAATTCTCCTCCTATTTAACCTTCCCAGACCTTTTCCAGAATGCTTGATGTTGTTGTGTAATTCCTTGCATGACTGTATGCGAGCTGCTGCAGCAGCAACTATCCTGGTTGCATCCTGTTCTTTGTGTGTGCTTTTTCTGGATGATATTGTGTTTCTGTTTGAATCCAGCTTTCTGTCCGTGTTGCTGCTGGTCACAGCAGCCTGTCTATTGTCTATCTCCTGTGTCTGTTACCACTGTATAGGATTGTGTTCTGCTTTTACTACACATCCACTCTTCCCTCCTCCATAACTGCTCAGCTCAGTGTAACTGAACCTGGGTTCCTGTCTTCACTAGGTAGGTAGGGACCACCAGATGTTAGGGATAGGCAAGGCGGCCTGAACCACCACACCTTCAGGGGTACCTCCAGGTGAGGGTTATGTAGCCCATCCTAGTTCAGGGTCAGGTCGGTCCTCAGCCGTTGTACCGAGTTTGTTTTTGCGCAGTTTTCTCCCCGGAGTCAGCTGTCTGTCCTGCCGGATGGTTTCACTTGGTAGGACAACACAGTGGATCCACAACTGCATTGTAACATGCATTAGGTAAATATCAGGAGATGCGGCGATTGTGTACACACTGACTGCAGATCTGAGAGCTGTGTGAGGGCAGGGAAGCTGAGACTCTCCCCCACAGATAAGAAAAGTCCTAATGTCCCAGTTACTACAGAAGTTGAATCAGGGTTGCAAACATGAATTTTTATTTTTTCTAGACTACTTGACAAAAGTCATGGATAGCGAACAATTTTTACAGATACATGTCTACACCTCAGACACCGATAATTACCAGCATTTGTTCTGAGCTGTAAAATACATAGTAACATAATGACATAGTTCGTAAGGCCAAATGAAGACAATGTCCATCTAGTCCAGCCTGTTTATCCTCCTCTGTTGTTGATCCAGAGGAAGGCAAAAAACCCCCAAGAGCAGAAGCCAATTAGCCCTTTTGGGGAAAAAATCCCTTCCCGACTCCCTAATGGCAAATCAAACTAATGTCTGGATCAACCCCTAATATTTCCTACCTGCCTGTATACCCGGATTAACAATTAACCTAATATTTATAACCTATAATATCCTTCTGCTCCAGAAAGACATCAAGTCCCCTTTTAAACTCCTCTATGGATTTTGCCATCACCACTTCCTCAGGCAGAGAGTTCCACAGTCTAACTGTTCTTACAGTAAAGAACCCTTTTCTATGTTGCTGATGAAACCTGCTTTCTTCTAAACGTAGCAGATGCCTCCTTGTTGCCGTCATAGTCCTGGATATAAACAGATCATGGGAGAGATCCTTGTATCGTCCCCTCATGTATTTATACATGGTTATTTGGTTGCCCCTTAGCCTTCTTTTTTCAAGAGTAAATAATCCCAATTTGGATAGCCTCTCTGGGTATTCCAGTCCTGTCATTCCATGTATTGGTTTAATCGCTCTTTTTTGAACCCCCTCCAGTACTGTAACATCTTTCCTGAACACCGGTGACCAGAACTGTGCGCAGTATTACATGTGGGGCCTGACTAGTGCCTTCTATAATGACCCCCTCAAGTACTACAAGCCTCAAAAAAATCATAGACGCATCTATTTTTTTCATAGATGCTGGAAAAATGTGCCTGAGTTGAATGCCTTCTAAGAAACTATGAATTGCTGAAGGGGCAGCAATTCAGCCTTGATTTTTAGTGGTAAAACAGAAAAAAATGAATTAAAGCACATAACAAGATTGATGAGACGCGCAGGCTATTAGATGAGCATAAGTTGTCTGAAAAGTTATATACCCTTTAAACTTTACCTTTTTTCTACATATATTTTCCCTTAAAGGGAATGTGTCATTAGGAAATAAACTATTATATAAATCCCATTTTTGTGTTAAACATATATTCTAAGTATTTTTTGGTGATTTTTTTTAACTTTTGGTTACAATCTATATTAAGAAAACTATCCTAAAATCCTGCATTTTTCACACTGACCACAGAGCCTAATAATAGACTGATACTTCCTGCTCTGTGGAGAAAACATTTCAGCAGTTATATCATTAACCATTGCCGATGGGTGACAGGGTTAGCCCCCATTGTCTACAGCTTCATTCATTTGATAAGGGGAGGAGTTGAAAAGAACCGAGCGCAAGACAGTCCAGACTACAACGAGCTATCTATATCACCCATTGGATGGATTTCAACTAGCTTATATAGACCATAGGAAACCTATAAAACGCTCATATCCCCTGGACAACTGCATTTACAGACAAACAGAAGGTATGATACTACTACATAAGACCACGGTGCCAATGGAGTGTTGACAATGGCTTATTGCTTGTTTTTTTAGTGACGGACTTCATGTAACAGAGGGATGTGTAAATTTGCAAGCTATTGTACATTAATCACAACATAAGATAGTGTTCAACTATACCCATTGTGGACCATCGCCCTGAACTCCTGTGTAGTCTTCACATTGATGAGGAACACTGACTGCATGAAATAGAAGGATGCAGTGCCGAAGCAGACCCGGTAAACAGCCGTATATCCAACAAGCATGTCACAGTCCTTACCGCCGGGCAAGTGGTTGCATAGGAGAAAAATCCAAGGCACCTGTCATTAAAAGGAGGCAACATATAGTCAGATGTAGCTCAAGAAAATAACTGAGTTGCAGAATAAGAAAACAAAGGGAAGATTTACTAAGCAAAACGTGCCAGGAGTTTGCTGCAGATTGCCACAATAAACCAGCATACACAGGGTGCATCACATTTATCATGTTTTAGACACTTTTCGGACTAGACTTGGAAAAGTTTCTAGGAAAAGGGACATGGCTAAGAGGAGGTTTAAAATGCTCAATAGTTATTTTTATCATTCGCACTAAATTTAGTACTGCAAAAGTTTGATGTAAAGTACATCAGCCCTGAGGGGGATTGAAGAAAAGTGTCCATCATCATCTAGTGAGTTGTACCAAATTTATTATACAGCATTCACCTTTGTGATAAATTTGGTGCAATTTCCATCAGTGTTTATATACTTATTTGTATATATTGTGCAGAATATACGGACATATCACAAAATGTACTCTGCCCATATACACATCATGCAGCTGGGGGCAGAGGGTGAATTTCAAAACTACACCCTTTGACCCAACATTCTTCGCAAAAACTTTATGTGATGTATTCATTACTCTGACTGTAGGAAGGATTCGTTAAAGGAAAGACATTTATAAGAAATGTTCCTAGACTTATTCTAACATCTGGGCACTGTGTTTAGCCTCTCCAAAATGCAAATAGGAAGCTGGAACAATACCTCTGCAGCGCCACCTATTGGAAGGCAGCATTCCTGCAAGTGAATATCAGACTTTTTAAGCAAGCCTTAACCCCTTAGTGACGAAGCCTGTTTGCGCTTTAGTGGCGGAACCAAATTTTGGAAATCTGACGTGTCACTTTAACATAGAGTAACTCTGTAAAGGTTTTGCATATCCAAGTGATTCTGACATTGTTTTTCAACACATATTGTACTTCATCCAGGTGATAAAAATAGACCGATAGCATTAAAAGTGCCAAAATTGGGAATTTTTTTTATTTTTTCACATTTTCAACTGTAATATCTCAAATATGTGCAATTTTTTGACAAGATATATATTTCCATCGGTTTACTTTATTCTGGCCGCACATTGGAAAAACCTTGTTTTTTTGTTAACCATTTAGAAGACGTACAAATTTAACATTACTTATAAACATTTTGAGGAACACTTAGTTTTCCTGCACCAAGCCAAGATTGCAAAGGCTCATAGGTGTCAGAATGATAGATACCTCCACAAATGACCCCATTTAAAAAACTACACCCCTTAATGTATTCACTGAGGGGGCTCATGAGTATTTTGACCCCACATTTTTTTCAGGAATTAATGTAATCTAAAGGAGAAAAAATAAAATCTCATATTTTTACAAATATGTAATTTTAAAGACATATTTTTGTTCTATATTGTACATGAAAATGAGGATTTACACCCCAAAAGGGATACCTCTGTTTGTCCTATGTTCAGAAACATACCCACTGTGGCCCTAATATTATGTCTCTATGCACAACGGGGCCCAAACTGAAAAGAGCAGCTGGTGACTTTCAGAACGGACATTTTGCTTGAAGGTGATTTATGCCCCATTGCCCACTTGTAGAGCCCTTGAGCGGCCCAAAAGACAGAGAATCCCCACAACTAAACCTCTTAATGAATTCATCTAGGGGTGTACTGTATATTTTGACCCCACAGTTTTTGAATAAATCTAAGCAAAGCAGACGAAAAAAAATATGATTTTTATTTTTTTGGCAATCGTGTCATTTAAAAAAACTATTTTTTGTACAGTACATATAGGAATGGAGACTTGCGCCCCAAAGCGATTGTATTCCGTTGAATAAATTAGAAGTGTACTGGCTTGATACAGAGCATTCTGTCAATCTGTTTTGTGCACAAAACTTCTGATTAACTAATTTGGCCCACACAATGAACTCAGAGGAGTCCTGTTGGCTCCGACAACAATTCTGGCTTCCAAACAGGGATGAGTAGTCTGGAACCACAGATCCAACCAACTGGCACTCAGGCTAGCAGACTTTGCAATCAGGAACCCGCTGCAGCAATAGGGTAGGATATATATACATATGTATTATTCCTACTCCTCATTGTACGTTCTGCTGCTTCTGGTGCTGTGCGTTGGATTGAGTGGATCCTAATAGGTTCCTCCTTCTTTTAATGTGCTCATCTATAAAGACAAATAACTCTATGTGACTTCACTGTGTGGTTTTGCGGTGTTGCATTGCTGGATGAAAAGTTGATGTTAGACATCAGATAGTTGTCGAAAACGCTATCTTTTCTCCTTACGGAGAGCAACTATAAACTAAGTAAGGAGTCTCAAATGGCCATGCACGCTCCTCTGGGTAATATGCAAATCAGGTAGATGGAATAAATCCTCCACAGTGCCACCTAGTGAAAGGCAGCATTCCTTCAAGCCAAAGTCAGACTTTTTATACAAGCCTTGTTACAATGACCGGGAATTACAAGCAAAGCCAGACTCCATGTGCATACAGCTGTTTCAGGGTTTTTGCCCTTCATCAGTGTACAGTAGGAGTCTGGCTTTGCTAGTGAGAGGCCTGGGATGGGGGTTGAAAACGCTATCTTTTCTCCTTAGGGAGAGCAACTATAAACTAAGTAAGGAGACTCAAATGGCCATGCACGCTCCTCTGGGTAATATGCAAATAAGGGAGATGGAATAAATCCTCCACAGTGCCACCTAGTGAAAGGCAGCATTCCTTCAAGCCAAAGTCAGACTTTTTATACAAGCCTTGTTACAATGACCAGGAATTACAAGCAAAGCCAGACTCCATGTATGTACAGCTGTTTCAGGGTTTTTGCCCTTCATCAGTGTAATTTTTTTTCTTCTCTTCACTTCTGCTGTCCCTGATAACAGGAATTCCAGAGGGAGGTGGTAGTGATTGAATGCATTTGTATGCGGATGAGGAAAAATGTAGTACTTGTGTGAATTTTTATGCTATGCTGCGCCAGCCAGCTGCTAGCGTCCCTCTGCTTTCCCTGTCTGCTTTTGTCTAACACTGAGAGGGTTAACCAGCTCTCTTTTTCTCAGCTCACCAGAGGGGTTCATTAGCTATTACTCCCCTATTTCAGCTAAGCTGATACACTTCTTAGTGCTTTTCAATTGGTGTTTGTTTGTTCATGACACTCAGCCTTCTCTGGTCACTTGGTTGTGTCTCAGTTCTGCCCTGCTCTCTGAGCTCTGTCTGCAGACAGGGTTTAGTCTGACCTGTCTCTTGTCAGCCTCTCTGTGTTGTGCCTGTTTCAGGCATATCTGTATGTTCTGGTATGAACAGTGTGCAGGTTCTGTATCTGTGTGATCTATTCCATGCTTCTGTGACTTTGTGGGTCTGCTGTAGGCTTTCTGAGCTGGCATAGTCACCAGTTCTGTCTTTATATCTGCATCTGTGTGCTCCTCTGTTTGCTGAAAGTTCCTTCTGGTTCTGTAGTTTGCTACTTTTGCCTGCTTCTGAGTTTCGCCCTATCAGGGATAGTCAGGTTCCAGTGCAGGGCCGCTCTTATGAGGGCAATCACTGTGCTTAAAGGTAGAAGTCTGCCATTCTCCCTATAGCCAAGGGTCAGTTTCCCTTTCCCTGTCTACAGTCCATCTATCTGAGGAGTCGGCTACCAACCACTCAGGGACTGTCCTTAGCTTGGTTTGGTTGGTGCAGTGGATCCACAATTTCCTGAAACCTGTAACAGTGGTAAACATTGTGTGTGGAGGATTATATGGTGTTTTAATATTTATATGAGAGAGAAAGACTTCACTGCATGGATGGATGAAAGTTAATGACCAATGTTCAGGCTGTGATGAATGTAAAATATGTGATGCAGATATTGACTGGGGATAAAAATTTCTCTCCCCCTATGCATAAGACTTTAATAACCACCCAGGGTAGCATGTAAATTTCATTCACATTTTTGTTTTCCTATTTCTATGCCTTTGTATATGTCAGTGTCAGGCTTAACGGCAACTGTGATATTCTATTCATGAACTCCTAAAGTTCAGAATATGCAGTGATAAATATTGCCTCAATTTTCCTATGACAGTATTTGGCCCCATGATATCTCAGTCAACACTGTCATAGGTTTTCGCTCAGACTTTGCTCCACAGGATGTCACTTTTACCTACAGTGCGCTCTGCTCATACCACTTAACGTGTCAGCATTGCGACACTCTCAATTCCGCTACCTTGCTGCATCTGGAAAAGGAGGGAGGTGGTTATAATCACCTGATAGTTTTTTTTCTTTCAGCTTGATACACATGACTATGCACTAGCTAATGGGCCAGGAGACAGGGTATTCAGTCATGTTGATCAGTCATTAGACGACCCTGATTTTGCACTCTTTGTGGATGGATCAAGGAATGGTCAAGAAGGCAGGTTCTATACAGGTTATGTTGTGCTTTCCTTACATGATGTGGTCAAAGCCGAACCTCTTCCATCTTGCATGTCAGCCTGAGAAGCTAAATTGCGAGCTCTGGAAGAAGCATGCAAGCATGCTCACGAGAACACGTCTTGCGTTTACACAGACTCACGCTATGCTTATGGTATTGCTCATGACTACGGACCTATCTGGAAAGCGAGGTCATTCTTGAGAGCAAGTGAAAAAACAATTAAAAACTGTAAAGGTATACAGGCACTGATGGAAGCCCTCTTAGCTGCCCGAGAGAGTGGCCTGAAAATGCAACAAAAGGCCACTCCAAGGATGGCATAAAAGAGGCAACCATAAATCATCCAGCTGATCAGGCTGTAAAGACAGCCACACAGAAGCCCAGACTTTATCCATCAGGGGTTGGGGCGGTATAGGTACCACCTCAGACATCACCCCAAGTGGATTATGACCTGTTGATGCAGTTAAAAAAGCAGCCAACCAAGGGGGAAAAAAGGAACAATGGGAACCAGCAAAAAGGGCAGAGAGACACCTGGAGATAAATGAATGGTATCCAACAAACTCTGTCTTCAACAGGCCCCTATCCCATCATGGCTCCGGCCTCTCATGGAAATACACACCTGTCAAAAACAGCTATGACAGATGTGGTTGCTAGTCACTAGTATGCACGAGAATTTACCGTCATGGCAGCTAAATATACACAGGACTGCCTGATTTGTGCACAGAACAATGTGGGTAGGTCTGTATAGGCTCCCATGCAGTGCAGCCCTCGTCCCGACTACCCATTGCGGCGTTTTCAAGTAAACTACTTCCAACTGCCAATGGTGGGCAGGTACAAGTTCATTCTGGTCTGCCTAGACCTGTTCTCAAGGTAGCCAGTCTGGCTTTCCCGCTCACAAACGCCACCACTAAAAACTGAAATCTGAGGTGGTACACAGGTACAGAGTAGCAGAGACAACTGAGAGTGACTGAGGTACTCCCTCCACAGGAGAAGTGATGCAGAAAGTAATGAAAGTGTTGGGAGTAAAACAGGCCTTTCATGCTCCGTACCATCTACAAAGCAGTGGTAGAGTAGAGAGCCTAAATAGTACCTTAGAAACCACGATCCAGAAGGCCATGGCAGAGCTCCATAGACCATGGACTGAGTGCCTCCCCTTGGCACTCTTCTCCGTAAGGTACATACCTAACAGAATAGGCCTCAGCCAATATGAGGTACTTTTTGGGTCGGCACTAAGGTTAGAATTGTATTTACCACAATAACTCCAGATGCAGCATGGAAGTTTGACAAACTGTGTTAGTGCTCTCATAAAACGCCTAACTAATGTATATTCTCGAGTGTTTGCTTCCCTTCCAGATCCTGACAGCTTAGAAGAAACTCCTTCTGTGAAACTTAGAGGTTGGGTGGTTACCAAAAGACATGTCCATAAAGCTCTAGAACCCAGACTTGACAGTTCATAACAAGTGTTCCTGACCACCGCTACAGATGTTAGGATCCAACTGGATACACGTGTATCATTGCAAGAGAGTCTCCCCACATGCTTTCTCTGAACATATGCTTTCTCCTAGGTTGTTCAATCCTTGTTATCTTTTTCACAGCTATGGTTCCATAACTAAGACTCTGAACGGTCTAACTAGACTCTTTAAAGAACTAGCAGCAAATTCTGTCATCTCCGAACCCTTTTGGTGACTGGTGGACTGATACTTTCGGCAGATGGAGCCACTGGATTTCATCTTTTGCTGAAACTTTAGTGACTATTCTTACTGCTATTGCTATTATTGACTGCATTATTCTGTGCCTTCGGGGATTAATCTCAAAGACTATTGACAAAGCTGTTCATGTTATGTATGATGATGCTTTGCCTTTGACTACTGACTCAAAAGCTGAATCTGCTTTCAATCAACCCTCTCTTCTTGCAGTGCCTTCCTATGATACTTTTTGTTTGTGCAACGCTAGGGGGACGTCAGTTGGGGATTCCGGGGAAGTGGTGTAGGAATTCCGGCTAATGTCACTAGGGCATTAGCAAGTACCTGGCTAGAAGTTCACCTGGCTGCTCTAAGAAACAAAAAGGAGGGTCTTCTATAGTAATAATAAATGTGTTTCTTACATCAGCCTAGGCTAACATATATATAGAGTGGGGAAAAAAAGTATTTAGTCAGATACCAATTGTACAAGTTCTCCCACTTACAAAGATGAGAGAGGCCTGTAATTGACATCATAGGTAGACCTCAACTATGAGAGACAACATGAGAAAACACATCCAGAAAATCACATTGTCTGATTTTTAACTAATTTATTTGCAAATTATGGTGGAAAATAAGTATTTGGTCACCTACAAACAAGCAAGATTTCTGGGTCTCACAGACCTGTAACTTCTTCTTTAAGAGGATCCTCTGTCCTCCACTCATTACCTGTAGTAATGGCACCTGTTTGAACTTGTTATCAGTATAAAAGACACCTGTCCACAACCTTAAGCAGTCACACTCCAAACTCCACTATGGTGAAGACCAAAGAGCTGTCGAAGGACACCAGAAATAAAATTGTAGCCCTGCACCAGACTGGTAAGACTGAATCTGCAATAGGCAAGCAGCTTGGTGTGAAGGAATCAACTGTGGGAGCAATAATTAGAAAATGGAAGAGATACAAGACCACTGATAATCTCCCTCGATATGGGGCTCCACACAAATTCTCACCCTGTGGGGTCAAAATGATCACAAGAACAGTGAGCAAAAATCCCAGAACCACGTGGGGGAACCTAGTAAATGACCTGCAGAGATCTGGAACCAACGTAACAAAGGCTACCATCAGTAACACAATACGCCGCCAGGGACTCAGATCCTGCAGTGCCAGACATGTCCTTCTGCTTAAGCCAGTACATGTCTGTGGCCGACTGAAGTTTGCTACAAAGCATTCGGGTGATCCAGAAGAGTATTGGGAGAATGTCATATGGTCAGATGAAACCAAAGTAGAACTGTTTGGCAAAAACACAACTCGTCGTGTTTGGAGGAGAAAGAATGCTGAGTTGCATCCAAAGAGCACCATACCTACTGTGAAGCATGGGGGTGGCAACATCATGCTTTGGATCTGTTACTCTGCAAAGGGATCAGGACGACTGATCCGTATACATGAAAGAATGAATGGGGCCATGTATCGTGAGATTTTGAGTGCAAACCTTCTTCCATCAGCAAGGGCACTGAAGATGAAACGTGACTGGGTCTTTCAGAATGACAATGATCCCAAGCACACCGCCAGGGCAACGAAGGAGTGGCTTCGTAAGAACCATTTCAAGGTCCTGGAGTGGCCTAGCCAGTCTCGAGATCTCAACCCTATAGAAAACCTTTGGATGGAGTTGAAAGTCTGTGTTGCCCAGCGAAAGCCCCAAAACATCACTGCTCTTGAGGAGATCTGCATGGAGGAATGGGCCAACATACCAGCCACAGTGTGTGCCAACCTTGTGAGGACTTACAGAAAACGTTTGACCTCTGTCATTGCCAAAAAAGGATATATAACAAAGTAAATACTTTTTCTCCCCACTGTATATATATTCATATATCTAGCTTTATAGGAAATGGCTAGCAGTTAAACGTGCTCATGTAGAACATCAGAATGTGCTAGACCCTTGTACATACTTCCCACACATGCTTCTCACGGAGCAATTGTACATTCTGATTGGATAAGCTGCTCATCTACAGATAACATTATATACCTCAGCAAATTCTTTCCCTTTTGATACTTTACTAACATGTGAACTACCATAATATTATATTAACCAATCCAGTATGATTGTTTGTATACTCCTATTTTGTGATGTAACATTTGTCCATAAAAGCGATTGTTTTCCTTTGAATAAATCAGAAGCGTACTGGCTTGATACAGAGCATTGTGTCAATCTGTTACCTTTTGTGCACAAAACTTCTGAAAAACTAAGTTGACCCACACAGTAAACTCAGAGGAGCCCTGTTGGCTCCAACAGCACATGTATTGTTGATTTTTTTTGTGTGCATATAGACAACTGCTACAAAATGCTAGTAAGTTAATAAATCATAAAGGCTTATGTCTATGGGTATATATGTAAAACGGCTTGGGTCTCCTTCACCGTTTCACACAAACAGAGAACTTTCACTCTGCCAGCAGAGACCGCGTATCAGCCAGGTATGCACTGCGCATGTCCGGGGATATGATGTCACGGATATGCGTAGAGTGATTTTTTTAAATTCAAATTCCCCGCTCTGTTCAGAGCAGGGATGCGTTTCGAAACGCTGCCCTCTTGCAATGTCTGCATAGGGACAGCATTTTGATATAGTGCCCATAGCAGGGCTCCGTATCATATGCAGAGAAATAGTGCATGCTGCGATTTATTTCTCCACCATATAGAAACACTGTCTACACACGCTAGTGTGCATGGAGGAATAAAATTCCATTGACTTTCATTGCCTCCATTCACTGCGTATCACGCATGCGTGTCAAGCACATGTGATACGCGATGAAAAAACGCCTGTGCACATTAACCCTAACAATAATTGTTATATAGAGCTGCCTGTACTCACATGTTCTTTGATAATTTCTGACACCCTTCTCGAAAGCATGAGGCAGCAGACGGTGGAGGCGAAAATGTGGAAAAATGTGTACAGTAGTCTGGTACCAGTAGACACCTTAATGCTAGGAAAGCATGCACAACACAAAGAGCATGGAGAGGGCCCACAGCAGCAACATATCTGCAAAAAAAGAACAAAATTAGAATGGGAAGATATGGCTGGACACTACATTACACGGTTCTCTGACTGCTATGTGAGCCCATATACCCCATATTTATGTAGACTAAATGATAAGTAGTGTGAACTGGAGAAAATTATCTTCTGCCTCCAGACCAAGATTCAAATGCAGCCAGCTGGCTAGCAAATATCAGTCAAAGCCTGTATACTCATTATATCTACTGAACCATTAAGAGCTATGTAATGTTTCCCTGTAAACATACTATTCTGGGCAAACACATTAATCATATAAGACATATAAAATCTTGTGGTACAGAAATGTAAGGAATAACCACCCAGATGAATGTTACTATAGTCTACTGTGGGTTAGGATGGTCAATTCAAATTATTTTTTGATCCCAAACCCTTCAGTAAAAAATCCTAAAAATCAAAGTTGTCTGAAACACATATTAGTTAGAACTGTAGGCCCTAAAATCTGAACCCGTGGTACATATACCTCAGGTGGTACATGCCATGTCCCTAGATGGTTCTCCAACTGTCCTCATGCTATGCATTTAATAGGCAGCACAGTGGATGATCATAGCATTGGGGGAATTTGGATGTCATTTGATTAAGGGGTACTTGCCTCTAGAAATAGAATACACATCAAAAATTAAATTACTTTGTGCAGATGACTTGAAGACACAGTGATAACTCTATGTAACTGCACTAGGGTTCCAAGTGCAGGTGGGCATTGGGTGAAATAGTCGCAAGTGGGCCTTCTACCTACATCACCCCAAGTATGTATTAAAAGGTTCAGCTACTGAATATCAATCGGTGGTACTGAAAAAAAAGTTTATCCAATTTTAATGCAAACAAAATAATAAGTGCTAATACAATTTTTTTTTTTTTTTGGGGGGGGGGGGGATATATATTGCCTCAAAATCTCACCTGGTAGTAGGCAGAATTGATGAAATCCTTGCATAGTTTGTTCCTCCTTATGGCCTTCCGAACAGCCATTTCATCCATCAGCCTCATAGTTGGTAGTGTTTTGTCTCTACAATCTAAAGATCCTCATTTTAGGAGATTGTATCTTCCACATCTTGACAGTTTGGTTGTATGTTGTAAAATAGTAAGATTTGTCTAAAGTTTTTTTCTTCTATCTCAGCAAGAGCCGTCGGGTTCTTCTTATATTGAAAGGATGTTTAGTGATGATTATTGATGGTAGATAGTCTTCAAAATTTATTGTGCCCCAGGATGTCCGTAAAAGTAAGGTTGTGCTGTTTTCCTTTATTCATGGTGATAATTCTTGTTGTAGATCCCATCAACGAGTCGTCTCCCTCATCGTCATGTCAGGATAACACATAAAAACAAATGTTGATATATGCATCACCAACAGCTTCACGACCATTTCTGTCATTTCTTCAGTGCTACGAGGAATTATTTTTACCATCCCGTAGATCCATGCTGGCGATTTATCATGCTATAGGCAAAGCTATAAAACAGAGATTAGCATCTGATTGACAGGACAAAGTCAATGTACGTCTTACCATCTGCACCAGTGGGGGAGGGCTAGGAAAGGCTCAGCACATTAAATAGGATTTGTTCAAAGCCAGTTACTTACATTTCAAGAGGACTATCCAAGCAATGCAATGGCGGCTAACATCACATAGACATACTATGCATTGTGTGACAGTACAAAAAATTGGGAGGTAGCTGTTTAAAGGGAACCTGTCATGTCCCCACAGCACCATAAACTAAGTGTTTTTAGGGGACGTGACAGGCAGCCCCCCTTTGAAGATCGCACCGACACTGCAAATCCGACTTTTCCCAGAGCCGTGCTGGCCTCCTGTAGACTTGTACAGGAGAGCGTGCACAGCACTGTAAAATGAATTGGATTTGCAGCGCCAGCGCCATTTTTAATGGGGGGCACTGCTGGATCACGGGAGCCAGCTTCCTGTCACATCCTCTAACACCACCATAACTTAGTTTATTGTGCTGTGGGGACATTACAGATTTTCTTTAGGTTGGTGCCTTACAAGTTTATGGTACAGTTGTACTATTCATAAATCCAAAAAGTTTATCGCTGGTGACCTACTGTGATTCATCACTAATAAACCAGTTTTTAACATATGAACATAGTGTTTATATTAATTTATTCAGGATAACCGTGTATTGCAAAACCACATTTAGAATAATTCATACAATATTACAATCATTTTTACAGGGCAGTACGGTATGTTTTAAGCACATTACAGTTCACTCCCACAAAGAGGAAGAATAAGTAAAAAAAAACCTTATATAGGAAATATAGAAATAGTGTAAATTTACTCGGTAACCACTGTATGATATAAGAATTGGGTTTCTGCAGTGAGAGGTGCACAGCATCTTCATGAATTGTACAAGAGCTGTAGATAAGCCTATTAACTCTTAATTTAGCCAGGATAAAATTGAAGTGACAAGAGGATCACCTGTAAGAACACTGGAGAAGACATACCTACAAATCCCTATTCAGCACAACGTTGGACATCCAAAATCACTATGTCAAATGATGCGTGATTAAATTCAGATCTGATATTCTAATGAAGGTGAACACAAATGCCACATTAGCTCTCTTTAGATAAACTCTTAACACAAAGACTTGCTATTGTGTGTATTGAATTAAGTGACCTTCTTTCAAGTGTCTGCTAATGGATTAGATCCCACACTTAAAAAGACAGTCTCATCCGCAGTAAAAAAGGTTCACAATACATGCAGCGTCATCAGTGCTGGACCATTTGAGAGCATTCTCTGCTGGACATCGGCGCCTTTTCTGGACACGAACTTGTGTGTAAGAGCTGCGGGTCGTTCGCCTCCATTGACTTCAATGAAGGCCATCTGCATGAGGTCCGCGGCACAATAGAGCATGCTGCGATTTGATTTTTTTTCCACTCCGGGAACAAATAATTTGTTTCAGCGAGTGTGAACAAAAAGTGTAAACCACATGCCTTTTAATGCCTGTGTTTTGCAGCGAAAAGTCCGCAAGGTCGTAATTGCACATTCCGCAATTAGAACCCATTTGTGTGAGACTCCCCTTTCAGACCAACTATGAAAAACTTATGCAGGATAACTTTCTGATTGGTGGGGGTTAGACTACTGGGGGGCTCCAAAAGTCCCTGCATGAATGGAGCAGCAGTGCGCAGTCTTCTCATTTTTAATAATATAGTGTGTATATATATATATATATATATATATATATATATATATATATATATGTATATGTATGTGTGTGTGTGTGTATATATATATATATATGTATATGTATGTGTGTGTGTGTGTATATATATATATATATATATATATATATATATATATATACATGTGAGTTATTCTTTGCCTATGAAACAGTAAAACTTTTTATGGCACTTGAATTGCATTCCATCACCTGTCATTAGTGATTTCCTTGACATCCACTTCTTACTTCCTTTTCAATTCTGACATAGAACTGTCAAAGTGTCCTATATATTCTCTTAATGTCCTTCTTCGAAGGGTCATCGTTCAACATAAAGTTTAACGTCGCCATACAATTAAACTATAAATTACAAGTACGCCCTTGTCTAATCAGGACCCAATGAACTTGAAAAGACACCCCATTGCCTTTAATATCATATTTCTCTGATAGGATAGGGAAAGACTTAAAGGGTTTGTCTAGTTAGTGGATAACCTATTTTCAATAGAATGCCCTGTGTGAAAATAATAAACAGAGAGATATTTACCTCTTCATAGCTTCCGGGATCCAGTGCTGCAGCCCATTGCAGTCCCGGTGTTTGATGTGACAGATGATGTCACTGGAGATTGCGTGCAGCCAATGAGAGGCTGCAGCATCACGTTCTTGAACTCCTGGCATCAGGGGCGTAACTAAAGGCTCAGGGGCCCTGATGCAAAAGGTGAGCTGGGGCCCCCCTCTATCTGTATCTGTACCCGTACCCATACCTAAACCATGCTGCACAGAGGCATAACTTGAAGCTTCTGGGCCCCAATGCAAAACCTGTAACAGGGCCCCCAAATATAAATATGCTTTATTCAAAGTACTGGGATCCCTATATGGAGAAGAGAGGCCTTATGGGACCCCCAAAGCTCCTGGGCCCGGGTGCAACCGCATCCCCTGCACCCTCTATAGTTATGCCCCTGCCTGGCATCATGGCATTCCGAATGTGAGCGCCACGATGCCTGGAGATTGAGTGGTGACACTGTAGCCTCTCATTGGCTGCAGCGGTCACCTGATTTCCTGGGACATCATCTGTCACGGGAATCACCTGGACTGCAGCCGGCTGGAACCTGGCGTCCATGAAAACATGAGTATCTCTCTGTTTAATATTTTCGAATAGGCGTCTTATTGCAAAGATGCAATGCAGTAACCAGACAACCCTTGTAAAAGGGTTTTCCGAAATTAAAATACAAAATCATCTACTTTCTTTCCCAGAAATTTTCTGCTGCTCATGGTTGCACTGTGTATAGCATCCCAGCTCCATTTTATTTAATGGCGATGGGCTGCAGTACCAGACACGGCCAATGAATAAGAGAGGTGCTGTTTTGGAAAAAAAAGCAGACACATTTTTCAAATAAGCCCTTTAACATTGGGTAATATTAGGACAGTATATTTACTCCCAGTTTCTTTCAAAGTTTTGCACTTTTAATTTTAGAATATTCTTGAATTTAGAATAGGAAAAAGTTCAATTTAAGGCAGTTATCTGCAATATGCCCATTTTTTGTATCATAAGTACTCGGTGAGTGATTGTAAAATCTAACTGTCTCCAATGCAGCAAAGAAATTCCCAGGCTGTTATTACTTGTAAGGCCGGTCTCACACAGCAGTGAAAATCGCGCAAGATTTGTGTGTTGCGAGACACACAAATCTCGCACAAAATTTGAACCCCATGCGGAGGATCGCAACTGTACTGAAGTGTTTGGAGGCGTTTCGTACATCACATGTGTACAAGCACAATATTGGGCCAAGTTTCACGGCCCGATATTGTGCCCGGTCGTGTAGCAGGCCTAATACATTTGTGTTGGGCACACTTATAAGAGTTTCTGCATACATTGTGGCTAAGTTTCAGTAACTGCATGAGATTACCACTAGCTGCCATGCATCACCTGTACTTACTACTTAAAACCATGGCAAGTACAAGTGAAGCATATCAATTAGTGGTAATGGGCACCCTCGAAGGCGTTTTCCCATCTTGGTCAGTCATGGCGAAGATGGCAACATATCTCTCTATGCAACGGTTTGGGTGGTTGGGAGTAAGGAAACAGCCGAGTGGGCTGTGCTATGCTGTTTACATCATTTGGAAGCTGCAGAAAAAGTATGGCTTGCTGTGTTATACCATTTCAGAAACTCCCATTAAAGGGGTTTTCCAGGCAAAATCTATCCTATCCTCAGTTAAAGGAGATGTCCCGAGGCAGCAAGTGGGTCTATACACTTCTGTATGGCCATAATAATGCACTTTGTAATATACATTGTGCATTAATTATGAGCCATACAGAAGTTATAAAAAGTTTTATACTTACCTGCTCCGTTGCTGGCGTCCTCGTCTCCATGGTGCCGACTAATTTTCGCCCTCCGATGGCCAAATTAGCCGCGCTTGCGCAGTCCGGGTCTTCTCCTCTTCTCTATGGGGCTCCGTGTAGCTCCGTGTAGCTCCGCCCCGTCACGTGCCGATTCCAGCCAATCAGGAGGCTGGAATCGGCAATGGACCGCACAGAAGCCCTGCGGTCCATGAAGACAGAGGATCCCGGCGGCCATCTTCAGCAGGTGAGTATGAAGACGCCGGACCGCCGGGATTCAGGTAAGCGCTGTGCGGGTGGGTTTTTTAACCCCTGCATCGGGGTTGTCTCGCGCCGAACGGGGGGGGGGTTTAAAAAAAAAAAAAACCCGTTTCGGCGCGGGACATCTCCTTTAATGGCCGGGGAGCTGCCGCACTTGCTGATTGCCCAGCCCTACTGTCAGTGTAGCGCGCTAGACGTGCATAGTATGTGATGGTACTGGAAGTGGCCTAGTTGGCTTCACTGCCATTGAAATCAGACTGAGGTTGTATGTGGCATTTTCTGGCCTCCTGGGAACTCATCTGAAGCCTGAAACTTGGAAAATTAGTGAGCACGGGGAATTCATGGAATTGTTCTCCCATATTCCTTTGGACGATTTACTGGATGTTAGAGATTCGGACTGCACTGACAAGCAAAAACAGAAAGAGGAGGACTGTAAGCGGTAGTATAAGAAGATAGTTAAACTTTTGGCAATTGCCTAAGGGCCTTTTGCATTTATGTGAGCATTCAGGGGTCTAAGTATCCTGGGGATTGTGAATAATTATTTTCGTGTATCGATAGTATTTGGTAAGAGTGTAAAATGTATGGGGGATTGGCATGGTGGTACTATGATGAACATTGCCAGTAGTGCTGGGCTGCAGATGATTCTACTCCCTTTCAGGTTCGGTGGGGCAGCTGACTGGTAACAAGCACAGTTACTGTTGGCAATGTAATGAGGGCTATCATTGAATCGAAGTTCATTGCAAATTCCACCATGAGTGCTCCAGTTGCGGAGTATCTCACTAGAACACAAGGTGTTTCAAGCGTGCCTTCAAACACCCAAGAAATGGGGCTCCAAAAGAGGAAGATGCCAGTGAACTTAAAGGGGTTGTCCGGCCATAAACATTAGGTCTCACTACTTCTGTTTGCCCAATACAATGCACTTTGTAATATACATTGTGCATTGTAAATTAGGCAAACAGAAGTTATTCACTTACCTCTTGGGCTGCCCCCCCCTGTGTTGCTCCTCGGTTGCCATGGGTTCCGACAAGTCTCTTGTCCTCTTCTTGTCGGGACAAGCTTCTCCAGCACAGCTCTGCGCATGTGCAGAAGAACTTCAGCCGCTGGGAAGCTCAGTTCTGCCTGCAGGGGAGGCGTGGCTACTGGCTCTTCATCTCCAAGGTAAGAATGAGTGGAGGGGCGGGCTCTCGCGCGCGGGGGGGGGGGGGGTGGTGGAGAGGGAGAGATGGATGGATGGATGGATGTGTGCAGGGGGGGGGTGCAGTGATGTGTGTGTGCTAGTGGTGTCTGGAGACCCAGCTGTCAGAAGTCCCGGGGGAAGGGGGGGGGTGGAGAGGGAGAGATGGATGGATGGATGTGTGCAAGGGGGGGGGGGGTGCAGTGATGTGTGTGTGTGTGTGCAGGGACCCGGCTGACAGAAGTCGGGGGGGGGGGGGGTCATTGTGAGAGGGGTCGCTGTGGGAGGGGCACTATGAGGGCATGTGTGTGTGGGGAAATGTTTTGTTTTACTTTACTTTAGCAGGGTGGGGGGGGGGGCAGTAGGTAGCTTTGCAGTGGGGGGCTGCAGGAGAGTTCTCTCTCGGCTCTCCCGCGCCCCTCTCCATTCACTATACACAGTGCTGCTGTTTACACTCATGGTAGGATTTTATCGTGAACCATGAGTGTATAAGTGTCCCCTGGCCACAACCCCTCTGATTATAGTATGCAGCAGGGGGGGGGGGCCTGGGCGGGGAGAGACTGTAGATCAGTTCAATAGAGGTGGGCGTGTCGTGGGCGGGGCTAGGACGTGAGCTGAGGGAAATCCTGCCTTTTCATGTCTCTTACTACCATCGAGAGCGCGCACACAGAAGAGGGAGAGCGCAGAGCATTGTGGGAAGGCAGCACAGAGGCGCCATCTTTGAAAGCTGCAGTGAAGATCAGAATCTAAGGTAAGAAACTGACATTGCAGCTGATCTGCCGGCCGGTTTGAGCCCCTGTATGCTGTCTGTTACTATCCTTACTGAAAGGAAAGCAGCAGCATTATAAAAATTTTTACCCTGTGTGGCCAGACAACCCCTTTAAGCTCATTTAGTAGTGCCATGGCAATGGTAAAGGAGACTGGCATAGGTGCACGCTCGCCAAAGCAGACGTGAAGGTGGCCCTCCCCTTACTGCCCATTCACCCAGAGAGTCACTGTCTTTTGAGGTGTATGTTCCATGGACAATTTTAGGTTGATTTATGTTTGCTGATTTAAAATTTTCAGCACATTTATTGAGCTGGTAGAGTAGCATGTGTGCAGTTTGGACTACCTTATCTTTTACCTTAATGACTTTTTATGCATAGGCCCAGGGATGATACCTCTTGCCAGGAGCGGCTTGATGTGTTATTTCGCATGACGGAGGATTTTGGTATTTCTAATGTGCGTAACAAGATTGTGTTTGCCTTGATCTGCTGGTCCTTTTTTGGGTTTCGGGATCGATACAGTTGAAGGGATGACAAGCTTATTGTTGGATAAGATGGAGGACCTTCTGGCAGGCCGTTTGAAGGTGTGTTTGCAAGACATCCAATCATTGTTGGGCAAGTTATATTTTCCTTGCTGAGTTATTCCAGTTGGTCGGGTTTCTAGTCACCAGCTGGCTCTATCCACAGTGGGCATCCGATCAGCCAGGCACTTTATATGAGTCTCAAGGACATAACAGGCTTACTGTTTGGACTTTAATGGGGTGGTTTATTGTCCATTACAGTCAGTGGATTTGATGGAATGGTGATTGCAAGCACATGCATCAGAATCTATTGGGTTTGGAGTGATTTGGGGTTCTTAGTGGCCCTTCACAGTATAGACAATTCTTTAAAAGGATATACCAATCTTTATTTATTAGTAGTACGTTAAAACTTCGGGCTGACCAGGACAAACAGACTTCTTTGAAGTGAAAAACACCCTTAGTGAGTAGGTATAAGTGTACTGTAAGGGTAACAGTCACTAGAAGGGTGCTGATCACACAAATAGGTTAAAAAGATTTATTTGGGCTACTATCCCACATATTGGATCCAGCTCTAGCCAACATTTAGGGTGTTAGGGGAACCAGTGAGGTCCACAAAGTGACCAAAATCAAAGCAATAGCACCTGTAGACTTGATGGATCATATACCTGTAGCCTACCATCAAGGCTACAGGTGCTATTGAAGCATTTTATCATTTATTTATTTTCTTTGATTTCTGTCTCTTTTGGACTCATAGATCAGACTGAGTTTAGAACTTTAGCCAATTCAGGATACTTCATGCTTTAATTTCTCTTGAACAATCGGAAATAGCAATCAGGGAACTGAGATTCTCCTTTGTGATTTTTTTAATTCCCTTAAAATTAAGAGATCCCTGTCTGGCTAAAAATTTCTTCAAGGGGGCGTGGCCTGAGCATGGAGGAGTGAGGTCGTGTTCTCCGGAGCTCCGTCGCCACTACCGCTCAGACAGCCTTTAACAGAGATATAATGCAATGCTTACCGGCCATGAAGAGGGGAGGAAGAAAGAGAGGAGACCCACCATCCACCAGTGGCACTCCGATCAGCCAATATCTAAACAGCTCCAGCTCGGCAAGCACAGCACACAGCCTGCCCAACATGGCGCTGGACAGCCCCAGAGAACAGCCGCCCGCCGACTCCGGGAACCCGGAAGTGCCGACTCTGCACCAGGACAGACAAAAAAGGAGAACATCCAATGAAGGAGGCTCACTACAAGCCAGCGGAGCTCAGACAAGTCCCTCACAGTGCAGCGTGGACACCACAGACACTCAGCTCCGCACTCCCAAAATGCCGCCGGACCACCACGTGGAGCAGGTGCCTACCAGCTCAGGGAACCCAGCGCCACTGCTCCAAAATCACCAGCCTCAAAATAAGGTCAGTGAGGGGAAAGGGGACCCCCAGCAGGGGATGCCCCAGAGCCTAACAACCCCACAGATGACTGCCCAGAGGAACCTACCCTCCCTAGCAGCTGCCGGGGAAGTACTGGGGACACCGGCAAGCAACAGTTGCTGCAGCCAAGCACCAGGTCAGAACCAACCACCGGGAGCCACAATAACCCGGGCAACCTCATCCACACAACGAACATAACTCCCATCCACCTCTCCACATCTGCGGCGGGAAACAGCAGCACAAACTCAACCACCACAGGCCCTCATACAGGCCCACCACAGGCCCTAGCACCACCAGCTACATTAGGACTCCCAACTATGCAGGGCCCACCACAAGACGACTTGCAGACTTTACAGGCTCTCGACATGCACCTTAGACGCATTGAGGAAAAACACACAATGGAAATCAACGCGGTCAGCCTCGCAGTGCAGGAGTTGACAGAGCGGGTCACGGATCTGGAACAGAACGTGGTGGCCCCATCCATGGATCTTCAACAAATGGTGCTCACGATTGAGAAACAACAGAAACAGCTTAGAGAACTGACATCTCACCTGGACGATATTGAAAATAGAGGCCGCCGCAATAATCTCAAACTAAAGGGCCTCCCTGAAGATATTCCCCTGGAGGACTTATACCATCATGTGACCTCTATCTTCCACAAGCTTTTACAGCGACCTGACAACAGGATGATTGAATTAGATAAAGTACATCGCCTGCAGGGTGGAAGAGCCCGGAACCTGAACCTCCCTAGAGACGTTATTTGTCGTGTGCACTTTTACAGACAGAAAGAGGAGTTACACAGTTTGGCCTGAGAACAGGGTCCCATTAAACATAATGGCGTGGACATAACAATTCTCCCTGACGCTTAACAGCAGGAGACTGATACACCCCCTCCTGGAAGCAGCACGTAGGGCCGAGGCGACATACAGATGGGGGCACCCCTTTCACCTGATCCTTAGAAAACGAGGCCGGCTTTTCACGGTCAGATCTCCGGCAGACCTAGATGGAGCATTTGATTTCTTTGGAGTTCCCGCAACGCCAATCCCGGACTGAACCCTACCCCAAGAGATGGCTTCACCCAGCATATGAAACACAGAGGCTGAACAGACCATCGACCACTGATCCCGAAGACCCAATACAGCTTGTGGAACCAACGGATACGTTATAGTCACGAGACCAAACTCAGTCAACACTCGGACTTTGATTCAGCTCCCTGACCTACAGACCATCTCCCTGTGAACGGGACCGGGACCAACAGACCATCATAATGCTATGGGACACTTTACTGCTCTCACCTCAATATTTAAACTTCCTATCCCCCCCACATAACAGGAAGAAGGAAACATCACTCCTACGCCAACATCCTCTCCCCTTTATGCTACGACTTTCCTACTTACCAGTCGCAGGACACACAAGCTGCGGTGACTCGGACCGCCGGAAGCAGCGGGACCAGATCTTACTGTTTTTGATCTTTGCATAATTGCACGTTACCCTTCGATCTGATCCTCTCTGCTTCCTAGCGCTCCACAACTCCGAGACCTGCGGCGGCTTGTTCCTTTGCGCTCTCCCACATCTCCCCCAGTAGGGCTACAGAGTTCCTGGTGCCCTCCCTTTGTTCGGGGAAGTACAGGTCCTCTGACTAACTTGGATAGAATATAGAATTTGTCTTGTCTACCTCAACCCCCATCCCCCTTCCTCTTGTGCGTCCTACCCGCCTGATACCTAGCCTCTTTTTCCTCCTCTTCCCTGTCCCTCCTCTGGACCGTCTGACCATGCCTCAGTTAACCTTTCTGGTACCACCACAAGTGTATTGATGATGCCTGTCGCTCCCTCAAACTTTACTGTCGTCTCTCCTAATTCACAGGGTCTGAACATCCCAGAGAAAAGGTCCTCCATTCTCCGTCTCCTTGGAAAAAAGGAGTGCAGGTAGCCTTCATACAGGAAACCCACTTCCGAGCAGAAGGGGCCCCTCGTTTCTCCGACGCCAGGTTCCCGAACGCCTACCACTGCTTGAACCCAATCTCCAAATCCAAAGGGGTATCGATCCTAATCGCCAGTGCTATACCATGGGAGCATACAGTAACACAGTGCGACCCTGAGGGAAGATACATCTTCGGCAAAGGTAAGCTCTCCAGCACTCTAGTCACACTCGCAACCATGTACTTCCCCAACTCCAACCAGGTGTCTTTTCTAGAAAGAGCCGTGGAGGACTTGGAGGAATTCCAGGAAGGTACCCTGGTTTTGGGGGGAGATTTTAACATTCCTCTTGAACCACACATAGACACATCTAAGGGAAGTAGCTGTCTTACACTATCTGCACACCGGAGGATTAGGAAAGCACTCCACAAACACCAGTTAACAGATGCCTGGAGAGTCCTACACCTCGATACCAGAGACTACACGTACACCACATAACTCATACTCTAGGATCGACTTCTTCCTGATACACCACTCGACCCTCCCACTACTAGCTTCAGCAGAAATAGACAGCATCACACTCTCCGACCATGCGCTCATATCTCTTTCATTGACACTCCCCACAATTCACGACAGAGTCTGGCACTGGTGCCTAAACAAATCCCTCATTCATAGTCCTGAGACATCAGGAGAAATTCATAAAGCCTTAACAGACTACTTCGAAAACAACTGCACTTCAGACATGGACCCGCTAGTAATCTGGGAGGCACACAAATGCGTAATTAGGGGCTACTTGATAGGATTGGGGTCTCGCATCAAAAAGGAACGAGGAGCTCACCTGCGTGGGCTACTAGACCAAATCCAGGCGCTTGAAGTCTTACACAAAGCCAATCGGGACATCACCGTTGGGGCGGAACTAACTCAGCTGAGAGAGCGGGTGCGAACACTATGCTTGGGACGAGCAAAGGGGTCCTTAGCAAAATGTAGACGTCACGTCTACGAATTCGGCAACAAGCCGAGCCGCACACTGGCCCGGGCTCTCCGAGCTACCAGAGCAGAAACATATGTCCCACACATTTCTTCTCCCTCCGGTCAAACTATACACCTACCCCAGCAGATAACGGAAGCATTTTGCGCCTACTATCAATCTTTATACAATCTAACCCCCTCACTTTCGGAACAAGATAGGGCCGCCCGGAAGACCAAAATACAGAAATACTTACAACAATCAAACACGCGAGGGTTTACACAAGAGACACTTAACATATTAGAAAACCAGATCACACAAGACGAAGTCGCAGCGGCATTCTCAGAGACCCAAACAGGAAAATCCCCTGGGCCAGACAGACTCACTCTCTCATACTACAAAAAGTACACAGAGATCCTAACCCCACACTTTTTTACAAGCTTTTAACTCACTCACGATGGGAAAAGAGATGCACAGAGACACCCTAAGAGCCCATATTACAGTAATCCCAAAAGAAGGTAAGGATCCCTCACAATGTCAGAGCTACCGCCCCATCTCCCTACTGAGCGTGGACCTGAAACTGTTCTCTAAAATATTGGCAAGCAGGATCTCCCCCCTCTTACAAAATACCATCCATAGAGACCAAGTTGGATTTGTCCCGCTCAGAGAAGCAAGGGACAACACGACCAAAGCGATAAAGCTAATCCACCTGGCCAAAAAACTAGCAGTACCCGCTTGTCTTTTGTCCACAGACGCAGAAAAAGCATTCGACAGAGTGGACTGGGAGATCCTGTTTGCCACTATGACCTACCTGGGACTGGGCCCTAGGATGTTAAGATGGATCTCTAGTCTATACTCCTACCCCACGGCCTCGGTTAGAGTAAACGGACAAGTATCACTCCCTTTCCCGATCTCGAACAGTACGAGACAAGGGTGCCCCTTATCGCCCATAATCTTCATCCTGTGGCTAGAGCCATTTTTAGTCCAAATTCGATCTAACCCAAATGTAACGGGGATCAAACTTACCGATACTGAACATAAGATAGAGGCCTACGCAGACGATCTCCTATTCTTCATTACCAACCCGAGAACCTCACTACCGAATTTATTAGCCAAAATCAAACAATACTCTGAGTTATCAAACTTTAAAATTAACTACCACAAATCGGCAGTGCTTAACATATCCCTTCCGCAAACATTAGTCGGTGAACTTAAAAACTCATTCCCATTCACATGGGCCAATAATCACATTCAATATCTAGGCATAAGTCTCACCCCCGAAGTGGAGGGACTGTATGCGGCCAACTATCCCACACTCCTAAGCAAGATTAAAACAGATCTAAGCTCGGGGACTAAGGGACTTCATTCCTGGTTCGGGAGATGCTCAATCTTCAAAATGAACA
Source organism: Eleutherodactylus coqui (assembly GCF_035609145.1). NCBI lineage: Eukaryota > Metazoa > Chordata > Amphibia > Anura > Eleutherodactylidae > Eleutherodactylus > Eleutherodactylus coqui. The sequence continues at coordinate 242,613,457 of NC_089838.1, forward strand.
TCCTCCCCAGAATATTATACCTGTTCCAGGCGCTCCCCATATATATTCCCAGACAATTTTTTCAACAACTATCGTCTCTCACATCCAAATTCATATGGGTGGATAAACCAACGCGCATCGCTCGGAATACCTTAACAAGACCTAAAAAGGAAGGGGGTGTGGGCCTTCTGAATTTCACGCGATACCACCAAGCAACTCACTTAGCCCGTATTATAGATTGGCACAGACACGGGGCCCTTAAACTATGGATCACTATTGAACAAATAGCGACATCAGTACCGTTGAGGGTTCTGCCCTGGTTACAGGAACAGACCCCCAGGGAGCTAAACCATCACCCGACAATAGGTCCCACCCTGGCGACAGCAATGAAAATATTGCCAAGACCGGACATCGCTCCCAGCCCCTCTCCAATGTTCCCAATCCTGGGCAACCCCTCGTTCCCCCCCCGGGAAACGAAAACAATACCTTCCGTCGTTGGTCTCAGAGTGGTAGATTTCGAGCAGCCCACTTCCTACATGAAGGCCAATGGCTAACTATGGAACATCTGATAGGGACACAAGACCCCTCCTCAATCCCGTTCTGGCAAACAGAACAACTGAGACACTTCCTTAACTCTCTCCCTCACCCGAGTACATTCACTCGCCCAAAAACCCAGTTCGAGTCAATATGGAACGCAGAGGGCCCATCCAGACACACACTGTCTCTAGTGTATGACATTCTCAACACACAACAAGAACCCTAACCTCCGAGTTTTATCCAGAAATGGGGGGAGGATCTTGAAATAACACTCTCTCAAACTGAGAGGGAAAAAATCTTCACACTCACACACTCCTCATCCATATCCAGTAAAACTCAGGAGGCCAGATACAAGGTACTATCGCGCTGGTACCGGGTACCGGCCCGCCTAAACAAAATATACCCTTCAGTCTCTCCCCTCTACTGGAGATGTGGTACCGCTCGAGGGACTCTACTACACATCTTTTGGGACTGTCCTGTGCTGGCGAGCTTCTGGACGGAAGTCTGGCAGATTACCTCTAAATTTACTGAATATTCCATACCCAAAACACCCGCCTTTTTTCTTCTTCACCATAACAAGATTCCTCTTGCAGTGTACAAAAAATCAGTAGTGCGTCATCTGGTTACCGCAGCACGTTCCTGCATACCGAGGCTCTGGTGTCTGACAACTCCACCCTCGACAGCTCTATGGCTTAATACGATACAGGGGATAAGGGAAATGGAGGACCTTACGGCATCTCTTAAAGGCACCCAAGAAAAGTTCGCTAAGACATGGTTCTATTGGCTCGAGTTCCAAAACTCAATGGAATACCGGAGATTACTGGACACCAACTACTCAAGGTCATAGAAACCCTCTCCCCCACCCCTCACCCCCCAGCCTTCATTGTTCCCTATTGTATCTTGTCCTGTGTCTCTGTTCTTATTAGTTCCTATCTAAGGTTATTTGAGTTTTAATCTTCTCTGAATGTTTGTAAGAATTGGAAACCGATAATATCAACCCAGTTTAATTACAACAAACGGGCGACGCTTTGAACAAAGGATTGTTTAGTTTGACCTCTAGAGTGGAGGGTTTCCACACACACAATTTAAAGTTCACTTAATGTCTAGAGTTAGGATTTCAATTTGCATTACTGTATAAAGATGCCCGAATGACTTTCAATGTTAATTGTATTAAAATTGAAAATAAAGAATTAAAAAAAAAACCATTCCTTCAAAAACTCCTTCAGGATGTAACGCTCAGTTTGCTCTTGATATTTATTACATCCCTTGGAAGCCCATTTGACCGACAGTTATATCAGCGGCGGCTGATGGCGGCCATGTTGTGATGTGATTTCCCTCTCCCAGTCCAGGTGTGCTGACTGAATCCCGGAGACGAGCGGATCCGTGTGAGAAGGAGGAGTCCGGAGCAGTATGGCGGCGATGCTGGAAGACGATGACTTTGATCAGTTTGATAAGCCCGGCGCAGAAAGATCTCGCAGGCGAAGAACGAAGGATGACGACTTGGACAGTGAACTAGAAGATGACCTCCTGGAGGAGGACTTCTTACCTGGGAAGAAGACTTCTCTAGATCTATCAGATGAGGAACTTAATGATGATCTTCTCCAAAGTGATGAGGAGGAGTTGGACTTAACAAATTACAGCTCACAAGGAGTAACCGTTAGCCTTAATGCGACTGCTGGCGGCAACTCCTCCTTTGACCTTTCTAAAAGCGCGAATGAGGAGTCTGTAGGAGAGGATATAGAATTTGAGGAAGCGGAGCCTGAAGACGTTTATGATGAAACGGAGGAACTGGCAACTAACGCTGAAGATCTGGGTGAGGCCTTCGAAGAAAACTATGAGGAGTTGGGCGAAGAACAGGTAGAATATGCGGAAGAAGGAGGCACGGATGAGGTGCTGGACCTTGAGATCAATGAACCTCTGGATTAATTTCAAGATGAGGAATACTCCCAATCGCACAAGAGACAGAATGTTGAACAGCAGCAGTTTGCGGAGGACACGGTTAGAATTGTACGTGATGTGCAGATAGAAGTACAAGAACCGCAGGACCTTGCTAATGAATCTGAAGAGGTGATGAATGACTCACAAGAGCTTCCCTCACACACTAAAGAATTTGATGAAGATGACGAAGATGAAGAGGAGGAAGACAGCGTTCGTATACGCTTCAAAATTGAACGTAAAGAAGGGACAATAATACGTCTTTCCACCACTAACCGCGAACGGTGAAATATTCCAGAAACTTTAGAGCTGTCTGAAGAAGCCAAGGCTTCCCTGAAAGAGTTTGAAGAGAAAGAACGTATGTGCAAACTAATGTCCTATAACACCTGAAGAGGCGAGGCGGCTGTCTTGGCATGTCCCGTGGCATGGGGGACCAAAGACACCTGACCGACAGGCGAAACCTGAGGGATCGCCATAACCAAGGACAGCCTATTCGCAGTCTGTTCAAACAGCAGAACATCCAGCCTCTTCTTCTGATGCCACGATCTAGGAGTCAGTTGTCATCCGATGGGCTACATTCGCCACAACAAGAAAAGCCAAGGATAGGAAATAACACACTCTTGGCAACCCCCCCCACAACAACCTAAAAATATTCACATTAATCCACATTTTAAGGGGAACGTGACCCCAGTCCAAGTTCCCCTTCTGCCGATCCCGACCCAGCCCCGTCCGCCCATGGGGCCGCCAAGGTTCCCTGGCATGCCAGAATTTCAGCTACCCTCAACTCCTGTGCCGGGCAACTTTAATCCGCCACCAAGGCTACAGGAGCCATGAAGAAATCCACCACTGCCACCACCCCTGCAGCCTGAGTGAGAACCGTTCTTCCTAGGAGAACCGCGGTTTCCAAACCATCACATCTTCGACCAGAGAAATCCTCCTCCTGGTCCTCCGCCACCCCTTCTGAATACCAACCTCCCAGTCCCTAACCAAATTGTTCCAACATTCAATCCACCCGGACCAGCATTTAACCAGCTGCCCAGATTCAATCAGCCTCAAGCCAACTTTAACCCCCCTGGTTCACATCCAGGATTTAATCCACCTGCACCGCAAGGTGGTTTCAATCACCCCCGCTTTAATCCACCCGGCTCGCAGTCTGGCTTTAATCAACCAGGCCCACAGTCGGGTTTTAACCCACCTGGTCCTCAGCCTGTCTTTAACCCTTCAGGTAACCAACCAGGGTTTAACCAGCCAAACTTCAACCTGCCAGGACCACAGCCAGGCTTTAACCAATCTGAACCTCAGCCACCATTTAATCCACTGGGTCTTAACCAGCCTGAGTTCAACCAGTTAAATCCTGGACTGCAGCCAGGATTTAACCCACCAGGATCTGGTCTTCAACCAAACTTCCCTCAGCCTGGTCCTGGACCTCAACCAGGGTTTAACACCCCAGGATTTACTAGAGAGCGGCCTGTGCGCATCAACTTGCCAACTCCGAGTCCATTGGGAATGCCTCCTTTCAGCCAGCCTTCAGGCAATATAAGACCTTTTGCTCCACCAAGGCAGCCATTTCAATCAGGCCTGGGACAACCGTTCATGTCCCATTCTCAGGCAAATCTGCAGGGCCATATGTAGCTTCCAATCCAGGCATTACATCCACATCACCACCATGGAGGGCCACCAAACCCCGCAGCGTCATCCCAACAGTCGCCTCCATTTAGAGCACAGACTCCCCAGACCCCTTCCCATAGAATGCCGGGGCAGCAAATACACGGACCTCTGAAGCCGAGACAGAATACTCCAGGTCAATATATGGCAAAAGCTCACAATCCACCATCACAGCATCTGAGGAACAGCAACTTAAGGGAGCACCCTCCACCGAAGCCACAGAAGCGACCAGGAGAAGATCTGCGCAGGTTACGTCTTTTGGCACCACAACACCACAAATAAAGCAAGAAACCCCTGGTGCTGCGCAAGCAAACAAACCTCTGAGTTCTGCCGGCCCAAATATGCAAGTGCCTAAGATTGAAGAACAGTTCCCCGACGAAGACAATTGAAGAGCAGACAATACCACCTGCAGATCAAAAATAGAAGCGCTTAAGAGAAAAGATGTTAAGGCAAAAGAAGCTGCGACGGCGACAAAAGGCTGGTGCCAAGAAGAACTGCTTGAACGCCTCTCGCAGCAGCAGCAACAACAGCAACCGCCACCGCCCAACGCGGCACAGCCGCCCCCCCCCCCATCCCCCGGAGGCTGCAAACCAAATGGCAAAGGTCGAAAATAACAGTAATCCGATAACGACTCACGTCAGCGAGCAGACCCGGACAAACGTCAGAAGTAGACTCGTAGCAAGTAAGCCAAAGTTGTTGTCAACTATGATGCCATAGAAAATCCTCCTTCCGCAGACCGCTGGACCCGGCGTAGCGCTGCAGGGCCTGCAGAAGAAGGTGATTAAGCAGACTATACAAAATAGGGCACTGTTGGAAACCGCGCCAGCAAAAGTGCAGCCTGTACGCCACGCTGGCTCTGCGGCGGCATTTGGGCAGCAACAGACTATAAAAGTAGCTCCAGTCCTTGGGAAGCCGCAGGAACAAAGAACCACGTGGGCAAAGAGGACAGTCATGCAGAGGTCGAACAGCAGCAGTGCGGACCAAGCCAATATAGCCCCCAAAGTCTGTGTAATTAAGTTATCCGGACCGGGCAAAACTATATCGGTGCAGGCTGCAGAATGCAGTCCACAAATACAACTATCACAACCCAGAGTCCAGCCGCAGCAGCGAATACCTCAGCAGAGGCAACAGTTTCAACAGCGGGTTCAACAGAAAACTGGGCCTGTAAGAAAAGTGACACTGGGGAAAGGAAGCATTCAGCAGCATCAGCCCTTCCAGCAGCTGTATCAACTCAAAGCCCGTCCGCTGTCTTTGCTGACAGAGTCCGCATCCTCCCATATGGTGAATAGCATCCAAGGCCAGATTGCAACAAACCAGGTCATTATGCGAGGTAGAGGCAGAGGAGTCGGTGGACAGATGGGCCAAGGACGCCTGATGCCAAATAAACAGAATCTCCGTGTAGTGGAGTGCAAGCCACAGCCTTGTGTCGTGTCAGTTGAAGGGCTTTCTTCATCAACCACTGATCAACAATTGAGAAACTTGCTGATGTCGGTAGGACCAATTTAGCACGTGTTTTTGGAACCTCAGAGGCAGATAATCCTACAGCGCAAGGAATTTACTACGTACGGAGACTGCGCGGACTTAGAAGCGGCCCCTGTAAGACTAATGTTGTGTTAGGGGGCTCACAAGGGGACCCGTCAGCTGATGCTGTCTGCTTCCCAATCTGTTAGAGTCTTAGATATGAGTACTCATTGACGACTTAGATGGATGACCACACGGTATGCGGTTAGCCAAAGAAGAAGTGAGTTTATTTGCAAAGTACAGAACTTTATAGAAACAGAAATGCTTGCGTAAGATCTAATCACTGCGCATGTCCGAAGCTGCTGGACATCTGGAGATTATAATGAACAATATTTCTTTCAAAGATGTCTCCTACATAAACAATATATCAATGCTTGGTGACAGTTGTATCAAAGCAAAATATGTCCTCGGATAAGATTCTCAGAACATGTACAGAGAACAGGACGACATGGGAAGGTACAGATAAGACATATGGAAACAAGCTTCAGGGTCATATAATCAGATAAAGTAAAGTTGAAAGTAGAGAAATTAAATGTATTTCTTCTATTTATTCTTATTTAATTTGAGACAGGGGAAAATCTAGAATTAACCCCTCACATTCCCCCATTTGGACATAGGGTCCACCATCATGCTGGGTACTTCACCCGAGTGGTGCCAGCTCCTGCCAGATTCCCTAGAGTCATGTGGTGGTCCCAAAGTCCATCTGGGTTAAAGTTTAGCAAAAGCCTTTTCACTTCAACGAGTGATACAAGACATGATTAACTTTAAAGCAATATATATATATGACGAGCAAAATCATCGCTACTTGAAGCATACCTTGTAAAATTCCCATGAACCACCCTCCTAAACCAGAGAACCAATTGGCAGGGTTCAAAGAACTAAATGTGTTACCCCACCAGCTATCTCTGGTTTCTGAGTTTTCATTTGTCCATGCAAGCAGTTCTTTCGACGGAACAGGAACAGCCGGGAAAGGAATCTAGTGGCACCAGGTGTGTGTGTACAAGTCCAACAGTCCTTCACCTGTGCGGTGTTCAGTCCATCTACCAGTATTTGGTGGTGTCTAACAAAGTGGTTCTGGGCATTGTCATTTTGCACCCTCTTACAAGGGCGAAGCATGGAGTGAGGAGTCCAAAAAGTCCATCAATAAACAAAATGTCCTTCATTTTCCTTCTCATGGGGGGGCAAAGTAGGGCGTGAAAAGTTCCATTAGTCCCAAAACAAGCAACAGTTCCTTCAACTTTCACCGAAGTAGGTGTGGTCAGCAGGCCTTGATAGGGCCCCTTGAATCTGGGCCCTAGGGATTTCCAGACACGCCTCTTTACGACCACCCAGTCTCCAGGTTGTAGGGAGTGAGATCCCTTTAAGTTGTCTGGGTCTGGAATGGGAGAAAAAGACTAGATTCTGGGTTACTGTTAGTTGGTCACACAGGTGCTTTACATATCCGGCTACTGTGTCTTAGCCCTGCTGTAGGGCCTGTGGATGATACAGCCCCAATCTTGGCACAGAGCCAAACAAAACTTCTTTTAACTTAAGCGTACCATTTAGTCTTTTCACTTTGCTGGAACTCTGCGGGTGGTATGGGGCGTGAAACGCTTGTTCCACCCCAAGGGCTGACATCACCTCTCGCATCACTTTACCTGTAAAATGTGTACCTCTGTCACTCTCAATTGTCTCTAGTACCCCGTACCTGCGGATTACCTCATTCATGAGCTTCTGTGCGGTTACCTGCTTATTTACTTTAGTAACAGGGTAGGTCTCCAACCTGAAAAGAAATCAACAACAACAAGCACATATTCATACTTCCCAACAAGTGGGAGCTGAATGTAGTCAATTTGCAATCCCTGAAATGGGTAGAGTGGTCTAGGCAAGTGTTATGTGGCAAATTTACTTCTGCCCTGTTGCTTAAGGCAAAGATCATGCAAAATTGGACAAATGATGCAGCAGCTACAGAAAACCCAGGAGCCACCCGTCCTTGTTCAAGCGTCGACATCATTGCTACTTTGAGAGGTACGTCTTTCCGGGCATCAGCTGGGCCATCATGGGGCACAGGGACTGTGGTAGGCAAGTTCTGTTGACTATTCGCCATACACCGTCCTGTTTCTGCTGCTCCCATATTAAGTCAATTTGTCTTTTCCTTCCTTGCTGGCTTGTAACTGTAAAGTCTTTAGCATATCAAAGTCCAAAGTTTAGTCAATGTCCAAAGTTTTTGTCAAATTCTTCTTTTCTTCTTTTCTTCCATGGCTTGAGGGCCGCTGCCTTTGCTGTGTGGTCTGTGATGACGTTGCCTCTTGCTTCTCTGATGTAAGAATTGGTGTGAGCTCTCCACTTTGTCAGGTGGAAGTAGGGCTTCCAAGAGACTCTGCACCGCTGCACCATTCTTAATTGGCTGTCCTGCTGAGGTAAAAAACTGTCTGGCCTTCCATGCTGGGTCGTAATCATGAGCTATGCCAAATGCATACCGGGAGTCAGTGTAAATGTTTGCCATCTTACCTTCTGCCACTCTACACGCCTCAGTGAGGGCCTTCAGTTCCGCTTCTTGTGCTGAGACATGCGGAGGCATTCTGCTTTTAGGACATCTTGTTGTGTGACCACTGCATATCCAGTGTGGAGTTGTCCATCCTCACCCTGGGACCATCTAAAAAAAACAACTCAAAATATGCATTTGTTAACAGGGGCTTCAGTAACCTTTATTATGGCCACCTGTTCTGGCAACATGATGGTTTCCATTAGTAAACTTACAGCTTTTCTATTCTTGATGGAGGAAACACAAAAGGCTTAGTGATGCATTGAGGTAACTATTTGGGTCAGGAGTACATAAAAAAGTAAATCATCAACATATTACAAGAGGGTGGTGCCCTCGGGAATTGGCCAGGTGTCTAATACCAGCTTCATGCATCTGGTGAACTGGTTTTGGGCTATTCTGTGCCCCTTATGGCAGCACTGTCCAACAGTACTGCTTTCCTCTGAAAATAAATGCAAACAAATACTGACAGTCTGGCTGGCCCTTTAAACTCTTTCTCTTTAACGGGGAACAAAAGGGGTATTGGCTGGGAAGACACATTCCTTAAGGGCTTTAAGTTAACATAAAGAAGAGACAGTGTCTGCAATTGTATCTTCCTGGACATGTGCCAGGGGGCACTAACGGACCAAGGGGCTTTTTCCCCTTCCTTTAGGTAGACCATTACCAATGAGACTGACAGTCTGCCGAGGTCCGTCTGTCTGGTAGCCCAAAGGCTTGAAGGAACGACACTAAAAACTTGCTCCTCTGCATGCATAAGAGTGAGGACAGGGAGAGGTGTCGCTTGGTCTGCTGCCATCCGACAGAAGGTCGAGTGACTTTCAGACCCGGGGTGTATACGAGCCTCACCGGACGGGTGAAGTTCGATACAACATCCCAAGGGTCCCATCACATCGGTTCCCAATATGCTTTCAGGACCTTCCAGCACAAGGAAGCGCATGAGGCATCGCGACCCTTTAAACATTACCTCAAGCGGTTCAGTTTCTGCCAGCTGAATTGGCACTCCTGAAACCCCTTGCACCGATTACTGCTAAACAATCAGACTGGTATTCTATTTCAAATAGATCAGAACCTTGTTGCAAAAAAAAAATTTTTTAAATAGCTGACCTGCAATACCAAGATCACCTATGTCTTCTCCTCCCCCCTTTTGAACTAGGATACTTAATTGGAAGAAGAGTAGCCGGGTTCAAGGTAGTAGCAACATTGAAAAGAATGACAAGAGCACATTGTAGCTGGATTCTCAGCTAGTGGAGAGCTGAGAATTGAGCTTCAGAGGTGAGAGAGAAAAGAATGATTGAAAGACAGTCATAGAGTGGTTGCATAAGAGAGGAAACAGAGTGGATCCATGGGCGGCAGTATGAAACAAGGCCCAGAAAGGTGCGGAGTTTGGCAGCTGGTGTAAGTACAGGTATGGCTTTTGGACAGCAGCCTTTTGTCCCTATGTCAGATGTCCAGTTCCTTGGGCTAAGCGATGACCCAGGAGAACAACCTTTGTTTTGCAGAATTGGAGGTGGCTTACTATTTGTCAGGACCTGCGGAAAGCTGGGTTTCTGCAGTGGCTGTCAAGACAAATACATGAGCCGGATCCACCAAGAGAGCAGTTAGTTTACAAAACTCTTCTGAACTGGCACCTGAGGTCTCAACCCGTACCGATCCATCTGGTGAGAATTTGATGGATGCAGATAAGGCTTGTAAGATATCAGTACTAATAACAAAGACATGAATTACAACAAGCCCCTGCAGACCATTCTCTCAGAGACAGTACAGTACTAACAGCATTCAGCAGTGATACAGACATCCAACCAATCACAGAACTGACATTTACCCAAAAAGCAAAAACATACCTCAAAATCCCTACATGCTTTCCACTTTCAAGACAATTAATTCACGTAATTCATTACAAGTTTCTTATTTCATCAACGTCTTTCTTTCTATGACCTTAAATTTTATCTCTCTATGAAATAGAACAACAACCAAGACTCTAGAAAGTGGCCAGAACATTCAGACTCCAAACAACACCAATCATTAGCAACAACAAGAGGTATATTTCTCTGCACAGACTATCAAACACAGACGGCAGGGGAATAGTTAAACACATAGAAAAGACAACATGCTAAGCGCTTCTAACAGCGCAATATTCGCCGCATTCTTAACCCTTGTATTCTTAAAAGCCCCTACAGACGTGAGTGGGGTATAACTTTCTTACACTTTCTTACACTTGTATGACGGAGACTAAAACGTACAACAAAGATTAGATTACATAACGTCAAGACATACGAGACAAACAATATTGGTTATTTGTCACATAATTATCCACAGATTCTGCATGAACTTGCTTTATGTCCCAAAGGAACCCAGACTATAAAGGATTCCCTTTCTCTGATAACTGCCGTATCTACACTTGCCTCAATCCATCTGTCTAACATACTTTTATCCAACCTTTGACTATCTCTGAATCTTTCCCAAACTCGTTGGTCTAAGGTTCCCAAAATTCTAAACACCTGCTTTTCTCAACAACTTACTACATTCTCTAGCTGTTTTCTATATTGTCTGTTCTTTTTAAGTCCTATCTGTTTATATATTTTATAGGCTTGCCTACAAATGTCCTTCCCTTCCCCCAATTTTATTATTTCAATGGGTGTCAGGAAAGTCTGAGACCCCATTCTGACTATGGACTTACCTCTTGATTTACCACTATTGTCCCTACTGCTGAGTCTGCAACTGGCAGGATACTTATGGACTTTTCAGTCCCTTCTGCCACGTCCGCAACGGGCAGGATATTTATTTAGCAATATCTTTACTTCTTACGGGCATAGAGGAAGGACCACGGCTTGCCTTGCTGGGCGGCTTTTAGTAATCTTATTACAAATTACAGCTAACATTATGAGTCCGGCAAAAAGCAATAATTTCTACAGCACACAGCAGACAGCATGGCAATATACACACAAGGGTTCTTCCGTCTAGCATGGTTACTAAGAACACCGTAAATAACAGGCAGAAGTGTCCTATAAACATGCAGCCACTTACCTTCTGTCGACACGTGACTGAAGTCAGGGGAACCCAGAGCTGGAGTGGTAAGTCAAGGGCTTACCTTACACCGGTGTTTTGTAGATCTGGGGTCCCGTGGCCTCTGGTCCGGCTGGTCAGCAGGTAGGGTCGTCAGGTATTGGCTGCAGGTAAGGAGTTAGCTTCTGTCCCTCGTTGGAGTGCCAAGTATTGTTAGGGGGGTCACAAGGGGACCCGTCAGCTGATGCTGTCTGCTTCCCAATCTGTTAGAGTCTTAGATATGAGTACTCATTGACGACTTAGATGGATGACCACACGGTATGCGGTTAGCCAAAGAAGAAGTGAGTTTATTTGCAAAGTACAGAACTTTATAGAAACAGAAATGCTTGTGTAAGATCTAATCACTGCGCATGTCCGAAGCTGCTGGACATCTGGAGATTATAATGAACAATATTTCTTTCAAAGATGTCTCCTACATAAACAATATATCAATGCTCGGTGACAGTTGTATCAAAGCAAAATATGTCCTCGGATAAGATTCTCAGAACATGTACAGAGAACAGGACGACATGGGAAGGTACAGATAAGACATATGGAAACAAGCTTCAGGGTCATATAGTCAGATAAAGAAAAGTTGAAAGTCGAGAAATTAAATGTATTTCTTCTATTTATTCTTATTTAATTTGAGACAGGGGAAAATCTAGAATTAACCCCTCACAGTTGTGAGGATAAGTTACTAGTGGGATGCTATAGAGAAGAACTTGTACCGCTGCCCCTTTATCCTTTGTTTTCTCGCCTTTTGTGTTCTCCTGGTAACACAGTTTCAGTATTCCTGTTGTGAAATCAACAGCAGTTTCTTAGTTCTGTTTATTCACTGTTCAACGCCTTCAGCCATTCTCTATTGGCGATGGCAATGAAAGCACTCTACTTCATTGTCCGGCGAGACCATTTCCTGGAGTCGGCAACGAAGGCCTAAATAATGGATTGCTATAAGGTCTTACCGAACTGCTCTTTACAGATATTCACCTGTTAACAACAAAGTTTGCAATGGGAAAAAAAGGAGAAAATAGTATTAAAAAAGGTGCTTATACTGATAGCGCAAGTTATGCAAACTTATTCCTCTAGTCAGGTACTTTTACTGTGGAGCCAGGTATATATGCTGTGTTACCATACTAACGGGGGTTTCCGGGACTCCAGTAGTGATGACCTGTCTTTAGCATAGGTCATCAATAGCTGATCACTTGGGGTCCGCCGCTCAGAATGACCTCCAGTCAGCTGTGTGATGGGGTCACGGCGCTTGGGCAAGTACCACAGCCCTTTCACAGCATACTAGGTACAGTGCTGTACGTTTTGTAGTGGCATTGTCTAGTATAGCAGATCAGTCTCTTTCACTTGAAGGGGACTGAGCTGCTAAAGGGTCACATAACAAACAAACATGTCACTGGCCTGAGAAGGGGCTACTGCACTCACCTGAACCCCAAGGTCTCATCACACAGGCTATAGTGGAGGTCCCCAGCAGTTGACAACCATTGATCGGATATGGATGACCAGTCCTGGGCATGGTTCAGCAGTATTGTGAGTCCTCTTAATGGCTCCTGTCCACAGGCGAATTTTCACTGCGTTCCTCCTTGAAATATAAGTGCCCTCATCCCCCCCCGAAAATCAATAACTATAGAAAAAAAGGAAAGCAGGCATGCATCGCCTTGGTGGCGCTGTCGTCTACGGCGCATCTTCCGGCGGGTCCCCAGCACTCTTCCTCTGCTGCTCTTCTGGCATGGGATTGAAGGGTCCCCGCCTCCTGGGGCGCTGCCTCTGGTTGGCTGGGCGCTGTGGCCAATCAGGGTCGGCGCTCGGCTGTCATTCAATGCTGGGCGCTGCCTGTGGTTGGTCGCGGCGTTCGGCCAGTCGGGGCCGGCGCTTTCAGGGGGTGGGGATTTTCATGGGGGGAATGCCGCGGGCCTGCGGGGGGACCGCCGGCGAGGGCGGTGCTGCTGGGGTGATGTATTCTTTTTTTTTTAAATTTCTGCAGTTGTTGATTATTTTCGGGGTAGGGCTTATATTTAAACTTGATTGAATTGAGTTTCTTGCGTTCTTTAGTACCGTATTCTGATTTACAAGTGTACTGTAATTGTGGTGCCGGATGGGTGGGCAGGATTTCCTCTTTACGTTTTTTGAGAATTGCCAGTGCGCTAACAAAATTGAAAAAGTCGGCCATTGGGCCTTGAAATATTTTGTTTTTTAACTGAAGTAAATATGAATTATGATAAAGATGTCTTTGTTTTCTCTCTTGCCGGTGATGCACTTTGTCCTTAGACTGCCTCTTTTGATAAGAAACAGGATTGTCCTGTACTGTATTCTTTACTTGGATCTGTAATGTAAACTTTGGGAACATCTTCCGTATTCAAGAGTTGCAAACAGTTTAGTGTTTGTAATAAAAGTTCAGAGCAAAAAAAAAAAGAATTGAATTTATGAATTGAGTACTCAAACTGGATTCCGTGATTTGTCCTTGCAAAAAAGAAAGATCATGGATCTCAGTACGGAGTCAATAGGCTACACCACTAGGAACAAGAACCTTTGAAATCATCAGTGGCTCCACATACTGTATGCATCATTACATTATAGGATGCAAGAGTAGGTACTGATTTGAGCCAATATATAAATAAGACTCATACTCCATACATGTGGGGCGTTGTGTCTATTGGTCTACCATTACGCATTAACCATTTATCATGCTGTTAACAATAATAATATTTATTTGTATAGCGACAAACATATTCCGCAGCGCTTACAAAAACAGAGGGAATACAGAGAGACAAAAGTACAAAAATACAAAAACCACGGTTACATAGTAATCAGTTGATGGAAACAATAGGGGTGAGGGTCCTGCTCCAACGAGCTTACATACTACAAGCAATGGGGTGATACAGAAGGTAGAGGGGTGGAGATGTGCACGGTATGGCGAGGTGGAGAGTGAGGGATGCTATACACATAGACAATGGTCAGACATTTAGCCGTGTGGTGGCTGAATCGGTGTGACTGCAGGGGGCAGTTGACGGTGGCTAGCAGGGTGGCAGTCACTAGGACAGGGAGCATGTCATAAGGTGGAGTACAGAGGGGTTTGGTTTGGGAGATATGGTATGCTTCCCTGAAGAGGTGCATTTTTAGAGCACGCCTGAAGTTTTGTGAATCAGGGATTGCGCAGATAGTTTTGGCTAGTGCGTTCCAGAGGACTGGGGCTGCTCTGGAGAAGTTTCTCCTTCAAGTAATCTCATTTGTGATATCAGCATCCGATTACATAATTGTTACACAGGTCAATACGGTATATCACACTTGCCTATTTTACCGGATTGTCTCTGAGTCTCAAAAAATAGGAGAACTTCATGACTGAGCAAACTTCCGCAAAAGTGGCAGGAAGTTGCCATGAGGAGGGCACTACAGAATTTATATTGGTCTTACTGACTTAAAGGGGTTTTCTGGGGAAAATACTATTGATGACCTATCCTAAGAATAGGTAATCAATCGCTGATCGGCTGTGATTGCTTGATCACCCATAAATTTGTATTGCTCTGGACTTGAGCTGGGACCTAGAGGCAATACAAATTTATTGATGATCAACTAATATTATATAATATGTTGATGTAAATGATGTTGTATGATTATGATGACACCCAATATATGCATGTGGGAGTCTGCATGGATACCGCAGTTGCGATTTTAGTACGAACGTGCACTTTTTATTATTAATGTGCAATAATTGTACTTAGATGCAATATGAATCCTATTGGATGATTTTTTTTATACAATTTGCACGTGGTATTCTGAGTCACAGTGTTACACCCTATTTGGTGTAACACTTTGTGTGTCACTTTTTTTACAACCCTGATAAATTTGTGAGTAATTTGGTTTCAATTATGTTTGTTTAATGGATAAAGACTATTATTGTTATCTGAGGTGGTGTATGACAGAGTATAGTGATAGAGTGCGGTTGGCAACTTGGTGGTTGTATAGCGGAAGTAATGCACATTGCCAGTCTTCAACATGGCAGCATAAGCTTCAGCCACCGGCTAGTCTCCCAGCGTTCCTAGCGACGGAAGTGACGTCAGTCAGGAGCTGCCGGAAGTAGAGCTGCACGCTCGGCTCTTGACTTCCGGCACAGAGAGCAGTCATGGCAGCGGAGGGGGATGTAGAGCTAGAACTGGAGACGGAGGAGAACTGCAGCGAGCGGCCGGCAGACAAACCGCGCAAACATGACAGCGGAGCGGCGGACCTGGAGAGGGTCACCGACTATGCGGAGGAGAAGGAGATCCAGAGCTCCAACCTGGAAACGGTGAGACCCCGAGAGACGGAGCTCCCCCGGCCGGTTCCGTGGAGCCGCAGCCTCGTTTCACCTTTCGCTGTACTCTCTTACAGGCCATGTCGGTGATCGGAGACCGGAGGTCCCGGGAGCAGAAGGCCAAGCAGGAGAGGTGAGTGTGCTGGTCTAATGCTTCCTCCTTGTGCAGCGGTGACTCCACCCCGACGGAGTGCTCCTACTACCTGGGACGTATGTACCTGGGGCTGAAGGGGTTAAGGAGACACAAATCTTTCTATCCTTGTGTTATTGATGACATGATGCGCCCATGGCTGCTATGCCTGTCCCCATGTCTTCTTCCTCTATAGTAGTATGAGATGACGTGATGCGCCCATGCCTGCTATGCCTGTCACCATGTCTTCCTCTATACTAATAAGAGATGACAAGATGTCCCCATGCCTGCTATGCCTGTCACCATGTCTTCTTCCTCTATAGTAGTATGAGATGACATGATGCGCCCATGCCTGCTATGCCTGTCACCATGTCTTCCTCTATACTAATAAGAGATGACAAGATGTCCCCATGCCTGCTATGCCTGTCACCATGTCTTCTTCCTCTATAGTAATAAGAGATGACAAGATGTCCCCATGTCTTCTTCCTCTATAGTAGTATGAGATGACGTGATGTCCCCATGCCTGCTATGCCTGTCACCATGTCTTCTTCCTCTATAGTAGTATGAGATGACGTGATGTCCCCATGCCTGCTATGCCTGTCACCATGTCTTCTTCCTCTATAGTAGTATGAGATGACGTGATGCGCCCATGCCTGCTCTGCCTGTCCCCATGTCTTCTTCCTCTATAGTAGTATGAGATGACGTGATGCGCCCATGCCTGCTATGCCTGTCACCATGTCTTCCTCTATACTAATAAGAGATGACAAGATGTCCCCATGCCTGCTATGCCTGTCACCATGTCTTCTTCCTCTATAGTAGTATGAGATGACATGATGCGCCCATGCCTGCTATGCCTGTCACCATGTCTTCCTCTATACTAATAAGAGATGACAAGATGTCCCCATGCCTGCTATGCCTGTCACCATGTCTTCTTCCTCTATAGTAATAAGAGATGACAAGATGTCCCCATGTCTTCTTCCTCTATAGTAGTATGAGATGACGTGCTGTCCCCATGCCTGCTATGCCTGTCACCATGTCTTCTTCCTCTATAGTAGTATGAGATGACGTGATGCCCCCATGCCTGCTATGCCTGTCCCCATGTCTTCTTCCTCTATAGTAGTATGAGATGACGTGATGCGCCCATGCCTGCTATGCCTGTCACCATGTCTTCCTCTATACTAATAAGAGATGACAAGATGTCCCCATGCCTGCTATGCCTGTCACCATGTCTTCTTCCTCTATAGTAGTATGAGATGACATGATGCGCCCATGCCTGCTATGCCTGTCACCATGTCTTCCTCTATACTAATAAGAGATGACAAGATGTCCCCATGCCTGCTATGCCTGTCACCATGTCTTCTTCCTCTATAGTAATAAGAGATGACAAGATGTCCCCATGTCTTCTTCCTCTATAGTAGTATGAGATGACGTGCTGTCCCCATGCCTGCTATGCCTGTCACCATGTCTTCTTCCTCTATAGTAGTATGAGATGACGTGATGCCCCCATGCCTGCTATGCCTGTCCCCATGTCTTCTTCCTCTATAGTAGTATGAGATGACGTGATGTCCCCATGCCTGCTATGCCTGTCACCATGTCTTCTTCCTCTATAGTAGTATGAGATGACGTGATGTCCCCATGCCTGCTATGCCTGTCACCATGTCTTCTTCCTCTATAGTAGTATGAGATGACGTGATGTCCCCATGCCTGCTATGCCTGTCACCATGTCTTCTTCCTCTATAGTAGTATGAGATGACGTGATGTCCCCATGCCTGCTATGCCTGTCACCATGTCTTCTTCCTCTATAGTAGTATGAGATGACGTGATGTCCCCATGCCTGCTATGCCTGTCACCATGTCTTCTTCCTCTATAGTAGTATGAGATGACGTGATGTCCCCATGCCTGCTATGCCTGTCTGTCTTCTTCCTCTATAGTAGTATGAGATGACGTGATGTCCCCATGCCTGCTGTGCCTGTCTCTGTCTTCTTCCTCTATAGTAGTATGAGATGACGTGATGTCCCCATGCCTGCTATGCCTGTCACCATGTCTTCTTCCTCTATAGTAGTATGAGATGACGTGATGTCCCCATGCCTGCTATGCCTGTCACCATGTCTTCTTCCTCTATAGTTGTATGAGATGACGTGATGTCCCCATGCCTGCTATGCCTGTCACCATGTCTTCTTCCTCTATAGTAGTATGAGTTGACGTGATGTCCCCATGCCTGCTATGCCTGTCACCATGTCTTCTTCCTCTATAGTTGTATGAGATGACGTGATGTCCCCATGCCTGCTATGCCTGTCACCATGTCTTCTTCCTCTATAGTAGTATGAGATGACGTGATGTCCCCATGCCTGCTATGCCTGTCACCATGTCTTCTTCCTCTATAGTAGTATGAGTTGACGTGATGTCCCCATGCCTGCCACCATGTCTTCTTCCTCTATAGTAGTATGAGATGACGTGATGTCCCCATGCCTGCTATGCCTGTCACCATGTCTTCTTCCTCTATAGTAGTATGAGATGACGTGATGTCCCCATGCCTGCTATGCCTGTCCCCATGTCTTCCTCTATACTAATAAGAGATGACAAGATGCCCCCATGCCTGCTATGCCTGTCCCCATGTCTTCTTCCTCTATAGTAGTATGAGATAACATGATGCTGCTATGCCTGTCACCATGTCTTCTTCCTCTATAGTAGTATGAGATGACGTGATGTCCCCATGCCTGCTATGCCTGTCACCATGTCTTCTTCCTCTATAGTAGTATGAGATGACGTGATGCGCCCATGCCTGCTCTGCCTGTCCCCATGTCTTCTTCCTCTATAGTAGTATGAGATGACGTGATGCGCCCATGCCTGCTATGCCTGTCACCATGTCTTCCTCTATACTAATAAGAGATGACAAGATGTCCCCATGCCTGCTATGCCTGTCACCATGTCTTCTTCCTCTATAGTAGTATGAGATGACATGATGCGCCCATGCCTGCTATGCCTGTCACCATGTCTTCCTCTATACTAATAAGAGATGACAAGATGTCCCCATGCCTGCTATGCCTGTCACCATGTCTTCTTCCTCTATAGTAATAAGAGATGACAAGATGTCCCCATGTCTTCTTCCTCTATAGTAGTATGAGATGACGTGCTGTCCCCATGCCTGCTATGCCTGTCACCATGTCTTCTTCCTCTATAGTAGTATGAGATGACGTGATGCCCCCATGCCTGCTATGCCTGTCCCCATGTCTTCTTCCTCTATAGTAGTATGAGATGACGTGATGCGCCCATGCCTGCTATGCCTGTCACCATGTCTTCCTCTATACTAATAAGAGATGACAAGATGTCCCCATGCCTGCTATGCCTGTCACCATGTCTTCTTCCTCTATAGTAGTATGAGATGACATGATGCGCCCATGCCTGCTATGCCTGTCACCATGTCTTCCTCTATACTAATAAGAGATGACAAGATGTCCCCATGCCTGCTATGCCTGTCACCATGTCTTCTTCCTCTATAGTAATAAGAGATGACAAGATGTCCCCATGTCTTCTTCCTCTATAGTAGTATGAGATGACGTGCTGTCCCCATGCCTGCTATGCCTGTCACCATGTCTTCTTCCTCTATAGTAGTATGAGATGACGTGATGCCCCCATGCCTGCTATGCCTGTCCCCATGTCTTCTTCCTCTATAGTAGTATGAGATGACGTGATGTCCCCATGCCTGCTATGCCTGTCACCATGTCTTCTTCCTCTATAGTAGTATGAGATGACGTGATGTCCCCATGCCTGCTATGCCTGTCACCATGTCTTCTTCCTCTATAGTAGTATGAGATGACGTGATGTCCCCATGCCTGCTATGCCTGTCACCATGTCTTCTTCCTCTATAGTAGTATGAGATGACGTGATGTCCCCATGCCTGCTATGCCTGTCACCATGTCTTCTTCCTCTATAGTAGTATGAGATGACGTGATGTCCCCATGCCTGCTATGCCTGTCACCATGTCTTCTTCCTCTATAGTAGTATGAGATGACGTGATGTCCCCATGCCTGCTATGCCTGTCTGTCTTCTTCCTCTATAGTAGTATGAGATGACGTGATGTCCCCATGCCTGCTGTGCCTGTCTCTGTCTTCTTCCTCTATAGTAGTATGAGATGACGTGATGTCCCCATGCCTGCTGTGCCTGTCCCCATGTCTTCTTCCTCTATAGTAGTATGAGATGACGTGATGTCCCCATGCCTGCTGTGCCTGTCCCCATGTCTTCTTCCTCTATAGTAGTATGAGATGACGTGATGTCCCCATGCCTGCTGTGCCTGTCCCCATGTCTTCTTCCTCTATAGTAGTATGAGATGACGTGATGCGCCCATGCCTGCTATGCCTGTCCCCATGTCTTCTTCCTCTATAGTAGTATGAGATGACGTGATGCGCCCATGCCTGCTCTGCCTGTCCCCATGTCTTCTTCCTCTATAGTAGTATGAGATGACGTGATGCGCCCATGCCTGCTATGCCTGTCCCCATGTCTTCTTCCTCTATAGTAGTATGAGATGACGTGATGCGCCCATGCTTGCTATGCCTGTCACCATGTCTTCTTCCTCTATAGTAGTATGAGATGACGTGATGTCCCCATGCCTGCTATGCCTGTCACCATGTCTTCTTCCTCTATAGTAGTATGAGATGACGTGATGTCCCCATGCCTGCTATGCCTGTCACCATGTCTTCTTCCTCTATAGTTGTATGAGATGACGTGATGTCCCCATGCCTGCTATGCCTGTCACCATGTCTTCTTCCTCTATAGTAGTATGAGTTGACGTGATGTCCCCATGCCTGCTATGCCTGTCACCATGTCTTCTTCCTCTATAGTTGTATGAGATGACGTGATGTCCCCATGCCTGCTATGCCTGTCACCATGTCTTCTTCCTCTATAGTAGTATGAGATGACGTGATGTCCCCATGCCTGCTATGCCTGTCACCATGTCTTCTTCCTCTATAGTAGTATGAGTTGACGTGATGTCCCCATGCCTGCCACCATGTCTTCTTCCTCTATAGTAGTATGAGATGACGTGATGTCCCCATGCCTGCTATGCCTGTCACCATGTCTTCTTCCTCTATAGTAGTATGAGATGACGTGATGTCCCCATGCCTGCTATGCCTGTCCCCATGTCTTCCTCTATACTAATAAGAGATGACAAGATGCCCCCATGCCTGCTATGCCTGTCCCCATGTCTTCTTCCTCTATAGTAGTATGAGATAACATGATGCTGCTATGCCTGTCACCATGTCTTCTTCCTCTATAGTAGTATGAGATGATGTGAGGTCCCCATGCCTGCTATGCCTGTCACTGTCTTCTTCCTCTATAGTAGTATGAGATAACATGATGCCCCCATGCCTGCTCTGCCTGTCACCATGTCTTCCTCTATAGTAATAAGAGATGACCTATGATGTCATCATGCCTGCTGTGCCTGTCACTGTCGTCTTCTATAGTAGTATGAGATGACGTGATGTCCCCATGCCTGCTATGCCTGTCACCATGTCTTCTTCCTCTATAGTAGTATGAGTTGACGTGATGTCCCCATGCCTGCCACCATGTCTTCTTCCTCTATAGTAGTATGAGTTGACGTGATGTCCCCATGCCTGCCACCATGTCTTCTTCCTCTATAGTAGTATGAGATGACGTGATGTCCCCATGCCTGCTATGCCTGTCACCATGTCTTCTTCCTCTATAGTAGTATGAGATGACGTGATGTCCCCATGCCTGCTATGCCTGTCACCATGTCTTCTTCCTCTATAGTAGTATGAGATGACGTGATGTCCCCATGCCTGCTATGCCTGTCCCCATGTCTTCCTCTATACTAATAAGAGATGACAAGATGCCCCCATGCCTGCTATGCCTGTCCCCATGTCTTCTTCCTCTATAGTAGTATGAGATAACATGATGCTGCTATGCCTGTCACCATGTCTTCTTCCTCTATAGTAGTATGAGATGATGTGAGGTCCCCATGCCTGCTATGCCTGTCACTGTCTTCTTCCTCTATAGTAGTATGAGATAACATGATGCCCCCATGCCTGCTCTGCCTGTCACCATGTCTTCCTCTATAGTAATAAGAGATGACCTATGATGTCATCATGCCTGCTGTGCCTGTCACTGTCGTCTTCTATAGTAGTATGAGATGACGTGATGTCCCCATGCCTGCTATGCCTGTCATCGTCTGCTATAGTAGTATGAGATGACGTGATGTCCCCATGCCTGTCACCATGTCATCGTCTGCTATAGTAGTATGAGATGACGTGATGTCCCCATGCCTTTTATGCCTGTCCCCGTGTCTTCTTCCTCTATAGTAGTATGAGATGACATATGACGTCCCCATGCCTGCTATGCCTGTCACCATGTCTTCCTCTATAGTAATAAGAGATGACATATGATGTCCTCATGCCTGCTCTGCCTGTCACCATGTCTTCCTCTATAGTAATAAGAGATGACATATGATGTCCCCATGCCTGCTATGCCTGTCACCATGTCGTCATCTTCTATAGTAGTATGAGATGACGTGGGGTCGGGTAACTAGTTGTTCACGGCCGGCTGCTATGATGTGATGGAGGCTCATCCTATGTAAGAAAGGTTACTAAAGACTTTCTCCTCTTTGTTGCAGAGAGAAGGAACTGGCAAAGGTCACCATCAAGAAGGAAGATGTGGAGCTGATTGTGAGTAGGGGGTGGGGGCTACATCTGCACTCAGGTTTCCACCTTCCTGGTTTGGGGAGCAGGAAAGGGAATCCCCTGCTGTCGCCGACCGGTTTTGTCTCTGGACTATAATGGGGTCCGCCCGCTTTCCTCCCGGCTTTTGGACGGAAAAAAAGTGCTGCATGCGGGGCCATTTCTTCCAGTATTTCCGGCTGAATCTGCGATGGAAGCTCAGAGCTTTTAAAAATCATCACTCCTTTATTTTTCCATAGACATTATTGTGCAGGGGCTCATTTTTTATGAGACATCCTGTAGTTTACGTTGGTACGATTTCGTAATATATACGACTTTTTGATCGCTATTTATTGCCTTTTTTCTGGGAGACAGGGTGTCTAAAAGAGCGTTTCTGGCGTTATTTATTTTTTCGGACGATGTTCACCGTACGGGGTAAATAATGTGCTACTTTGATCAGACTTTTATGGACGTGGCCATACCAAATATGTATTTTTGTTTTATGAGTTAGATGTGTTTATTATAGGTATGGTAGAGGGGGAAGTGGTTTTTACCTTTTTTTTCCCCTTATTTCTACTTTTTTTTTTTTTTAAGGCTCCCCAGGGGACCACAACTAGCGATGCTTTGATCGCTCCTGCAGTATGATGTAATGCCCTAGACTGTCATTTGATATGACAGGCAGTCTATCAACCCACCCCACTGGGATGCCTTGATAGGCAGACTGCTAAGGCAGCCATGGGGCCTTTCAGAATGCCCCTGACTGCCATGATACCCACATGGCTCTGAACATCGTTCGGGGAGTTTAAATGCCGCAGTCAGAATTGACAGCAGCATTTAAAGGGGTTCTGACATTTAAAAAAAAAATAAAAAATTGCTTACCTTGCCTGGCCAGGACCGATTGCCAGGCATGTCCCCTCCAGCGGGCATCATCTTCTGTGGCCTGTAGAAGCAGAGCAGGAGCGGTCAAAATGACCACTTCCTGCTCTGCTCCGTCCGTCAGCCACTTCCGAGGTGAACGGACGGGCCACCCAGCAAGCACGTCACAAGCAGTGCTTGCTGTGGGCGGCCCGTCCGTTCTGGCTGAACTCCGAGATTCTGCGCGTGCGCAGTGGAGACGCGGCCCGTCCTGACTCCTGTCAGAGGGCACCTCTCCACTGCGCATGCGCGTGATCCCGGAGCGGCGTGGCTCGTGGAGGAAGAAGAGGAAGAACAGAGCCTGCTGGGAGATTCCCCCCCTTCCCCGATGTCGACAACAACAACAGGAGACAAGGTAAGTATTATGTTTTTATGCTTTAACAGCCATTAAACCATGGGTTCCCTGTGTCCATTAGGCAGACCAGGGAACAATGGCTGGTAAAGCATAAAAACATTATTCATGTCAGAACCCCTTTAAAGGGTGACATCCGTGTTGTATGAAGAGAGGTCTCCCCACGATCTCTCTTCATACATACCCCGATGCTACAGGATGTAAATGTACACCCTGGAGCGGGAAGGGGTTCTGTCATTAAAAAAATTTCAATACTTTCTTATTCCTCCCCCATCAGTCGTCTTACTGCATCTTCTCCTCACTGATCTTCTCCTGTAGTCCCCGGTCACCTCACCGCAAGCCAGACTGATTTTCTTCTTTTTGTTATGATGCGTCCATTCCTCGCATTCTTCTTACTGCCTGGCCATGTACGCTATGTCACTAGCGATATCACCTTCACTGTCTAAGAAGGAATGCTGAACTATTACCGATACTGCACGTATGTGTTTTCTCAGCAATAGCTCAGCACTCCCTGCTAGGCTATGAATACTACATCACTAGTGACATAGCATACATTGCCAGGCAGTAAGATGATGCGTCCATTCCTCACATTCTTAACAAAAAGAAGATGATCCGTCCGACTTGCGGTGAGGTGACCCTGTGGACTACAGGAGCCAGGAGAAGATTTGGTAAGGAGTCTGCCTGGGGAGGAATGGGGAAGTATTTAATTATTTATTAGCATGGGGATGGGAAAAATTAAAACATAACGGGAATAGTTGTGGTCCTATATGGGTGGTCTTTCTACCAAGGCTAAAAAGTCTTTTCGTTTCCATTTGTGATCCACAGTAATCAGTTTGGAAAGTTTCAAATCCCCGAGGTTGCGATTACATAGATAGTATTTGTTTAAAAGTCTTCTTGCCCCTTAATTACAGCTAATGTTTCCCGGCCGCCTCTTTACATGACTGATAAATATGTAGCAGACAGATGACCCCCGTGTGGATTGGGATTACATGGAGGAGCAGTTCTTCTAGTAATACTTTCTTGGCTTTCAGATGAATGAGATGGAGATCCCACGGTCGGCGGCAGAACGCAGTTTGCGAGAACACATGGGGAACGTAGTAGAAGCGCTCATCGCTCTCACTAACTGAACCTCCTCCTCACAAGAATTCTCTCATGATGGATTCCACATCCTCTAGCAGAACTAATGACTGGAGATGCGGGGTGCAACCAAATTGCGAACTCTTCTTTAGGACTTGGGCAACCGAGCAGAAATCCGAAAGCCAACGTGTACAGTAGTGGGCAAACTGTGCCTTGTAGTTCTATGCCACCCATGCTGCAGGGGTATCTCCTAAGTATGGGTTCAGGGGAACTAAGTATCACAGAAGATTCTTCTGCATTTGCCTAAACCAATAGAGTGGAACTTTTTAACTTTTGTGTGAGAAGTATGAACAATTATGTTATAGATGAGAAAATGTCAAAAATTAAATCTAATTGGCTTTGACTTTCCCATTTAGCATCTTTAGTACATAAAATTGACTCAGTATAGTTTGAGATGCGAAATAAAGTTCTTTTAATATCTATTCTGTTGTATTTAGTGACTTCAGGGTGTATTTGTGTATTGACTGCTTTATACTAATAGTTGCGGGTCCGTCACAACTTTTCAGTTATGTTAAGAGAGGTTCCACAATGGAACCGCTGCTGCCGGTACGCTAAAATTACAGTACAATGTCAGTGAATGGGGTGTTAACAAACCTCATTCACTTGCAGCAGAAAAGCTCCACAGCCAAAGATGGTCGAGCTGTAGGTTGTTGCCGTGGAATGAGTGAAAATCTGCATCAGCACGTGGATTTACTCCACCACGTTTCAGAATGTGAAGTCACAAAAACACGGAGCTTGTTATTTCCAAAAACTTTAGCTATGTCCTATTGCTGGCTGAAGTTTCAACTGGCAGGGGTCTAGGTGCTCAGATCCCCCAATTTCTGCTAGAATGAAGGGGTGCTCAGCAGAGCTCCTTGCCCCTTCAACTTTGATAAATACAGCAGTGATCAGGAGAGAGAAATGGGGTACATTATATTAAGGGTCCACACACACAGCAACCTGTCGTTGGATCCTCTATGGCTGTTAGCACTCGGCCTCATCTATCAAAACTGTAATACTAAAACTGTCTTTTGCTTGATGCAACCAATCTGAATGCAGCATTCATTTCTTAAACTGCTCTGCTAAATTGAATGCTGCAAATGGGGACTAGTTGCTATGGGCAACAGACAGTTTTACACTTTCCTTCCTGTTGATAGTAAGTCCCTTTCTTTTAGATTTCCCATTCCTGCATTGTTTTTCTGAAAACATCTGAGTGAAACAACAGTTTAGTAGCTGTTTTTTTTTTTGTTTTTTTTTTGGAACTCCATTTTTTAAAGTTTGTGATTGCAAGAACACCATTGACTTAAAAAAAGTCACTAAAAGTAAATTTGTAGTACATTTAATCTTGCCTTATTGACTTACACCTAGCTTCCAGAGATCATTCTAGTTGCCAGATTGGAGTCAAAGGAAGTTTCCCCTAAAATTAGGAATATTGGCTTTTGCCTTCCACTGCATCAACATTAGGGAAGGCTGAACTGGATAGACATTCTCTCCCGCCCCCCTTCCCCCTTCACACTGTTACTATAAGATAGAACCCTAGGGATGAATATGTGAGGTGTGGATTTCCTTGGTCTGTGCCTCACATAACTTCTGTCGATGTCTTAGGGTGGGTAGCAAAGTGCCCCAAGCACAACTCTCTTCTATGCAGTGTAAGGGCACGTGAATATTTGTCTGATTTTCCGACCAAAATAGTACCCATTGGTACAGCTGGTAAGTTGGGGTTCTTTTATTTTTATTTTTTGCTGCTGTGACAAAGTCCAAGGGGAAAAAAAAAAAACCTCACACAAAAACAGAACATGTACGTGTGTGGGGTCCTATACTTCGGACAGCACAAGGACAGGATGGTTGGGGTGCTGTCTGATGTGAGTTGCACCTGAAAAAAATAGATTATACCTAGCCGATAATCGGGTTTCCAGGAGTCTCCACGACAGCACCAATTGAGATTGCCTCCTCCTGATAGGACAGGAACATACTGAGAGGTTAAAAGCTCCCCCCTTCCCCGCTTTCCTCAGTGGATTCTAACGAATTGCCGGGGTAGGAGCTTAAATTAAATTCTTTCCCTAACTGATTTTTATTTATTTTTTTCCGAGGGGAAATTATATTCTATGTTCTGGGGGGGGGGGAGAGGAGGTACGGGTGCTGTCGTGGAGACTCCTGGAAACCCGATTATCGGGTAGGTATAATCTATTTTTTCCCCAGTCGTCTCCACGACAGCACCAATTGAGACGTACCAACTAAAGTTTTATTAGGGTGGGATTGCTGCCGAGAGGACTTTGCGGCCGAAGGCCATGTCCTCGTCCTGCTGCACTTTTACCCTATAGTGTTTAATGAACGTGGTGGGGTTTTTTCCAGACTGCGGCCTTGCATATCTGCTCGACTGAAGCTGAGCTATGTTCGCCCCATGAGGATGCTACTGCCCTTGTAGAATGGGCTTTAAGAGCTAAGGGGATTTCCTTCCCGAGGGCTTTATAGGACTCTATAATGGCCAGGCGGATCCACCTGGCTATGGAGCTTTTCACTGCTTTGTTCCCTTTATTTGGGCCACTGAACTGGACGAACAAGTTGTCATCCCGCCTTCAGTGGCTTGTCGCATCTATGTAGCCTAGGACTGCTCTCCTAACGTCCAGGCAGCTTAGGGTTTTTTCTTCCTTGTTTTTAGGTTTACTAAAAAATGAGGGAATTATTATGTCTTGGGACCTATGAAAATGTGATACCACTTTTGGCATAAAGGCCGAGTCCGTTTTAAATACTAATTTGGTGTCCGAGATTTTTAGGAATGGGTGGCAAATGGACAAAGCCTGAAGCTCGCTAACCCGCCTTGCGGACGTGATGGCTACTAGGAAAACGGTCTTGATCGTAAGCATTTTTATTGGTAGTGCTTCGATCGGCTCGAATGGTTCCGCTGTCATGGCCCTTAGGGCCCAATTAAGGTTCCAGTCTGGAACAAGGTTTATGGGTCTAGGTCGTAATCTAGCTGCTGCTGCTACTAGGAACCTGTTGACCCATCTGTTGTCTGCGAACTTTGTGTCGCATATGGCGCTAAGGGCTGCGACCTGGACCTTCAGGGTACTTGGAGAGAGGCCCATCTGTAGGCCCTCCTGCAAGAACTCTAAGATCAAAGGGATGTCTGGGATAGAATCCCCGGAATCCCTTTCCTGTCTCCATGAGGAAAACCTTCTCCAAACCTTCTGGTTGATAAGGTGGGTCGTCTTTTTTCTGCTGGACATTAACGTTTCTACCACTCTCTCTGAGAATCCCTTCCCCCTTAGTGAGGATTCCTCAAGAGCCATGCTGTTAAGTGGAGTTTGTCTAAGCCCGGGTGGTTCAGTGGCCCCTGTGACAGTAGATCTGTCCAGGTAGGAAAGGTGACTGGGTCCTGGACGCTCAACGTTGTCAGAAGACCGAACCAACTTCTCTTGGGCCAGAAAGGGGTCACCAGGATTAGTGTGCATACCTGGGTTCTGAAATGTTGTAAGACTCGGGATCAGCGGTATTGGAGGAAAAGCGTACGCCAGCCCCTCTCCCCAGTCCTGGCCTAGGGCATTTATTGCTGTAGAACGATCTCCTGGCCGGAGGGAGAAGAAATTGCCTACTTTGGCGTTCTCCCTGGTTGCAAACAGGTCCAATTTTGGGATCCCCCACCGGTTGGTCAGGGTTCTGAATGCTTCCAGGGAGAGAGACCATTCTCCTGGGTCTATTTGCCTCCTGCTGAGAAAATCCGCTTTTTGGTTTAGCGTCCCCTTTAAGTGTGTTGCCGTGATCGAAAGGATCCGGCCCTCTGCCCAGTGGAAAATTTTCTGCGAAATGTTTTGCAGGGCAGGAGCCCTTGTGCCCCCCTGGTGCCGAATATGGGCGACCGTGGTGGTATTGTCCGACAGTATCTTTATATGCTTGTTCCGTAGCGAGTTTCCTAACTGCTGTAGGACCCGCCATACGGCCTGTAGCTCTCTGTAATTGGAGGATTGTTCCTTTATCCTTTGAGACCACGGGCCCTGAAAGAACTGGTTCCCCACAGGCGCTTGCGTCCGTTGTGATGTGCGTGGCTGGGTTTTGTAGCCAATGAACCCCCTCTCTGCAGGTTCGCTGGGGATGTCCACCAACGCAGGGATGTTTTCACTGTGTTTGGGATATACATTTTTGTCCCTAGCGAGGACTGCTTTTTGTCCCACGTGGATAGGACGGAGGCCTGCAGAGCTCTGGTGTGAGCCTGGGCCCATGCTACTCCGGGAATGCATGACGTCAGGCTTCCCAGGAGAGACATGGCTTCCCGAATTGTGCATGATCGTTTCTGTAGGAAGGATTTGACCAGCCTTCAGATTTTTTGTATTTTTTCCTTGGGCAGGCAGGAGCATTGTAATTCTGAGTTGAGCGTTATGCCCAAAAAGTCTTCTTCCTGTCGGGGTCGAAGCTGGATTTTTCCCAGTTTATGATCCATCCTAGAGACTGGAGGAGTTCTAGCACTATCTCTAGGTGCTTTGTTAGTAGTTCCCTGGACTCTGCTATTATTAAAATATCGTCCAGGTAGGGTATTATTAGGATCGACTTTTTCCTCAGGTAGGCGGCTACCTCTGCCATAATTTTGGTAAAAATTCTGGGTGCTGAGGAGATCCCGAAAGGCAGGCATCTGAATTGGTGGTGCTCTATTCCTTTGCCCATATCCACTGCGAACCTTAGGTATCTTTGGGACCCCTCGTGGATCGGTATGTGGAAATAAGCGTCCTTCAGATCGATGGATGCCATGTAGGCACCTTTGGGAATCAACTTTATCGTTGAGGAATTGGACTCCATTTTGAATTTTCTGTACTTGACGCAGGTGTTCAGAGGTTTCAGATTCACTATCATCCGCTGTTTCCCGCAGGGTTTTCTTACTAGGAAGAGCCTGAAATAATGGCCCTGGGTTTCCTCGTTTCGCGGTACGGGGAATATTGCGTTTAGATGTTGCAGGTCCCGAACGCTTTGCCTTAGTAAGTGAAACTGTTGCCCTGAACCTCCTGTGATAACGAATTTCCTTCTGGGGAGGGACACCAGTTCTATCCGGTATCCCTGCTGTAAGATCTTTGGGATCCATGGGCCTTCGCAAATTGCGGCCCATTGATCCACAAAGTTCCCCAGCCTTGCCCCTATGGAGCTGGCGTCAGGGTCTCTGCTTGGGCTCCCCCTGGTGGGGGTTAAAGAGGATATTTCTTCCTCTGCCCCCCTTGGGGTAACTTCAGCGGCCTGTCTTGCCCTTGCCTCGGTAGGCCTCGGGCTGTTGCACTGAGGTTCGGAAGAAGGTCTTCCCTCTCTGCGGCTTTTCTTCCGGGAATCCCCTCTTTTTGTCGGCCGTCTTCTCCAGGATCTTGTCTAGGTCTGGTCCGAACAAAAACTGACTGTAGAACGGGAGGGCGCATAGCTTATTTTTAGAGGCTAGGTCGCCTGACCACGATTTTAGCCATAACACTCTTCTGGCTGAGTTAGATCGGGCTGTAGCTTTTGCAGAGAGTTTAACCGTTTCGGCCGCGGCATCCGCTAGGAAATTTGTTGCCATACGCAGGATAGGAAGAGAATTTAGGATCTGTTCCCTTGGCGTCTTATTGGTTAAGTGTAGCTCCAGCTGTTCTAGCCATACCCCCAGAGTGCGCGCCACGCAAGTGGCTGCGATCCCTGGCCTAAGTATGTTTGCCACTGCCTCCCATGATTTTTTTAGAAGGCCTTCGGCTTTGCGATCCATGGGATCTTTTAATTGTGCAGCGTCCTCAAAGGGCAGGCTCGTCCTCCTGGCTACTTTGGCCACTGGGACGTCTACCTTGGGTACCTCCTCCCAGCTTGCGCAAACTTCCTCCTCGAATGGGTACCTTCTTTTTACACCTCTAGCGGAGAAGGAACCTGCGTCTGGCTTCTTCCACTCCTTTTAGATAATTTTAATGATATTTTTGTGGACAGGGAAGGTATGTTTACGCCTCTCCCCTAGTCCCCCAAATATCTCATCTTGTAAGGTACGTGGTTCTCTGGGCTCTTCCATTTTTAGTGTAGCCCTGACTGACAATCAATTCCGTTAAGTCATCTTGATGGAATAGGTATCTTTTGTAGTCCTCATCGTCTGAGGACTCCTCGGCCGCCTGTTCCTCTTGCTCCTATCCGATAGAACTCTCGGAGTCGGAAGGCTCCTCGGGAACATACGCCTTTTTCTGGTGTTTAGCTGGCGGCACCAGCTGTGACGTTAGGGCTGATCGAACCTCCTCTTTCACCAGCTTCCTAACGTCCTCCATGAATCCCCCCCGATTCCTCTCTGACTAGCCTAGCTACGCATGCCTTGCATAGAGGCCTCTGGTACGTAGCTGGCAGTCTCGCCCCGCACTCCACGCATTTTTTGAGTTTTGTTCGGGGGGGGGGGGGGGTTGGCGGGAGATGTCTTTTTTATCCCCCCCCCGACAAAAAAGGGAAAGTATTTTTTGCAGGTAAATATGCAATTTTTCCATATACAATACATTGGATTTTGCATTTGTATTTTTTGCCGCACTGGCTACTTACGGTCTCTGGGGCTGGAGCACTCATTACTGTACCGGTGCTGCAGACACCCTGCGACCTGTAGTGCTGGTCCACCTTCTGGCTTCTCACAGGTTCCTTTATTTAAAATTTTCGAGCACCTGCGCTAAGCCCCGCCCCCTCCGTGCACCTCCTGGTGCGGCCGCGATGACTGGAGTGCCGCGCTGTAACTCTGCAGGGAGGAGGAGGGGGACTGAGGCTCCCGCTTTGTACCCCCCATGGGCCGCCGCGGGAGGAACCTGGCCCGGGGGCTACCACCCCATGTGGCGTCCCGGGAGTCGTCTGGCTGGGAAGGGAGGACAGGCTGACCTACTGCCCTCCGATCCGCCTGTGAGTAGCTTCTGGCTGGCTTCTCCACCAGCCCCTCTCAGAGATCCTGCCTCCTGGCAGGACAGGAAGACACTGAGGAAAGTGGGGAAGGGGGGGAGCTTTTAACCTCTCAGTATGTTCCTGTCCTATCAGGAGGAGGCAATCTCAATTGGTGCTGTCGTGGAGACGACTGGGGAAATATTAGATGCAACTTTAAATTCATTCATGTACCCTACAAGACCAACAAGGCCGGTAACTATAAGATTGAGACCCAAGAGCTCTCTCCCTCACGTTCACCTGTCCTGGTTTTTGTTTCCATGCTATTTTATATGGAGGATGAAACCAATGTGTTTAAAAAAAAAAAAAAAAGTAAAACCAGCCTAATGGCAGATTGACACAACCGCTGGGGTATGTGCCTATTCATGTACTTTGTGCTCGCTGTACCATGTGACACAGAGCACATGCATGCTATGATTTTGAAGGCTATTAAAGTCTAATTAGTTTGAAACTTTTTCCCTGCAGAATTGTGCAATTGTGGGTGTATTAAGTGTGCACACCTCCCACTGACCTCTATGGGGACCTTTTGCTGTGCAAATGTGCACAAAAAGACAATGCGGGGTTTTTTTTGCATGTGAGCAAAAACAGCAGTGAATGAATTCATTGAAAGCAACTGGTTCTATTCTTTGCGTATCGCACATACATGTAAATCTGCCCTACGGGTACAGTCACATGTAGCCAATTTTCTGCAACTAAAATGTGCAGCACATCTGCATCATTTATTATGAATCTGCAGCACCTTTGAAATGAATTGAAATGGAAGGGGTGAAATCTGCAGATTAGTACAAAATCTGCAGTGGAGATTATTTTTGTCATAGCATGATAATGGTGGCTTAGCACCAGAGGGTCGACTCCACATACTCTGTCCACAATATAATAGTCTCCCGGACATAAGTCAGTATCTATGGTTCCTGAATTAGTAACGTTCCCAAACAAAGTATCATTTATTTTATTTTCCCTGCTGCACGATGCATCGTACATGATATTTCAGAATAACATTTCACAGCCGTGTGTGAATTCCACAGCTATTAGTTTCTATTGAGCCTAATAGCTTTCTGCCTGCCAATGCTCACTTGTGGTATTCGGCTGCGGGAAATAAATCGCAGCATGTTCTATTTGCTGCACATTTATGCTGCAGAAGGTCTCCATCAATATAACATTAATAGAAACCACGGAAATCCGCGATCACTCACAGGCACTCTATTGTTTAGAATTGCGGTACTCCTGCAGCATAAAGCAGTGGGCGTATCCCACGATGCTCGTGGGCATAAGCCTTTAAGCCTCCTACAGGGGAGCCTAAGCGTGTATACGCTTGCGAGAGCATGCTGTGAATAGAGTGCCATTGTGTGATTACAGGCGTGTATCCGCACAGTCTACTGTTTTGCGCTGCTAGGCCCGTATCCCGTGCAGTTATTGAACCGGATCAGCAGCCCAATTAGTCCCAGTGTTAATACCATGAAATCGTGCAGATGGGGTGTGCATTTGTGCACCCCATGGGTGCACAAATCTGCACAAAAAAAAGGACATTGCGAATTTTTTTCACCCAACAGAAATGCACATGCAATTCCACTGGTGAAAATCTGCTGCATTTACAGCAGGTGGGCACATACCGTTAAAGGGATTGTCCCGCGAAAGCAAGTGGGGTTATACACTTCTGTATGGCCATATTAATGCACTTTGTAATATACATCGTGCATTAATTATGAGCCATACAGAAGTTATTCACTTACCTGTTCCGTTGCTAGCATCCTTGTCTCCATGGTGCCGTCTAATTTCAGCGTCTAATCGCCCTTTTAGACACGCTTGCGCAGTCCGGTCTTCTTTCTTCTGAATGGGGCCGCTCGTGCCGGAGAGCGGCTCCTCGTAGCTCCGCCCCGTCACGTGCCGATTCCAGCCAATCAGGAGGCTGGAATCGGCAATGGAACACAGAGCCCACGGTGCACCATGGGAGAAGACCTGCGGTCCACCGTGGGTGAAGATCCCGGCGGCCATCTTAGCAAGGTAAGTACGAAGTCGCAGCAGCGCCGGGATTCGGGTAAGTACCGGACGGTTTTTTTTTTTACCCCTGCATCGGGTTTGTCTCGCGCCGAACGGGGGGGGGGGGGGGGGGGGCTATTGAAAAAAAAAAAAAAAAAACGTTTCGGCGCGGGACAACCCCTTTAAGATTCCTTTCCCCTCTAACCCCCGAAATATCGGTTTTATCAGCTTTTTTCTCTTTCTCCAGATACAGTTGTGGTGAATCTGTATTAGAATTCCCAGATCTTC
Organism: Eleutherodactylus coqui; assembly: GCF_035609145.1. Classification (NCBI taxonomy): domain Eukaryota; kingdom Metazoa; phylum Chordata; class Amphibia; order Anura; family Eleutherodactylidae; genus Eleutherodactylus; species Eleutherodactylus coqui. The sequence continues at coordinate 242,647,288 of NC_089838.1, forward strand.
AGATTGGTGAGGAATTAAAACAAACTACAGCAGAAAGTTGCAGAAGTTTTCATTACACAATTACCAAGATTTATTTACAGAACAGCCTACAACATACGTGTTGGTGCTCAATGTATTCCGGGGGGGGGGGGGGTAAATCACTGTAAACCTTAGGAGCCAGATAACAATAACCTGCGTATACAGCAACAGTGAACAGTCCAAAACCATTGGCACTACTGCTACAAGTGGTGTCTGTGTCTAATTTACAGTTTCATGAGATAAAGCTCTTATTGTCAGTTTCCCCTCAAAGTTAACCATTTTCACATAATTGTCCATAAGCGGTAAAAGTATTTTGATAGATTTTGCCACTTTAATTGTTTAATGTAAAATATTTTGCTGCAAACAAAACTGCAGCTAAAATGGAACTTGAAGAACCAGCCAAACACACACAGTACACCGATTCTTCCATTTAAGTATTAAAATGGGCAATTAAAGCAGATGCTAAATTACCAACTAAATGCATCAGATCCCCTTTAGGCTAGTTTTTCCACGAGCGTTTTATCGGGGCGATTTTGCTGTGATAAAATGGCGGCCATCTGATGCATTGGATTTCAATGTATTTGTTCAGATGGGTAATTTTCCAGTGCGTAGGAGCGGGCAGCCGGAAAAGATAGCAAATGCGGTGCACATTCTGGCTGGCCGTTTTTACGCCGGCTAGAAAATATAGGTTTTGACCTATCTGGCCAGAATACGCTGGCTGTTCCCATATACTCCTATGAGAGACGTCAGGGAAGGGAATTTAGCAGCGGCTCGCGTTGCTAAAGTCTCTTCCCCCTCCTGGCAGCTCCCATAGGCTGAGGTAGGAGGTAAAAGGACTACCCCATCCCGCCCCCTCCCCTTGCCAGAAAGGGACATGGAGTTTAGCACACTAGCTCTGATAAGCTCCCTTCCCTTCCCTTTGCCAGCAGCCAGAGAGGGGGAAGAGAAGGAGTTTAGCAGAACTGAACTCTCTTCCCTTGGTCGACGGTATACCGGGCTGTGGCGTATATACACTGCAGCCTGGCCATCTGAATGGGTGTGAAAACAGGACTTGGTCGCAGTCGCCTCTCGCTCATGCGGTTTTCAGGCAGCCGAAAATCGCAGCACCTATGTGAAAGAGCCCTTATACTTATCGGGGGAAGACTTGCATTTCATCCATCAGGTCTAAAAGGGAACCTGTCATTTTCTAGCATATTAAGGGTTATACCACAATTGCATGTTATCCCCCAGCAACAGGATAGGGGATAACTTGCTGATGAGTTGGGGTTTACCAAGACCCACTGATCAAGAGTGGCTGCTGCACCCCCTGCAATCAGGTGGAGACTGAAGCGCTGATGCTCCATTCACTTTCATTGGGACTGCGTAGCTACCCGAGCAGTATGTCATCCACACCGCAAGAAGGCCAACTGGGGTGTGCGCAGATGACTGCACTGAATCTGCTCACAAGAGGAATAGATCTGCTTCAGCTTAGCTTGTGGCAAGTACATGCAGTAGTTTGACATTTTTGATTATGTACTAGTGGACCCCATAATGACAAATTACCAGAGTGAACAATCAATGCCACTTTTAACCAAGAAAATGTGTATTCCTCTCGTCCCACAACACAAATTTGAGCAAACCAGGGACTTGTTTTACATTTAAAAAGATGTAGATAAAGTCCGAGGAAAATATTTACATAATGACCATAAATAGTCAGTAATATACAAAAAAGGAAATGTTCTTTACATCATCGGATCTACTTAAGTCTATGTGACTTTAAAAATAATTAATTCTAAGGGCGATCCATTAAGTCGTCTTCCTCTTCTTCACAGACGGTCTCTCAAACACATCCCTTACACCAGCGGCTTTCTGCTTAAAGAACTTCGTATTTTGGGCACTCTCCTGTCCCCAAGCAGAGTCAAATGACGTTGTGTCTTGATCAACCAAATGAGTGTATTTCGTTCGACCAGAACGACCAAAGTTTTTGACCTGCGTTGAAAAAAAACAAAACAGAGAAATGGTTTAGTGCGGCACTGTGCTTCACGGATTAAATTCAATGTATGAGTTTACAAAAATTATGACTCTCAGATAACTTATTAAACACAAGACTGGTTTCAGGAGCATGTAATACAACACATCCGTAATACTGATCTGTATTATGGACAGTACAACTGTATGCCATCAGCATTTCATCTGTAGTTGATCTGTTTTTGCCTGCGTATATTTTCTAATACTGCTCTGTATGTGTCCAAATAGAGAATAGCAGCAATATGGAGGCAGAAAAAAATAGGTCATGCTGTGTTTTTGAAGGACAGCCATGTGAATACTTACATAGATTCACATTAGCTTCATATTGCAGTCCGCAGAACAGGCCGAATATCTGCTCATCTGAAAGCAGCCTAAGGCTGGATTCACACGAACGCATATCGGCTCGGTTTTCGCCGATATACGTTGTCCTCATCTGCAGGGGGGGGGGGGGGGGGGGTGGTGGAAATGGAAGTGCCAGGAGCAGGAACTGAGCTCCCGCCCCCTCTCTGCCCCTCTGCACTATTTGCAATGAAAGGAGTCGGGGCGGGGCCAAGTTTCAATAATTAGCCCCGCCTTCGTCCCGCCTCCCCCCATTGCAAATAGTGCAGAGGGGCGGGAGCTCAGAGCACTGCTCCTGGCTCTTCCAGCCTCCCCCTGGCTCTTCCAGCCTCCCCTTGGCTCTTCCAGCCTCCCCCTGGCTCTTCCAGCCTCCCCCTGGCTCTTCCAGCCTCCCCCTGGCTCTTCCAGCCTCCCCCCTGCAGAGAGAGACAACGTATATCGGCTCGGCGTGAAAACCGAGCAGATATACGTTCGTGTGAATCCAGCCTAACGCTGGATATTTATAGGATACATCTAATGGTTGTATTTTCAGTGCTATATAACATTTATATATAATCTTGTACATTATTCTGAGTTACAGCCTGTATTAGACCCCAGAGCCAAATTTAGAACTTTGCAGGCTTCAGTGCTAAAAATTCCCAGCATTCATTGGTGGCTCAATGTTGAAACACTTCACATTACTTAAAAATACTATGGGGAACATTTACTAAGCCCTGCATTTCCAACGACAGTCTAAGTATAATTTTCCCCAGGACACAATGCACCGAATACACAAAGAGGCGTATGGCAAGATAATAAGCCTCTTCTGGTATTAGGAGGATGTTGGAATCTGTGTGCCTGCGCAGAAATGTATGCTAGGTCCAGCCTGGTGTACATTTCTGGCATAGTTTACACCAGATTCTGGCATAAATTATACATAAGTCTCCCAGTGGAGGACAGCCATGTCCCCTCCCTACAAGCCCTGCCCACTTTTTAAAACTTTTTTTTAACCAAGGACAAAAGTGGTTAGGCTGGGACAAAAAAACTGCAAAGTTTTGTTACTTTTTCTTTTTTTACACCAGAATCTGCCATAAAAGGCTTTATAAACGTCCCTCCATTTGTATATGGCAAACATTCCAACACTAGGAACGGTGAGAAAAGCACCTCTATATGTTGATGTGAACAGTGGCAGCAGAATGAGCAGGGAGGGGGTGTTCGCAGTTGAGCAAGTTCTTACACATATGACTACAGAAAATCCAGGATGATTTGTCCAAGCGTAAATACGATACTAATAATTGTACCTGCATGACTTTAGGCAGGATAGTTTTGTTGAAGTGGTCCTCCAATGTGGGTGCACTGAAATCTCTTTTGTACACATCCTCATCTTCATCCTAACAAATAAAAATATAGTATTAAATAATGACAAAATTGAAAAAAAAAATCCATTTCAGATTCATGAGTGTCTCATCTCCTACCATGAAGAAAGCTCCTCGGTGGTAGTATTTCTGGAGGAACTTGTATTTTCCTTTAAGTGCCTTGTTGGTAATGATCTTGCCATTAGCCCGAAGCTCTGCTCTGCGCTCCTCCTCTGTCATGTTACGCATGCGTTCAATCTCGGCCTTCTCCTTCTCCATACTATTATACCAATGTGGGGAAAAATCATTAGCATATTGAAAAAAAATCCACCGTATGTACTAAATGGCACATTTGTGGTATTACCTGCACTATGTAAAAACAGATCCTGGATACTGTGAATATTCACCAAACCATGTGAAATATACATTTTTACAGAAATAATAATAAACACGTACGCTTCTCTTTCTTCACGGTCACGCTTGATGCGTTTGAGTTCTCGTACTTTCCAGGCCTCGTACTCTTCTTCATCATTCTCGTCGTCCGTGTTTAGTGCATCCAGTGCGGCCAGAGACCTCTTGTTCTCCTCTATCTCTTTCTTTGCCTCCTCCTCTACAATCTGCAAGTCATAAGGGGATTAAATCACTTTGATCTGCGACAGCTGATCAGCCATTTCTCCCATCTATAAGCAACACCTACCTTTAATGTGTATTTACGTCTTTCCTCTGCCATTCGCTTGTTTTCTACCTCAATTTCTTTCTGTTTAATTGCTTCAGCTTCTCTTTCCTGAACGGTGACTCTGTCCTTCCTGAAAAAGAATAAGTCATTGGCAAAATGAATATATGCCCTCCTGTCTGTGACATTGGACAGTTCAAATTCTGTCAGATGGTCTTTAGCAAAAGATTGCAAGAATGTAAGGTTACAAATAGAGTGTGGTGCCAAGTATCTTAACAACTCATTAGTACTCCGATCCATAAGGGGAGCTGCTTTTTTTAAATGCCCATAGACTTTAACGTGGATACCGGCGATCACGTGACCAGGAGTGGGGCCTTGCAGCCCGGGATGACAGCTCCATGCTGTCGGCTACCTCCGGTAACCGGCAGCATGGAGCTGTCACGTCCTGAGCCTCCAGGGCTGTCATTCCCAGAGGGTGTATGTTTTTACGTCCTATGGGAATTAAGACCAGCAGGTCAGGACGTAAAAACACTATGGGCTTGTCACTAAGGGGTTAAGCAAGTCAAGGTAAAGTTGCTGGTTCAATAACGGCTACTGTTCTACCCTAAAGCTCCCATGAGAACACTTCCAGTCTCTGCTGTGGCCTCGTTCAGTATTGTCATAGGGGCATCCACATCCTAACAGGCTTGAATAGAGGAAGTCATGTGTGTATTTATGTGAACATTGATGTAGGTGGCGATGTGGATCCAGACTGTTCAAGACCAGAACCGAGGACAGGATGTCTTGCAATGGGGACATTTGGGCAGAATACTTGTAGGCTTGTGCCCTGTAACTTCAAGAAATTATAGCAGAAAAAAAGTAGAAATACATAAAGCACTTCTGGCAGTTCTCTTTAATGAAAACCCCCACAGCAGGTAATCTAAGACCCCCTTTACTCACTTTCTAATGAAAACTGGTTTCAGTCTTGGCTCCGTCTCATCTTCACTGTCTGTGTATTCCTCATATTCTGACTCGGACTCTGACTCTTCACCTGATTTCCATTCATCTTCTACCTCCATTACTTCCATCTCTTCATTTTTCCTCTCTGCAGCTCTTTCGCGCATCATTGAACGTCGACGCTCAATTTCCTAACAGAATCACACAGAATTGAACTAAAGTACAAAAGTGTAACAAGACAGTAATTTGTGTCACATAGGCATCATCTACAGGAAAAACTAATGTTTGAGAAAGTCAGCTCTACAATGATATAGGCTCTCCCTCTCATTCCCACACTTCTTTTGCTAGGACTGTGGTCTGGTGGGTGTCCTGAATAGTCTCTGCTAGCTGGATGTTTTGCCCCAAAGTCCCCCCTCTTGCCTTCTGACGTGGTTGACGTTGTAGGCACCATCCACACACCGCTCTGAAGTCTCACTCTTGCGCAGTGAGGCCGGCTACCGGCACATGTGCAGATGAGCCCTGCGATTCTGCCACCGAAAGGACATTTTATCTACACATGCGCCGGTAGTCGACCTCACTACTGGCAGGTTTCCTTTAAAGATGTAGTCACATGGGCGATTTTCCCCATGCAAGTTCTGTCCCATTTAAAAATGGACAGAACTCGTACAGGAAAAGAATCCATTCACTTGAATGAAGTAATTCACATGAGCGATTTTTATCTCGGACCGATAAGTCAGAAAAATCGCAACATACCGCATTTTTGTGCAATTCTTCTACAAGAATCGCCCATGGTTTCCCATGAGGACATTTAAAAAATGCATCTCAATTGCATGTCACACAATTTGCATGCGAATGTGATGCATTTTTAACGCAGGTTACTATGGTGACCATATGAGAAAAAATCAGGAAGTGCAGAGCAGAGACAAATACATATGAAAATCACATGCAAAATGGTCAGTTTTTTTCTAACCAAAATTACACTTGCACGTATGAATACAGTCTAATGTGGACTATCTGCTCGAGAGAAATATCTTACTTGTGTGAATTAACCCTATGAAGAGTTTACATGCTGCTGCATCCACTCACAGTCGATAACTATTGGAAGTGCCAGGCTACTCTGAATGGAGCGGCAAGGCACACTTGCCTCCTAGTCACGGTATTGCTACAGTAGCCCCCAGGTTCTATTGTTTCAGTGATCAGTGGGGGTCCAGTGCTATATTTCTACCAATCTGCCTCTAGATGGAATACCCCTTTAAGTGTTCAGGGTAGAATCATGGGGTCACTTCCACCACATATTTTTATAGAAATTTCCCCTGGTCAGATCTCTTTAAAGGTACTACAATCAGTATGTAAATCAGCTAGACTGTGATACCGCTTTAGAAAAAAGACCAGGCAAATGATGCGCAGCGATATGCCATAACTTACCTCATCATCCACCTCTTCTTCCTCCTCCTCACTGGTTTCTTCCCGTTCCACATGCCCATGGGCATGGCCATGCGCGTGTGCGTGTGCATGGCCATGCCATTCTTCACCTGGTTCAGACTCGGACTCGCTTTCCCCCACCACCTCAGGCTCCACAATCTTTCTGTGTCTGGCCAATCTGTTCAATAAAATTATATCCAACATTTAAATTAATAATCCACTTTAAAGCACCTAAAGAACTTCTGGGAAAGTGTTGGAAAGAAGAAAAAACAAAACATAACTGTCAGCTTAAGAGTCCGAATCAGTGTCTTGTAGGAGCGGACGCCAATAAATAGACATGAACATTATAAACAGTCATTACATATCGGCCTGATGAGGCCCAGTAGTTACATGTAAGTGGTTTGCAGAGGAGTAAAGAGATGGGTTACCTCTCCTCCACATCCTCATTCATACGATTCTGCAATCGCCGCAGACGAGGATCACTGGTGCTTTCTTCGAGCTGTTCTTCCACTTCTGCTTCCTGCTCCTTCGCTTTCTTAATAAACTGGAACTCCTCATCCTCCTCGTCAGAAGATTCCATTGGCGCATAGTCTGGTCTTTTACCGGAGACATAGCGCTTCACCTTCACCTTTTCCATCGAGATTTCACCTAAAATCAGCCAAATTAAAGCCAGGTCAGATATTAACGAGTTGATAGTTTCATATAGAGCCAGAACGCAGACTGACAACTCTCTTTTGTGCATCGCTATTAGTCTACATGCCGCGGGCACGGAGGGGCTGGTGCGGCCCGCCACAGGGGCCTGTCCCAAAGTCAAACATCAAAGTATGCTTATTCTGAAATGCCACAGTGTTTCAGAATAAAACATACATGGGGTCCATAAGTACATACCTGTCATTGGTTCATATTGCTTGTGGTTCGGGCATCATGAACCTGGTGACAGGTCTCTTTAATAGATCATTTGTTTCCAAACTAGCCATGATCTGATGCATGAAGACAGCAGTAATGAGCGCAGATCGACACGCTATATTGATGATAAAAAAAAATCTGCCCAAATAAAAAGCCCCTAGGGTCTGGTCCATAGAGGGATTGTTCACACCAGACCCCCTCTTAACTGGTGGTAGGGCTGCCCACTAATGTTATAGAGCTTGTGGTACCAACAGAATGGCAATAATCTAATTCATGTTCGGCTTCCTACACACGGGTGATACCAGACCATGAAACCTGGTCTGATATCGCACTCGCCACATGCGTTTTACATGGGGATGCGAGGTGGTTTCCTGTCAAAAGCACCTCCAATCACTTCAGTAAAGTTGTTTTCAGCCGCGTCGGAGGATTGGTAAGGGTTTCCCTATGTTTTCAATAGGAAACCTCACATCGCACGCCATGTGATATGTATTACTGTCCCATTGAAAACAAAGGGCGACCCGTTCCAAGGAAGCGCAAAGATACAGCATGCATCGTGGTGCGGGGAAAAAAATTAAAACACTAATTTATATGACTCTCCATTCAAAAGAACGGAGCTCATAATCGCGTGAGATTTGAACGTCTCGCAACGCACAAATCTCACACGATTTTCTTGGCCGTATGAAAGTGGCCTTATACACACTTGTGTTGCGCACGGGTTTTCCGCTTTGTCACGTGAACAAGAATGCATGTAAATATACTGGTTTTCTCTATAGCACTTGTGCAGAGAATAGAGTACACAGCTCCACTGAAGGCAATGTGCGAGGATCTGTGTGTGGTCTCTTGGTGCTGCGCCTGTACAGTCTGACCAAAGCATTCCTAAAAGGGCATAGAATTAGGGGGTGTCTAACACACATTGTAACCTAATGTTAAAGTGCAAGTAAACTTCAGCTAACTTCCAACATACCGTAAGTTTTGATCAGTAGAGGTCTTGGTGCAGAGATGAGATCCCAACTATCACTAAACTGAAGTGGCAGAAGCACTCCGCTGGGAGGTGTACGAGCGATGTACGGAGTCATAGACTTACTAGTGAACCCATACACCGCTCCGAAGAGAGCCAATTGGGCATAGCACTCACATCAGCTCTTCCACCTTTTCTTTTTAGAGATATTGGGGGTCTAAGCACCCGAACCCCATGTCAGAAGTTTGCTGAAAGTTTACTCACACTTTAAAGAGACTTTGTCAGCTACTTTGTGCCCTATAAGTGAAGCTTCTGTGCTCAATGTAGCTGACATGATAAGTGTCCGGGGATGTCAGTTCTATACTTACCTTCTCCACTGTTCCCCCGCTGTCAGCATAGCAGCGCACTAAGTAGTCCTCTCATTCTAATGCGGGTGAACGAGTAATCTGCTGGAAGTGTCCAGCAGTGGGCTTAAAAGCTGACAGCGGGGGAAGGTCAGTAAAAAACGTACATCCTCGGACTCAGTGGGTCACCTACTTTGAACCCATAACCTTAGCTGAACGGGCTCAAAGTAGCTGACAGATTCCCTTCAAAGAACATCTGTCATACGCACTCAGCCGTAGAGCCTGTTCACATTAGGATCTTCATGTATGCAAATATATGCCATTTTAAGTGTTTAAAAGTATATACGTTTTCACTTTAAAAGCTCTTTTTCTTAATAAGGTTTTTCAGCTAAACACTGTTTTTCCCCATTTAAAGGGGCTGTCCAGTAGGATAAGCCATCAATAATAGATCAGCAGGGGACCGCCACCCGGGACCCCACTGATCAGCAGTCAAGCAATACATTTTTTGACTTATTAAAATGTTGATGCTTGACGGATAGTAAAATCGTAATGTGAACAGCCTCCTATCTGCGGGCAGCAGCTCATTGTGGCAGGGGTGCCATGATGGCTCATAGAGGGTTGTATTTACTATAATATATATATATATATATATATATACACACACACACACACACACACACACACATATACATACACACACACACACGCGCCACTTACAGGGTACCCGTTATGGGTCCACGCTGCATGCCTATTGTCCTTGTGTATGTGTTACGCTGAAACATTGTAGCACTTCAGAATAAACATACTTTGGAGGTCTGACTCATAACACAGCTCCAAGTCAGAGAGGCGGACTCCAGCCTCCCCATCACATCATGTTGACATCTCCCTTTTATGTAAAGGAATAGAGCGGTCCCGCTACCCGCTGTGGGCGGAGAGAAGGCGACGCGCACACCGCTATGATGACCCTTGTTATGAGTCAAACTTCAAAGTGTGTTCAAACGCAGCAGCATTTCAGAAGAACACGTATACAGGCAAGGGGTGTACCTGCCAGGTAACGCTGCCTGCGGTTCGGGCAGCCTGATGGCAGGTTCCCTTTAACTCGCCTATAACGCAGCTCAGCACAGGGGTATTTATTTCAATGAAACATATGTATCGGATCCCATAAGGACAAAGCAAAGAAGCTTTTCGCAAGCCCTTCTAATGATCGGAGCACGCTCTTGGCACACAGAAACAAGAAGTCTTCGGTGTTTCGTGTGTCTGAAAGCGTCCCATCTGTGACTGACAGCTCCGCCCTACCAGCGCGCCAGCGATGCTTAGTAAATGAATCGGACACATGCGACTGCGGCAATCAGTCCCATGGTAATCTAGGAGCCAGCACAGAACCTTCACTGTTCTATACTGCCCAAAGGCACGACAGACTATATATCTGACAGGTGGTCTATATAGCTGACATTTATTACACGCCTTAGGCCGGGTATACATGGGCGAATTTTAGTAGCAAAATCCTTGATCGCCATACGCAGTAAAACACGGGCATCGAAAGGCACGCATTTCCGTTCATACTCGCGGGTACAAATTGTGTATTCTGCAAATGAAAGAAAAATCGTGGCCTGTTCTATTTTAGTGCAGATTCTGTGCAGACGGCCCCCATTGAAGTCAATGCATGCGGGTTTTCCTTCGCCCATATGCAATTACCATTGCGTACGAACGGGGGAAATGCTTGCAACTTAAAAAAAAAATAAGATAGAAAAGCCGGAATACCATCTGGATGGGAGAGAGATCCTTCTTCAGCGAGACCGGTACACTGCGCACAATGTACATCCGTGCGGAAAAACGTCTGCATCCGCAATCATTCGCAAATACTTTACGCAAATGATCGCAGGTCTTCCACTGTGAAAATCCACATGTGGAATCTGACCCTTTCGTGTGAGCCCGACCTAAGGCTGGTAACACATTTGCATCGGCACCTCCGGACGGCGGCTGTCACAGATCCGGCTGAAAATACCGGCGCTTTTTCATCCGTCCAAAGGCCGGGCGGTAAGCAGATAGACTCCACTATGGTCAATGGGGTCCGTCCGGCGCGGTTTGGTTCGGTCCAGGGAAGGAGCCGTTGGATTGCGGGGAGTCCCCTTTTACTGCTTCCCGAATGAATCAGAAAAGCAGATACCCCCAATGTAGGTGTGAGACCCCCTCATCCCCGCCTTTTCATCCTGATCTCGGAGCGTCCATGTGTAAAATAAAAAAAACACTGTACACTATAGTTTATCATCCTGCCACTATGGAGGCGCCGCTTATCACTCTGACCACTTGTTACATTATATATCCACCGAGACCATATGCTCACTCCTATACAAGCTGTAAGTAAGAGTGTGTGTATATGTATGTATGTATGTATGTATATATATATATATGACAGCCCAGTGTGATAACCTGTGCAAGTTCAGGACCCCCATACTGCTATATATACACTTTTCCGCAGCCTGCGGCCTACAATCCCTCCCTCCGCCTGCGGCTTACCGTACCTTTCTCATTGCGGACAGGGACGGCTCCAGCCGTGGACTGGATAGGTGGCTGCTTGCTGAGAGCGCTGGAAGACGCCATGGTTCCGGTAATGCTTCACAACCGGCACAAGTGTCTACAGGAAACCTTCCGAGGCTGTGGAGGACTAAACACCACAGAGCCGAGCCCACGGCAGGAAGGACCCTGACTCTATGGTAACTTCCGGGTGCGTGAGCTGTAAATCGCGCATGCGCACTCAGCTCCTCCCTTTCCGCTCGGGTCCTGGGTTAAGATGGTGAGATGGATTTTTCTCCGTGCGCGCCGAATCTTATCCGCCGGCATCTTTCACCGGGAGACAGGCCCGCATGACCGCGATGTTCGCGCCTTTACCGGCAGAGTCTAGGCTTCCCGTCGAAGTTCATATTGTTGTGGTTTTCTATGCCTATGGAGCCGGCTGCCGGAGTAGAGGGCCGGGAAGGTCGCCTTCCCAATGCATTGTATATGGCGCCTATAGATGTGGAGCTATCACATGGGTGCATGTAGTGACTAATAGTGTGCAGGCGGATGATGGGATTGTGAATGAAGACCGGTGCGGATTAGGTTGTTGCTAAGCGATGGCGATAATGTAGGAGGAGCGGATACAGCGAGTGCGTATAGTGGAAAGGTTTGGATCCCGGGGTTTTTTTTAAGGGTGGTCTCACACCTGTTGGAGGTTCCACTGCCCCTCTCCGTTTGGAGAGGGGAATCCCTGCGGCCGAACTGTCCCGGTTGGAGCCAGATGGACCCCATTGACCGTAATGGGGTCCGTTTTGGCTTTCATACGGAAAAAAAAGTGCTGCATTGCACATTTTGTTTTTCTTCCGGTGTTTTGTGACGAAACTGCGACGGAACCGAAGGTGAGACCGGCCCACATCGTAGTCCACATATAGGATATAACTAGGCTAATCATCACACGGCAGCGGTGATATCGGGTTGAGGCTGCGATGTAGCTGTAATGTGACTCGGCCGTCCTGCACTCTTATTACTTGTAATCACTAACTCTGTTACTAATTTATATCCATTTTTCTTCAGGCCAAACGCACCAAGAAGGTCGGCATTGTGGGTAAATATGGGACCCGTTATGGTGCTTCCCTAAGGAAGATGGTCAAGAAAATTGAAATCAGTCAGCATGCCAAGTACACGTGTTCCTTCTGTGGCAAGGTAAGGGGGTCTCCTGTAGAACGGCTGCAGAAGAGGTGGATAACTGTTATCTCTGTATATGTAATGTTGGTGTATCTTCTCTGCAGACCAAGATGAAGAGGAAGGCTGTTGGAATCTGGCACTGCGGTTCTTGCATGAAGATAGTAGCCGGAGGAGCCTGGACCTACAAGTAAGTACAGACCCTTCATTAGCAACACACACAGTACTTTATATCAGGTTACTAACAAATCGGAGGAGCTGGAAGGTAAAAACTGCGACTGTATGGCGCCTGCTATAAAACATTAGTGCTGCCTTGTTTTGGCCTTTCAGGCATAGGGTCCGATTGTGGTGCGGGATCCGGAATCCGACCAGTTGGTGTGCAGGTGGCCTAAATCTGGCAAAATCTATACCCAAAGTGTCCCATTTGTTTTAATGGGAATCTGTACTTTCTATTCCATGGATTTTATTTTTTTTCCCTGTCTGATGTCACTTCTGCATCAGCAAATCTGCATACTGTTGTGCCAGTTGACGAGGTAACAATCCGTATGCAGATCCAAGACTCAAACAAAAGTAAATCTGCTTCAGATTTTCATTGAAATCTGCACTGATAGTCTGTGGATTTCACCCACATTAATGTCTCCTAAGGTTGGGTTGATTACTTTTTTTAAAAAGTGATCATTTTGTTTCTGCAATCCTAAAAAGCAGACTCCAAGTGTGCGGTGATCACTGGGCATCACAGGGATCACAGCATTACGAGAGACTACTTGACAACGATATTGTTGGTGGTTCACAAATCTACATCTAGCATGCAGTGCAACGTTTTGGCAAGATCAGTTTTTATGTTTTTATTAAGCATAACAAGTCATGGGAAGTACACATATAAATGCCACTACTTGGGATACATTGGTTGTAATTCAGGGGCTCACCTTGAGCACTTACAAGATCACAAGATAGATGGATGATCTTAATTGTGATATGTGCTCCTTATACTGAATACTCATTGTGTGTATCAAGCACCTAGCAGTTGTCAGGATTGCATTAACCTTTTATATGTGTGATTGCAACAGAGACCTGTAACAGTGGTGAATGGTGCCACCTGTCTGGGTGGCGGACAACAAAATAGTTGGAGCTGCTTGTTGGCCAAATCCTCTCTACTGGTGGTCCCACCACCTAGCAGTCTGGTCAGAACGGCCCAGGTGGCGGGCAGTTCATCAATTCGACCATCCAGCTTCTTGCATTCCAATAATGTGCTGCGCCTCAAACTATGTTATAACAGAAGCGTGAACATGCTTGCATATGAGTTCTATATGATAGCAACTCTATCTCCAGTAGTGGAAGTCCCAGCAAGTCCTTCCCCCTATCCTGCTAATGCCCTTTTAACTTTAAGGTATGGGGGGGGGTGGGGGGGGAGGTGAGAGAGTTATGTTTTTTGTTTTTTTTTCAGTATTCTCCAGACTTAAAGGGGTTGTCCCGCGCCGAAACGGGGTTTTTTTTTTTTCAACCCCCCCCCCGTTCGGCGCGAGACAACCCCGATGCAGGGAAGTAAAGAAAGTTTACCGGAGCGCTTACCTTAATCCCCGCGCTCCGGTGACTTCAATACTTACCGCTGAAGATGGCCGCCGGGATCCTCTGTCTTCGTGGACCGCAGCTCTTCTGTGCGGTCCATTGCCGATTCCAGCCTCCTGATTGGCTGGAATCGGCACGTGACGGGGCGGAGCTACACGGAGCCGCTCTCTGGCACGAGCGGCTCCATAGAAGACTGCAGAAGACCCGGACTGCGCAAGCGCGGCTAATTTGGCCATCGGAGGGCGAAAATTAGTCGGGCTCCATGGGAACGAGGACGCTAGCAACGGAGCAGGTAAGTAAAAAACTTTTTATAACTTCTGTATGGCTCATAATTAATGCACAATGTACATTACAAAGTGCATTATTATGGCCATACAGAAGTGTATAGACCCACTTGCTGCCTCGGGACAACCCCTTTAAGCCTGGTCATTACAGCACAAACTGGCTTGGTTTTGCAAGGGTTAATTATGTTGCTTTGAAAAGGGCAACTTGCACTTTATTGTGAATATACAATTTTGAGTAAACTACAATATTGTCAGTAAGTTTCCTGTGATGCTGTAATCTTTCTCTCTGAAATGTCTTAGTTGTGTTTTTCTTCTTGTACAAGCGACAAGGGTCCTGGCCCGCTACTAGCTGCAAGCCAGAAGGAAAATATTAAGATATTGCATGTACTACAAACACTGCATGTGTTTCAGACTTGTTTACTTACACAAGCAGCTTGCTCTGAATAGGGCATCTTATCAGGTGTTTTGCAATATGCTGCTATATAGGAAAGGGGGAAATGGCCATTTAAATGGAACCGGTCACCACCTATAGGCAGCATAAGCTAAGTGCAGATGATGTGAAGTCCGGGGAGGCTCTTTTCATACTCCCCAGTTTCTGCTGTGCCCCCTCGTGAAGTCCATGCATACTCATCTCAGGCTTGCTGTGTGCGCTCTTAACTTGCCTAGTGGTGGATCGTGCAAGTGTGAACAGGACCCCTAAACTGTAAGCGCCATGACTTAGTTTATGCTGCTTATCAGTGGTGACTCTTCTTGCCCTACGGCACTGGCTGGTAGGGGCCATCAGTTTTGGCGTGCTCAATCACCAGAGCAGCTGCCCATCAACAAAATGACAGGCTCTGGCCCTCCTGTGAGTACCATGTCACCATTTTTACATGGACACAGTGACCAGCCCTTAGGGCTCATTTACATGGGCGATTTTCTTAATGTCTTGAGTTCTATCCAAGTTTGAAACCAACAGACCTTGGACCTTTTAAAGTTAATGTAGCAGATCTGCTAATGATGACGTATTGTTTTTCTGGTGTAGTCTAAATGAGAATTTCTGCACCAAATTTGTCACAGAATTTGTTAGAAAAGTAAGCAAACTAGGTGTCTGAGCTAGACGGTGTAAAGGTGTTCCACGTATATAACTTAGCAGGGCCACTAATAAACATGGTGCATTTTAAGACTATTTTTGCACTAGAAGGCCGGCTTCCCACAGCCGTGACAGGCTCCGCCGCGGAATTCCACGGCGGAGCCCATCACGGCGCCCCCCAGAGACCCCAATACTTCCGGATCCAGCGTCCTCCGTCCCGCATGACGCTTCGGCGTGCATGCGCAATAGAGCGCGTGACGCGCAGGCCGCGTCATGTGACACGCCCACGGCGTCACATGACGCGGTGGGCGGGGAAGCGGTTTCACGCTATCTTCCGCTGTGCTACAGCGGAAGATAGCGTGACGGACAGCTTCCATTGACTGCAATGGAAGCCGGCCGTGCGTACACCTGCGACAAATAGAGCCTGCCGCGGGTGAGGACGGGTGATGTCACGGTGCGGAATTCTGCAATGAAATTCCACACCGTGAGCATTGAGCTATTAGGTTCAATAGAACCTAATAGCTGCGGGCAACGCGGCGGAAATCCGTCCGTGGGAAGGAGCCCTTAGACAGTGTACTAGTAAATCTTATCTGTGTTTTTCACCACCACTGATTAGCTATGCTTTGGGGGGGGAAGAAATTGCTGCATGTCCTATTTTGGTGGAATTTTTCAGGTCAGATTAACCCATTCAAGTCACCGTGGGGGTTTAAAAAACAGAATGCACTTGTATGGCATATGCATATTTATTTTTCTCACCCATTGACTTTAGTTGGTGTTTTAAATAGGCCAACTTCACTTTTCCTGACACATGAAAAACAGATGACACTCGTGCATTAAACAGAAAGGGGAAAAAACCTGTAAAATACATACATTTTCAGTGAAATTGGCCAGTTTTTCATTGATGACATTGTGAATATAGCCTAAGGCCGAATACACACAGCTGTGTCGAATCCTGCAGTGGAGCCTGACCCTGTGCCCAGCCGGTGACTCCTGCATCGGCGCACATGCGCAGTACAAAACATGCCGCGTTGTCACTAGGCGATGATGCAGAATCTGCGACCCTTTCACAGTGTTATTTGTAGAAGGGCCACAGATTGTACAGCTTCTATTAACTATAATGGGAGCTGTCTGCACTGTAATAGGACATGCTCTGATTTTCCACTCTGAGCAGAAAATCACAGTTGATTTCAGCTTGTGGACATGGAAAAGCAATTTTTCTATAGCATGTCTATGGGCAGTATTTGCTGCGGAATCCATAGGCGGACACCTGCTCCGGATTCCACAATGCAAATACGCCTGTGTGCATTGGGCCTTATGCAGATCATTACATTCAAGTAACTCTATTGAAAATCCAGGTCTTTTTTTTTTGTTTTTTTTCCCCCTTTCCTGAGTTTTGGGAAACATCACTGTAGTTTGACTTCATTTATTTCAAATGTGAGTTATATTACCGAAGTTCATCGAAAGAAGATCTTGTTTTAGGAAGATGAGAAATTAGACTTCTTCAAAATACCATCCATCATATCCTCGTCCTCAGCTGCACTCTGGAAGAGCAATTACAAGCCCCAGTTTACTTAAGAAATGAATTGTAATTACTGTCGGCAAGATTGCTTCGTATTCTGTTGCTCCTTAGAAACAGATCAAATGGTAATGCTAATCGTTATGTCTTCTTCCTCCTCAGCACCACCTCTGCTGTCACAGTGAAGTCTGCCATCAGAAGACTGAAGGAGCTGAAAGATCAGTAGATCAGTCCTTTGTGGCATCGCCTCTTCATGTCTGTCTGGACTCTTCTTTAATAAAGAAATGTCTTGGAAAATAGTCTGATGCTCTGGCCTGTCTCTTGTCTTATTGTACATGTCGTCACACAGACCCTCAGAACCATATGCAGATAAATGCTTCCTTAATGTGTATTGCTGCACCTCCAAAGGGCTCCAAGTGGTCACAAGTTAATGGTACTGATTACACTGGACAACAAAAATGCACTTTATTCACAATCTCAACGTAGTTGTCAACTCTTTGCTTTCCCAGGAAGCCATGCACAACATCTTAAAATGCCTAGCCTTGTGGATCTGAGTAAAGGTACATCTATTGAACTGAAATGGGCTACATCTCAGAGCCAAGAGCGAACTGAAAGTTTTCAATGTAATTTTAGTTTATTCCGTGATAATTAAGAAATGCCCATTTTCAAGTTGGAAAGATTTCTACTGTTGACAGTGTTCTGTTCTGTCACAATGTGGTACACTGGTGAGTTAAACTATCCACAATCCAGATATATTAACCCCTTTATGCTCTGGTGGAAAATTTAGTCCTTGAGGTTTGGGGTTTGTATAGATGGGGGATCAGGAGCAGATCCTGCTCCATCCAGTGCAAGTGGATGTCAGCTGTAAAACAGCCAATAACTGCGACCAGCATTCATGCTGATCACGGCTGTTAACCCTTTGAATTCTGACCGCTACATTTAAATGCCCTGATCAGCCCTCTGGCGACATTGCGGGTTGCTTTGGCAGTTGGGGGGCCTTCTAAAAGTCCTCAGGACTGACACTGCAGATTGCTTATCATGCTGTGTAATGTGGTTTTACATCATACTGCAAGAGCAATCAAACAGTGTTGTTCAAAAAAAGTTGTTTTTTTTTATATTACATGATGAACTTAAAGAAAATTTTCATATACTTTATAATATCTTTAATTTAAAAAAACCTTAATGTATTTGGTATTGCTGGATTCCTAAAAGTTCTGTACCGTGAACGTTGTCAGGGGAAAGAAGAAAAGCATGTCAGAATTGCGCTTTTTATTTTGTTTTACATTTTTATGTTTTTGTTTTTTTTTCTGCAGTTTGTATGCAATAGAAACAAGACCCCCTCAACCACACACACTTCACTCCACTTAGGCTGGGTTCACATAGGGCGGTTTCCCGTCGGAAATCTCGCGGTTTGGCCGCAGCAAAAACCGTGAGGTTTCCGCCGGGAGAACTGCCGCGGTTTAAGCCGCGGCGGCTTTGAAGCGGCCCGGCCGCTTGCTTTCCCGTTGCGGCTGGCGCTCCCATAGAGGAGAGCGCAGCCGTGACATAAATAAACAAAAAAGAAAAGGTAAATAGACATGCTGCTTCTTTTGAAACAGCGGCTACAGCAGCCGCGGTTTCAGCCGGATTTACCGCAGCAGATTAGCCGTCCCGTGTGGACGAGATTTCTGAGAAATCTCGTCCACATGGCTGGCTAATCCCGAGATTAGCAGCCGCTGGCGGTTTTGCCGCGGGCGGATCTGCTGCGGCAAAACTGCAGCAAATCTGCCATGTGTGAACCCAGCCTTAGAATTTTCTAGAAGATTTTTCAGTACACCATTGAAAAATAGACAACTCCGTTGGAGGAGGAACAACCACTTGTGTGCTCTTGGTCAGCGGTCAAATATTTTGGCACCCGTGTCTCAGCTGGTCCACCTTCCCCCATGAGATTAGTTTATCTTCCAAAACCATGTCATGAACACACTCAGCACACTGATGCGTCTTGCAGATCTTTCAGCATCTTGGATGAAAGTAAATCACCCTGCTGCAAGTTGGCACAACATTTCTTCACTGTTGAATATAATGAACACTGGTCACCCAATGTCTCCATCATGCACCCCTGAATTTTTCTTTGGTGATGAACTTCATGGCAGTGCAGGGCTGGATAATGCCACTTTTTCCTCTGCTTTTTTTTTTTTAGTGACGTTAAAATAAAAATTAAAAAAATAAAAGAAAGGTGTGCTGTTATCCTGCAGATTGGCAGCTAAGCCTCTAAAATGGACCCAGTACACCTGCCATGACTCTGTTATAAATAGAAGCCATGACACTAATGTGAACGGAGCATTCACCAGACAAATCTTAAGACCCTTCTACAGACCGTTAACGTTCTGTGTAATCGCAGCCAACGAACAAACAATAACCCCTTCTCTTTTCTTTCGTTTTATGCCGACATAAAGATCATCGTTGGCTCATTCACTAATCGTTTGGTTTAAGTACTGATCGGTCAGTCGTTCTCATTCACTTATACAGTGAATGTGAGCTACTGAATGCTTTATCATTTGAATGAGCAATGACAAATTGGTGTAAACGGACCGTTAGCAGTAGTTACTATTTGAAATTGAGGCAAATTTATAATTGGAAGATAATTAGATGAACGTATTACTTGCACCGCAGTCCATGTGCTCTAAGGCAAGGGTGTTATTTAAATCCATTGATGCCTCAGAAAAGGGCCTTGCCCTACATTGTTGTCAACAAACTGAATTGTACTTTTTGCTCTAGCGGCAACCTCTGGAGGGATAGCAATGATATAAGTGAGATTGGCAGCAAGGAGAACACACTTGGTAAATCTAGACAGACCGCCACCATAATGAACAAGGACAAGATTCTTGCACCACCTTGTGTGAATTCTCTTTCTATCTAATTGTGGCATTACTTTTCATATACTGAAGAGTTAAACTTAGTGGATGGTATTTTACATTGACTAACCACGTACCCCGTTTATCAAAAAATAAGCCCTACCCTGATTTTTTGCGGAGACTTGAAATAGAAGCCTTACTTTGAAATAAGGCCTAGCTGTATTAAATAAAAAATACATTACCTAACAGGTACGCGCTCGGTTACTCCCGCTGCTCTCTAGAGCTCCGACGCAGTCCTCAGGCTGCCCACAGAAGATCACTTCCTGGTTATAGGATTCATAAATCCCACCTCCATGAAGTAATGTCTCTGATTGGCTGAGCAGCGCTGACCAATGCGATGGCTGTGATTGGTTCATCGAGTGCTGCATTGATTGGCTCTCCGACCACTGCTCAGCTATTGCATTGTGGAGGTGGGATTCATGAATTGGTCAATCAATACTTTCCTGCTAGGTAAGCTTAATAAGGCATCCCCCAAAAATAAGATCTAGCACCTCTTCTGGGACAAAAATTAATATAAGACTGCTATTTTCAGGCAAACCCAGTAGTTGAAGAGCTGTCAAACAATTGGGTGCTTGGACTTGCTGAAGTAATGCCCTCAAAACGTTTTGGCCGCCTTCACACATAGCATAAATGCTGCAGAAATTTCACAGCATTTACAGTACAAGTTGTGGAGGAGACTAACCAAAGGCGTTGCGGTTTCCCGCGGCGGATCTCCACCGCCCAGGAGCAGGAGCCTGCAGACGGATCTCTGCGGTCAGCCTATCTGACAGATAGGCTGACCGCGGAGAATCTCAATGATTCTCTGCTTGCGGACAGGGGGAAAGCGTGCATTGCGTTCCCCGCGGCCGGATTATCGCCGCGGGGAACGCAGTTCAAAAATGCCCGTGGACAGGCTGCCTTACATGGAAGAAAACATTTCCAGACCGAACAGTTTTTGTAAAATGCTGCGGATTGTAAATGCACCGCAATACCTCTATATGCTGCGGCTTCAGCCCTTAAAATACTGATTTGACAACTGGATTTTTGGCACACATTTCCCACTGGAACGTCCACAGCTGATAGTCCCTGTGTGCAGGCGGCCTTACAATAAATGTAAAGGTATAATTTCTTTCCAGATGTTCCATCCTGATTGAACTGTGGCCATAAAATGAGCAACTGGAGATGAAGACACAATGTAGCGGTAGCAAGAGTCGTATCACTTTATGTAGTTTGGTTACCATAATAGGAAGCGTCCTTGGGCAAATGCAAGGGTAATGTAAAGGTACATGAACTACAACAGAGTGCTGTCTTTTGGGCACGGTGCCATTGCATAGTAATGGAAAACTGGAAGTCTAATCATTGGTTTGGGACCTCATTCTCCACGTATTCATGCTTTAGTGACTAAGTTCATTTACACAAATTAGATCATGTATTTTTATGGAATTAGCTGTCATGAGCTGAAGTTTTTGTCTGCAAATTAAATGGGGCTTTGTCAAAAAATGACTTGTGGGAATCCATAAAATCATTTTCACATCCATCTATGGACTAATTGAAATTCAACACACTTTAGAGGATGGGGAATTCTTGATTTCCTGTTCATACGTCGCTCACATTTACTAATCACAGCACCCCAGCTTTGGATGTAAATTGTGCAAAAACCAAGCAAACATGACACGCAACAAATCGATCATTTTTCTCATCACTCATTTAGTGCTCTCAAATGCAGTAACAAACTTTACATTGACTTTTCAATTGTGCCTCTCACACAAGCATGCCACATGTGCAAAAAAAAAAAGATTGCACTATCTTGACGTGTATTACACATGCAGACATGCCAAGATAGAGTATGGGGATTGTTGGCATGCAGCAAGTACGCAATGCACGCGGTGCGCTGTATAAACTTGTGATAGAGCCCTCAATTTAAAAACTAAATTAAGTTTATTAACAAAATGGATATTACATATGTACAGCTGGTAAAACCTAAACATCCTGTATGTAGTCATATCGACCATGCTGGTATAACCTGGGTATCTCTCATATGCTACTGGTATAAATTATACATCTCTTGTATGTAGTAATATGGACCATACTGGTAAAACCTGGGTATCTCCTGTATATAATTATATATACACTTCTGGTATAAGTTATACATCTCCTGTATGTAGTGATATCGACCATGCTGGTATAACCTGGGTATCTCCTGTATGTGTGTGTATGTACATCCTGTGTGTAGTGATATTGACCATGCTGGTATAACCTGGGTATCTCCTGTATGTGTGTGTATATACAACCTGTATGTAGTGATATTGACCATGCTGGTATAACCTGGGTATCTCCTGTATATAATTATATACACTACTGGTATAAGTTATAAATCTCCTGTATGTAGTGATATGGACCATACTGGTATAATCTGGTATATTAGTATATACAGGAGATGTATAACTTATATGAGCTGTACATATTTATATGCGGTAGATACCCAGGTTATACCAGCATGCTCCATATCACTATATACAGGGAGATGTATAACTTATACCAGCTGCACATGTATAATTATAAACAGCAGATACCCAGGTAAGGGTTGTTTCACATCTGCATTGGGGATTACACTTTTCTGCTTCATTCGGAGAGCCGTAAAGGAAAATCCCCATGGCCGGGTAGAGCCCATTGATTATAATGGGGTCTATCTGCTTTCTGCCCAGCTGTTCAGCTTTTATATGGAAGAAAAAGTGCTGCGTGCAGTGCTTTTTCTTCCAGTATTTCCAGTCGGATCTAGAACGGAACCTCCCCCTGGAGGTCCGACACAGATGTGAGACCAGCATGGTGGATATCGCTGTATATACATACATCTCCCTGTATATAGCGATATGGACCATGCTGTTATAACCTGGGTATTTCCTGTATATATATATAGTGTGTGTGTGTGTGTATATGTATGTATATGTATGTATATATATATATATATATGTGTGTGTGTGTATAAATATATATTATTCATACATACACAGCTGGTAAAAGTTATGTAAAAAATGCATGTGGTTTTGAATACCATGGTTTTTTTAATTACTTGTGGTTGAAAAATGCAACCAAATGCACAGCCTTAGGCCTCATGTCCACTTGCATGCATGGATTCTACTGCTGAATCCCGCAGCGGTATCTGTGCATGCTCGCGGACACGGGGAGGAAAAGACAGTTTCTTACCTCTCTGGCTCCAGCGCGGGTCTCCTCTGAGCCGGCCGGCTCTTTTTTTTTTTAAGCACAGCGGATGTGTCCACGAGCGTTGGGGGAACGCGCATGCGCAGTGCTCACTTTTTCGTTTTTGAATCTCCTGCTTTCCTGTGGATCCGCGGCACAGCCACAGTGACAGCTGTGGATGGTACTGCGGTGGGGACGGTTTCCGTTGACTTCAATGGAAGCCGTCCCTGCGGGATCTGCAGGAAAATGGAGAATGCTGCAATTTCTTCCCATGTGGAAAGAAATCACATCTGCATGCTTTTACTTGGCGTTCGGATGCTGATGCATCCCTATGGGCGGCAAGAGGTGCGGATCTCCCATGCTGGGGCCATGCGCTGATTTTATAATTAAACTCTGACCGTGGACATTAGGTCTAAGAGTCTGCAAACACACTTTCATGTATTGGGGTGGGTGAACTGAACTTTTGCACCCGGGCACCTGAGCCTTTAGTTATGCCCCCGCTTCTGATCAATTGTGTTATTAGACACTATCCTTGTGTGCTGGTTGTGGAGCATGCTGCAGATGTAGCATTTGGGGAAATAGAGGAAAATATAAGGCAGCATTGCTATTTTGTTTTATTGTTTTGCCCATAGAATACCCTAAAAATACCCAATATTTTAGTGTGAACACAGCCCTATTCTCCTTCCCTACGTATTCATTGATGGGAAGTATCTTCTAGCGGCCTCTAGATGGCATTTATGTTCTTCACTGTATTTGAATAGAGCAGTATTTCACCCAAATGGTGTGATTTTCTACAAGCATTTGACATAATATAATTATGTCTTTTTTAGAAAGTGATCAATCTTTTATTTTCATGTGTATCAGCAGATTTTTCAGATTATCTTAGTGCTTCAAGAATTGCTTCAATGGTTGATTCATATGTTCTGCATAATTCACAGCTACAGAAATCATTAAACTCTTTTCACATCTCCATTTTTCTGTTCCGTCCTAGGAGCACAAAAATTGGAATTCAAGCTGTGATAGACCAGTAACATGATGGAGACCAGTAGTGACCAATGGACCCTATTACCCATGTTGTCCGTCGCTTCACCTGAAAATATAGCACTGCATGCCATGCTATTTTTTTGCAGCAAATATGATGGAATGAATGACTCTGGCTCCAAACAAAGCATCTAATGCTCATTTAAATAGAGGCTTAAAGGGGTTCTCCATGCAAATACTATTCATGACCTATCCTCAGGATAGGCCATCAATCCGGCCAGATGTCATCATCGGGATTGGAGGTGGCAGTATTGAAATGAATGGCTGCTGTAGCCTCCTATTACACTTCCAACACTTCCACCTCCGACAGCGGGGTTGGACACAGAAGTGTAATAGGAGGTAACACTCCCATTAATTTCAATAGAAGTGAAGCCCTCCGTGCTGCTTCTGCTTCTGATCCCAATGACAACATCTGGACAATCGGCTGACTGCTGTGGATCCTGAGTGGTGGGTCTCCGGCGGTTAAGTAGTAATGACCTACCCGGTCATCAATAGAATTTGCCCATGTTGTGTTATCAATGTCTTTGTAATTCTTGAGTATGTCTCTGTTTACTGTGTTCCCTCTGAAGTCCGCGCAGGTCAGCAGCATAACTCTTTACAGTCCGCTCTGTGCGCACGTTCTCCCATTCATCTCTATGGGAGAGCACAGTGTGAGGGAGGCATCATTTCATACTTCGCTTCAGGCAGCATAAAGCCTTGGGGCATCCCTGATGAGGAATGGACTGAGATTCTTCAGGATGCTGTCAGAAGCTGGTGTCTGGCTCTGCATCATCTTTGCAGCAGTCATAACAACAAAAGGGAGTTCTACTAAGTACTACAGATGCTCGTCATGAAGGGGTTGAATAATTTTGAGACTACAGTAGTAAAAGTGGCATCATGGATTGAAATTTAGAGAAACTGCTTGTTATATCAGTTCTGTTAAGGTATTTCAAATGTTTTGGGGTTTTTTTTGTAAACAGCTGAAAGTTTGTGAATTTGGCAAATAAACCTAATTTGCAATGGGGGCTGAATCATTTTGATTTCTAACGTAAATATCAGGTACAGAGGTTGCAGCTGCACCTGTCAACTGATTGAGACGGAAAAACAGTTTCTCTGCCACATAAAAGGATATACAATACCATAAATTGCATTTGAAGTTAAGGGGCCCAGTTTTAGATTTTGCATCTGGGCCCAGGAATTTCAAGTTTCATCTGTGCGAAACATTTGCCTGCAGCTCTGAAAGAGAAAGTTTTGTTAAACATATTTATAAACAATAGAAAAACTTTGGTGACTTTTTAAATGGTCAATAGTGTTTGGTTACAGAAATCCTAAAATTGTCCTATTTTCACTCTGGCCCTTAGGCTGCATTCACACGAACGTATATTGGCTTGGTTTTCACGCCGAGCCGATATACGTCGTCCTCATCTGCAGGGGGGGGGAGGCTGGAAGAGCCGGGAGCAGGAACTGAGCTCCCACCCCCTCTCTGCCTCCTCTCCGCCCCTCTGCACTATTTGCAATGGGGAGAGGCGGGACAGGGGTGGGGCTAATTCTCGGAACTTAGCCCCGCCCCACCTCTTTTCGTTGCAAATAGTGCAGAGGGGCGGAGCGGAGGCAGAGAGGGGGCGGGAGCTCAGTTCCTGCTCCTGGCTCTTCCATCCTCCCCCCCTGCAGATGAGGACGACGTATATCGGCTTGGCGTGAAAACCAAGCCGATATACGTTCGTGTGAATGCAGCCTTAAAGCCCACAATAGGCTGATACTTCACATTCTTCTCCACCATTCACAGTTGGTGACACAGACAGCTCACCTTCTCCACCTCCATGCAATGACCTTTGCATAAACAACTTGCACACAAGAAGTCAATAAGTTATATCCAGACATCAATTTGCTAGGGTCAATGTGGCGATATGTAAAGCAAAGTGAACTGCTGCCACCTTATGTATGGAGAATACAATGAAGGTGGACAGAAAATACAAAAATAAAATTAGTAAACAAGTAAAAAGTAACAAAATACATTAGATACATTCTTTCTAAAGAGCTATTCCCATCTTAAGCATGTGAGACCTATCACCAGGGTAGGCTATAGATGTCTGATAAAAAAAAGTCTGAATCTCAATTCCAAACTGCAGGACAGGTGATGCATGCCAAATGTCTCGTCTGGCTCCAGGATAATGGAAAGTTTTAACTGAAACTCAGAAGCAAGCACATCAATTCCACAGATTTCACTCTCAAATACAAAGTGCAAGTCTTTGCCTGATTCTGCTGATCGGAGAGGGTCCCATTGGTAGAATCCACCCCTATCAGGCATTTACGGCCTATTCGGTAGCGATACCAGAATATTTAAAGAGTAGCTGCACTTTTGACATGTCAAAAATTTTGATAAGTGAAGGTCCCGCTGCTGAGATCTCTGCTGATGGCTAGAACGAAGGAGCTGCAGCGCTCACCTGAGCACTGTTCCCCTTCATCTGTCTTCTTTGCTTGCCAGCTCCTCTCGACAGCTGAAGATGGACTAATTGAGATCTATAGACAACTATGCGTCCGTCTTCAGCTGCCGAAAGGAGCTGACAGGTAGTGAAGACAGACGAAAGGGCACACCGCTCAGGTGAATGCTGCAGCCCTATCACTCTAACGATCAGCAGCGAGACACCCACTCAGACTCGGACTGGCCTACAAGGGAACAGGTGAATTCCCTGGTAGGCCCCCAGCTCTTTACAAGTGGCATATGACACAGTACACTCACTGCACTATATACAGATAGCATGTATACAGCATCTCACATAGCATAAACTGGGTAGTTTTTCAGTTTATATAGATGCGTAAGCTGGTTGAAATGACATCTAAGTGTAGTTGCATTTCGGGGTGTATCCTCTCTCCCTGGGCCCCACCTTCTTGACAACATTGTGGGACCCCTCCATCATCATAGTGAACTATAACTCCCAGCATGCTCCCACAGCTACAGACCTTCAGGTTCTTGCAGGGTATTGTAGTCTGGGTTAAATTCCACAAGGAACTTTGCAAAAACCACGGTAACACACAGTTTTACTGTAAATCAAAATTGACTGTTAATGAACACACGGTTTTGTGGGTAAAACTGCTGTTCATCTGCAAGAATGTATAACCATTAAAGATCGTTTGCGATACAACTGTGCGTCAGTGCACTTTTTGACTATGCTCTGGCTGTTGCGTGTGATCTCTCCCTTTACAGGATATGCCATAAAAGCCACCTCTATGATCTGCACCTATTGAATCAACAGTAACATAGAATGCTTGGCTAAAAAAAGACAAATGTCCATCTAGTTCAACCTGTTTCGCCTCCCCCTTGTTGAGGTAGAGGCAGAATTTACTCCATGTTTGCGGAAACAATTGCTTCCCGAATTCATAATGGCAGTCAGAATAATCCCTGGATTAACATTTAAAAAGTTCCTACTTGATTCCAAGATCGGTAGTCAAAAGATTCCCGGAACAACAACCCTTCTGGTTATTTAATGTCTATATCCTGTAATGTCATTAAAACGACATCTAGTCCCCTCTTAAACTCCTCTACCGATTTTGCTATCACTGCGTCCTCAGGCAGAGAATTCCACAGTCTCACTGCTCTTACAGTAAATAACCCCCTTTTGTGTTAGTGATGAAACCTGCTTTCTTCTAGACGTACCGGATGGCCTCTTGTTACCATCGCAGTCCTGGATATAAACAGATCATGGGAGAGATCCTTGTATAGTCCCCTAATGTATTTATACAGTTATTTGATCGCCCCCTAGCCGTCTTTTTTCCATGGTAAATAACCCCAATTTGACAGCCTCTCTGGATATTCCAGTGCTCCCATTCCATTGATTAATTTAATTGTCCTTCTTTGAACCCTCTCAAGCACTGCAATGTCTTTCAGGAGCATCGGTGTCCAGAATTGTACAAGTCCTCCATGTGAGGACTGACAAGTGCCTTATATAGTGGGAGGATAATGTTCTCATCCCTATGCCTCTTTTAACGCACCCCAAGACTTTATTTGCCCTAACTTAGTTCACCAATTTTCACCCAGCACATTTTGCATACACTTAGGTGGTGATAGGGCTGTGAATCAGATAGTATTTGCATGTACTGTACTTGTACAGTAAGCCCCCACAAGGAATTTCTATTGGTGGGCCCTAGGCATCCAAGTCCAACACTGTTCCCACTGATCAAAACTTTTGACATGTCAAAAATTTGTAAAAAGTTACTCTATAAAATGTGAATACCGGCTTAACTTCTGAATTAATACTACTTGACGATATGCACGTTTTAGGTGGTAATCATTAATTTAATTTGTTCTCTTATCTCTCTGCCATATTTTTCTTACACTGTATAATCCCTGTTTTCTGTATCGTCCTTTATGTTATTCTATGACAATTTTGTATTAGACACAGTTTAGTTATTTACATGGTTATTAATGGGCTACTGCACAGATAAATGTTCTCTTTAAAATGTGTTGACAGTGGGATGTTGGCTGCTCGGACAGTCTCTGGTTGGCATCACTGTTTTGCATAACTGGGACCATGTGTTTCATTCCGACTAGGGCATTGAATACATAGAAAGTAAATGTTCTCCCTGTGCTCATGCTCTCCATTTCCTCCCACATTCAGAAAACTTCCTGGCAATTTAATTGCCTTTTCATAAAACTACCCTTAAAATATGTATGCATGCCTCCGATAAGAAAATTAAATTGTAAACAGCGCGGCAGCTCGAATTGGTCGTAATAAATCCACAAGGTGATAGAACGCTGCTATATATAATGCAGGACAATAATAAATGCTAAGAACCATTTGCATGGATGAAATGATATCTTATACATTCAGAAAGACAGATAATGTTTCTTTGAGAATTACTGCATAATTGGAAGCAATTATGTATGAAAAGGTTGCAGAAACATATTTATTTTCACCATCGCCTATATTAATCTCCAGCACTGGCTACTAAATGTTCTCTTTCACTGCAGTCCAAGACTGAACTCACTAATTTCAAGCTAAGCTCTGCCATCTACAGTACACTGGCACAAAGCCATGCAAGGACCAGGGGCTCATGTACACTTCACATTGCCAGTGCACAGATTACACTATGGGGCTACAGTATAGACTGCGCCGCTGTGCATCAGTGAGGCGCTATAGTCTCCCCTCGGGGCAATCTTTTTATAGGTTACATTGTTTCTACAGCCTCATCAATAAACAATACTTCAATATATCCAAACAAATGTATTCCTCATATATCCCCTTGCTAAACTCCTCTGCTTAAATCCTCTGTGCAATTTGTGCAGCTTAATGTCTGACCGTTGTCTATGTGTATAGCCTCCTTCACTCTCCATCTCGCCATACAGTGCACATCTCCAGCCCTTTACCTTCTGTATCACCCCATTACTTGTAGTATGTAAGGTCGTTGGAGCAGGACCTTCACCACTACTGTTTCCATCAACTGATTACTACATGTAACCAAGGTTTTTGTATTTTTGTACTTTTGTCTTTTTGTATCCCCGTTTTTGTAAGGGCTGCGGAATATGTTGGTGCTATATAAATAAAGATTTTTATTATTAGAGGCACCTAGGGGCTTAGAGGGGTTATCAAGGCAGTGCCCGCCAGGATTGTAGAAAGCAATGGGAGCTGCACCTGTAATTACGAGCGTCGGCCACTACACAGTGGTCGGAGCAGTGCTTCTGCTCCAACCTCGATGTATTCCAGTGGGTGTTACTTTAACTAGAAAAAGCTGGGCATCATGGCAATCTTTTGGATGGGCCCCCCACTTGAGCATGAAGAGTACTAGCTCTATGTAAAAACTCATGCAAGGACACACCTTCCTGCTGGGTCACAGAAAAAAAAGGCCAGGGGTGGGCCATAGTAATCATGTCCTGTCTAGTATGTGATCCTGCTACTCAGAAATTGGGAAGGACCAGAACAGCAAGGTGAGCAAAAAAGGTTATTATAGTGTTGTTTTGCATTATACCACCGCACATTCTCAGAGGGGTCCGACAGCTAGGGCCCTGTGGAGACACAGGCTCCGTAGTAGCCACTATGGCTGCTTCAGCAGTAGTTACGGCCTTGCTTGGGCCCTATTCAGGCGACAGTATTTTGTTTCAGTATTTGTAAGCCAAAACCAAGGGTGAAACATACAGATACAAAAAGTATAATGGAATGATCTGAACCTCCTCCGTGTTTTGGATCCACTCCTGGTTTTGACTTACAAGGAAATTTTATGTAAATTGTAATTTTGCAGATCTTTGGGAGGTATTAGGAGGTGATCTGAAATTGTTCAGTAGTACAAAGCATAGGAGAAATCATCAAGGTTTATGTGACAGTTTTCTTGCTTCAAAAAGATGCAAATTTTTAGGCAAGCGTGTTTACGGAAAAGTTTGCATTTTTTAATCGTTTTTGCTACTCAGTCCACTTTTCAAAAATGGTGATAAAAAAGGCGTGAGGATTGAGTAGAGTGAGGTTTTTAGACAGATTGGTGAATTGGGACATTTTAAAAAGTTGCAGAATTTGCCATAATTTCACTCCAGGGCAGGGGTGGTATCAAATACAATAATTGCTACCCAGCAACCCAAACTGATGATACTTGCAACATGTTTGTCATGCATTATTCATCCTTTTAACAAATTGGTCACACTCAATGACAAAGCTGCTTCCGGCAAAAGTGACCTACAAAAATCTGCCCATGATAAATTCCCCCCCATAGTGGATAATTAAATGTGATCTCACAGATTATGAACATCGGGTGTCTGTGGGTGAAACACTATTGTGAGCAGAAGCAAAGTTTTCAGAGGGCGCACCATTAGACATAAAACAAGGACTGAATCTAATGCTTGGTAATGGTAAATGAATATTGGAGGCTGGGGAGGAGGGTTGTTTGATTTGTACAAAGAGTGCGCCCTATAGCAGATGATCCGCATCACTAGCAGTGTTAGACATTACAATTTATTGGGGTGGGCAAAAGGTAGCCCAACAAACATTTAAGTAGGTACTTATAATAAACCAGCTGCAATGTGTGTATCACGCTGTATTCATACACTGAAGAGGGTTGCCAACTCTCCGTAAAGTTATGGACAGTCTGCAAACACCAGGTGCTTACTTGTGTTGTTCGTAGTGCAAAGAAGGGACATTTATGAGGCCACCAGCAGGGCAGGGTGGAGATTATTTCATCCTTCAGTCTTCTCTAACTGCACCTCAGTTTTTCAGCCCAGGTGTGTACACAAGGAAGGGCGTTACCCAGTTAAAACTGCCCCCTTACATACCTTTCAACTTTGTCCTCATGATGTGATTACAGCTGAACACTATGATGAAGTAGGGAGACATCAGCTCCCTGCCCTGCAACATAATACACACAATTATCAGACTATAAAGAAGGGACCGTGGCCCCAAAAAAGTGAACAACGTGGAACAAGCTCACATTGTGCAGTGTGTTGCCATGGATAACCGAGGTTGGCTACTACACCCAACAGCCACGATAGCTTTGCATTATAAAACCTCAATAGGTTAAGAGGACTCCCCATCTGTTCGGGACAGCCAATCCTGGACAGCACCAACCACAGAGGCTGCTCAGGGAGTAATCCTCTAGCCAATTATAATGTGTGTTGTATAAGCAAAACTGCTTACTTCACCAGGAAAGTATATGGGACCAAAAGCCACCACAACCCCCTGTTATCCAAAAGAACCGCAACAAATGCACCGGCAGGCAGTGAAGATGTCTCATCTGAAGATTTGTCAGAAATCACATAGTTACAATAAATCCATTCTGCAATGTTTTCTGTGTTCTTTCTGACAACTCTTCGAATGTGACATCTTCGCTGCCTGCCTATGCACTTGTTTTGGTTTTACAAGTTCTTTTGGATATAGGGGGTTGTGGTGGCTTATGTTGGTCCTACATACGGCCTGGTGAAGTAAGCGTAATTTGTAACGGCTGTGGATGTGGAGCCACTGTGTCAGCCTACCGGGTAGGTGAGGATCCAGTCTAGCACGGCTGACAGCCAACCCCAGCGTGGGAGGTAAGATACCAGATGTACGAGCCCCGTATGCAGATGGAAACTATGGAAAGTATCTTGCCCTGAGCTGATAACCAGGAGAGGGACACCCCTGCCTATAAGCGGTGCTGGCATCCCGATAAGGATGACCCAACGGTCTTCCTCTAGGCGCTGACTTACCCTGGCGGAACAGAACACCTATATGACTAAAGCCAGAACAATACCGGGAAATACGGAAACAAAGGAGGAACAAGCTGACAAGAATAAACAGAGAAGTGGACTCACAGGGATAACAGACAGCAGAATACACGAATGTGAAACACAGAACACGAGCAGATAGCATGGTAACTGCCAGAGCAGCAGCTAAACATGAAGTAATGGGAATGAATCTCCCGAAGTCTCTGAACTTAGCCTCGCCCCATCCCGCCTCCTTTCATTGCAAATAGTGCAGAGGGGCGGAGAGGAGTCAGAGAGGGGGCGGGAGCTCAGTTCCTGCTCCTGGCTCTTCCATCCTCCCCCCTGCAGATGAGGACGACGTACATCGGCTCGGCGTGAAAACCGAGCCAATATACGTTTGTGTGAATGCACCCTCCGTCAGACCTTATTTAGACTACTGTGTCCAGTTCTGGGCACCCCACTTTAAAAAAGACATAGACAAACTGGAGCAAGTCCAGAGAAGAGTTATCAAGATGGTCAGCAGTCTGCAAATCATGTCCTATGAGAAACGCTTAAAGGATCTGGGAATGTTTAGCTTGCAAAAAAGAAGGCTGAGAGCAGACTTAATAGCTGTCTACAAATATCTGAAGGGCTGTCACAGTGCAGAGGGATCAGCCCTATTCTCATTTGTACAAGGAAAGACTAGAAGCAATGGGATGAAACTGAAAGGGAGGAGACACAGATTAGATATTAGAAAAAACTTTCTGACAGAGAGGATGATCAATGAGTGGAACAGTTTACCACAGGAGCTGGTCAGTTCTTTAATGGAAGTGTTCAAACAAAGGCTGGACATATATCTGTCTGGGATGATTTAGTGATCCTGCACTGAGTAGGGGGTTGGTCCCGATGACCCTGGAGGTCCCTTCCAACTAC
Source organism: Eleutherodactylus coqui (assembly GCF_035609145.1). Lineage (NCBI taxonomy): Eukaryota > Metazoa > Chordata > Amphibia > Anura > Eleutherodactylidae > Eleutherodactylus > Eleutherodactylus coqui. Next base: position 242,680,499 of record NC_089838.1, read on the forward strand.
CATTCTAGGATTCTATGAGAGCAGGACAACACACAAGCAGAGGATTGTGTCTGAACAGTGCACTCAACACAATCATTATTATTGCCTAGAGGACTATTTATTTGTGCAATTTAATATAATATTCTGCAAAATAATATTGTAGCTTGCAAGAAGCTCAAAACAGGCCATTGTGATGCAGTGATATTATCATGCCCAACTGCACAATGCTGCTGAGCAGGGTTAGGTTTTTTCTAATATCTAATTTGTGTCTCCTACCTTTCAGTTTCATCCCATTGCTTCTAGTCTTTCCTTGTGCCAATGAGAATAGGGCTGATCCTTCTGCACTGTGACAGCCCTTCAGATATTTGTAGACCACTATTAAGCCTCCTCTCCTCTTGAACTCTGAACTCCTCTGTCATGCTTTGTAGCCTTCGCCACCTTGCTATAGAGAGTTCTACATATTCTGGATTTGCTAATCTTAGTGTTCTATACTTCTAGTGATGTTTTAATGAATTGCCCTTAATTGGCCGCCATTCACAGTAATCACTGTCTTATATTGTCTGACAGCTTAGTACTTCCTTTATTTTTATACTTTTGTTTTTTTTCAATTTTGTTAACCAGCTGTCCTGAGTGTTTTTGGACCTGGCCCTCTTGTTGGAACTTGTATTCAGAGCCTGGAGCTGTCTTAGTGGAAACTCGGAACCCCAACTACTAGACCTGAGCCTGTATGTGTTCCCTGAGTCATGGACCTAAGCGCGTTTCTATAACCCCTAATCTGAATTTGTATACTGTACCTTGAATCTTGACAGCTGGAGTTGGACCTGTATCTTGAAACTTGTATCCCTAAACCTGTCCACCTGTGCCTTATGTCCTGTATGTTTACCATGCTGCAACCTGGGCTTTACTGGAGCTTTATGATTTTCAACTTTATGATGTGTTATCGATCCAGTCAGTTGTTTCATGATTGCAACTTGTCTCTGTTGTTTTAGTGTTTTGACCTATTTTCACATTAAATATGACTGTGTTCAGTATTGTTGTTGCTTCACCTGTTGGATTCCAGATGTGAGAATAGACTTTTCTCTATCAGACAAAAAAATAATAGTCTGTATGCATCTATATGAGACCAGGGGTAGAGTCCATAGAAGTCTATGAGTGGCGTGTTATGGCTCCATACAACTCGTAATATATTGTTGTGCCTGAAGGATTTGTTGTTGGTCATTTCAGTGCTAATTTGCCTTTTACAAAGGCTGGTGATTAACATGGCGGTGCCCTGTGGGTAGATGGCACTGTTGCTTTAAATTATGAAAGCAATCATTCTTTCTAAAACAAAGCTTTCTGGTTCACTTGCAGTTTTTGATTACAATATACATGTATATGTAAATTAGACTGAAAGCACATTCGACATTTAAAGCAAAGTGATACAGAATAGTTAAAATGCTGTTTCATGTACAACACTGTGTCTACATAATGAAAAAAACATGTTCAGGTATTATACAAACCCTTCACATAAGGTCCCCTGTCCACGGACGTGATTTCGCCGGCGGTAAATCGCTGGCGAATCACGCTGTCTGAAGCTTTACAATAGTGTTGCTATGGAAAGCGCCGGTCCCGTGACCACGAGCGGAGAATCATTGCGATTCTCCGCTCGCGGACGGCAATTCGAAGCATGCTGCGACTTGCCGTGATTCTCCCCGGTCAGCCTATCTGTCAGATAGACTGACCGGCAGAGATTCGTCTGCCGGCTCCTGCTCCTGGGCGGCAGCTCCTGCGGTGGAGATTCGCCGCGGGACCTCGCAACGCCCATGGACTAAGTGTATTTGCGCATATAAAATTTGCACGCACAATACACAGAGAATAGAAGTCATTGATTTCAATGGGTTCGTTCACATGCGCGTATTTCCTGCACGTTTCTGTTATAAAAAAAAAAACAAAAACAGCATGCTCTACTTTCCTGCGCATTTGCGCACCAAAGGTCCCCATAGATGTCAATGGGGGGTGTGCAAATGTATGTACAATATGCAAGCAAATGCGTGATACACTGCATAATCCAGCTGGAAAAAGAAACACATCTGGGGCTCATTAGACTAATTAGCTATTTAAATTGGTGTGTATTTGTTTGCCGTGCCCAAATGAACGTGCCTTCAGGGTGCACAAAGTACAGTAAAATACGCCGGTACGCAGGCAAAAAAGCCTTGTTCAGTGCGCAAAAAAGTTGTGCTTAGGTGCGCGCAAATGAGCATACGCTCGTGTGAAGGCGGCTTTAAGCTTTGTTCTTTGACACCAATTTATAATAATGGACAGTGAGTGGATGTGACTGCCCACTTGACAGATTGATGGAGTCTGATGTAAGCAGAGCCTACACAGTAAACGGTAGTGACTATGAAGGTGGGACAGGCAGCATGGCTGAGGCTGTAAAGCTATGCAGCCAGTTCCGCTGATACAGACACATGACAGGTTGTCTTAAGGCTTTATATAAGTTTTGCAGCATCATGGTCAATATAGTGAACCATAAAATACACCCCACTCTGCTGCAAAACTTTTTGGATCCCCGTTTCTTGTCAAAGAAATTCCACCCTGTACATTTAACTCTACACTAGAGATGAGCGAGTATACTCGCTAAAGGCAATTGCTCGAGCGAGCATTGCATTTAGCGAGTATCTCCCCCGCTCGACACTGCCGGCACCCGAACCTGCAGTCTCGAGCGGGGGAGATACTCGCTAAAGGCAATGCTCGAGCAATTGCCTATAGCGAGTATACTCGCTCATCTATACTCTACACTATAAGGAACAATCATGAAGTTACAAGCTCATGTGACATCTTGTCAACTTCTAATATCTTTATCACATACAGCTAAGGTTAAAATGTAAACCACCACCAGTCTCATCCTCTCCAGGCCTCCTGTCCACGGGTGAAATTTCATTGCGTTACCCGCGGCCATAGTCCGCACGTGGGTAATGCAATGAACGCTTTCAATCTCATAACTATGGAAAGCACAGACCGATGTACGCGAGCGGTAAATCGTGGCGATTTTCAGCCTGCGTATAAAAATCGCAGCATGCCACAATTTTCCACGATTAATCTATCATAATGATCGGTTCATCGCGATGAGATAATGCTCCCCTGCGGCGGAAATCTGCGGTGGTATATTGCAACGCCCGTGGACAGCCGGCCTTACATCTCTGTTTTTAAAGTCTGAACTTAGGTGTTTGTAGACATTCAATACACTGGCAATTGAAACAAGACTGCCAAATGGAGGAGCCACCGCACAGGTGCAAGATACTGATGAACAGTCACTCTCATACCTTCCTTAGGTCTCATGCACACGGGGAAAATTGAATTGCGGATCCCACGCTTGTCACTATCGCAGGGCGATCTGCTGCTCAATTTGCCCATAGATGTGCGTTGAGATTCCTCTGCTCCACGCACACATGTGGATTTTATTTGCAGACATAATGTGCCGAAAATAAAATCCCAGCATACTCTATTTTAGAGCGGGATATGCGTGGACGGCTTCCATTGAAGCGTGTTGGCGGCATATCCGCGGTACAGAAGAAAGGAATTAAAGACAGGTAAGCAGGGTCGCCAGCAGATGGGCAGATTCCCCGCGGGATTCCTCACGCAGAATCTGTGCATACCATGTGCAGGTGGCCTTATATTGAGCGGGGCAGCTGCTTAGTACTTTTTAGGTCCACTGTCATGCTTGCTCTTCTCTCCCTGTATCAGGCAGATGTGGGCATCGCTCTGCTTTTCCTGCAACCTGAGCTTCTACGCACTTTCTTCCAGCACATCAATGGTTACCTTCCCAGAGGTATTCTAGCTCAGCTGTAGGACATGGCCAATCATTGCCCTATTTAGTTGAGCTGGCAATCCTTCCCTTTGCCTCAGTATTGTTGTGAGTTTCTCTCTGACACCAAGCTGAGGTCCTGCTTCTGTGTGTATCCTGTTTTGTACAGTCTTCTTCTGTTTGTTACGCTCTTGCCTCTGCACTCTACCTGTCAGGTAGCTCTTCGCCTGTTTCTCTGTCCCGTTCTTAGTCGCTTGTTCCCAGTCCTCTGTTTCTGCTCTTTTGCTGTCCTCAGTCTGTCTTTTGGTTTTTGCATTATTTGTCCTATGCCCTGTCAGGGTCAGCTAGGCCCTAGAGGAAGACAGCGGGGTTGTTCTTACCAGGACGCTAGCCCCAATTCTAGGCAGGGCTGTTCCTTTTCTCCTATTATAGCAGAGGACTCTGTATACCGTCCATTGTCTCCTCCTTGGACTGAATCACATTCTCCTGGTATCTTCGTCTCCGATCTCAATGGGTCAGCTGTCAAACTCGCTGTATTGGTCCTCTACCTACCCAGTAGGTTAACCCAGTGGTTCTACATCTGAAGCCCTAACAATACTGAGGCCACGGATCCCACAGACCCTAACTATAGAGGACTTACTGAGTTATTCCAGAAAATGGTGCAACAATGGGAACATTAAGAGCAAGTCCTGGCATATGTACACAATGTAAGTACTCGCCTAAGCAGCATTTCTCCTATCGCAACGGTACCACAGTCCTCCGCAGTAGTAGCAACTGCGCCACCACATCCATCGGCATCCTCCGGCGTGGATCCAGACCTCATCTGGCCACGCCGTCACACTACGAGGGCGATCTCAAACAATGCTGTGGTTTCATCAATCAATGTACCCTTCACTTTGAACTCCTGTCACACCTGCTTTCCATAGATCGTACCAAGATAGCGTTTATCATGTCTCATCTCTCTGGACAGGCTTTGGCTTGGATCAATCCTCTCTGGGAGAGGAATGATCCATTGGTTAACGATCTCGGGGTGTTCGTGGAGACCTTTCAGAGGCTTTTTGACGAGCCCGGGCGTACTTCTTCAGTTGCTTCCAATCTACTACACCTTTGTCAGAATCATCTCACTGTGGGCCAATACGCCATTCAATTACGAACCCTGGCTTCGGATCTAGGATGAAACAATGAGGCTCTAGTAAGCGACATACTGGGAGGGTTTGGCAGGGCGCATCAAGGAACGAGTTAGCTGGTCACAAAGTTACGACCTTTTGGACACCTTGATCTCTCTGGCCACAAGAATTGATCTTCGGTTCAGGAGAGGTCTAAGGAGACTACCCAAGAAAGGAGATTGCTCCATCTGGCTCTTAGATTCCAGAGACCACTTTCTGCTCTACCTACTAGTACCTGGGACTACGATTCTGAGCCCATGTAGGTGGATCGTTCCAGATTAACTGAAGAGGAACGCATGCTTAGACGCTCAAAAAAATCTATGCATGTACTGCAGACCTCCGGGTCATCTTGTACGCACTTGTCCCCACAAACTGGGAAACTCCTCAGCCTAGGGTCAATAGGAGAGGCTACTCTAGGTGAGGATTACTCCTCTCCAAGGTTAAACCTGTCAGAAATGTTGGTTTCCACCAGAGCCCAGATCACACTGGTAGCCTTTCTGAATTCCGGCTCAGCGGGGAACTTCATACAGCAAGCCATGGAGGACCATTACAAAATTCCTGTCCGTGCCTCAAGAAACCTCTAGTGGTGACTAAAGTAAATGGAAGTACCCTTTCTGAGACCATACACTTTGTCACGGAGCCATTGGAGCTCAAAGTAGGTGTTCTTCATTTTAAAAGAATTTCTTTGCTGGTTCTTACCCGTGCGACCAGTTCCCTCCTACTGGGTTTGCCAGGGCTCCGGCTACACTACCCTGCCCTGGACTTGAGCACTGGTGAGGTGTTAAGTTGGGGTACATCCTGCCATACCAAGTGTCTGCTTGCCGTTCACCCAGCTCACCCTCTCTGCCGTAACCCATTCATCCATTATCAATTGCTTTAGGAAACACCATTTTGCGGCTGGATCTTAGGCCCTCAAACATTTCATCCTGGCTGGGCCTAAGCTGTTGTTTCTCCTCCATCTTCATTGAATCTCTGACTGCTTTGAGGAGTTCTTCTATATTGCTTGTGGCAAGAATTTACAGAGGCAGTATTAGTCCAGCTAACTAATCTCAGGAATTTACTACGTGGACCCCTTCAACTAATGATCTTAAAAAATACCTTTTATTACAATTGATTAAAAAAGAGGAAGAACAAACACACATATATTAAACTGAATCGATGCCACTTAATTCAAAAAATGGAGACCAAGTGCGCTGAATAGAGGTGGTATATTCAGCTATTACGTATCATTGGTCTACATAAATGACTAATTGATCTGAAATATGACACGATTGGTTACGCAAATGTCATCTTGATGATATAGCTTTGACAAGTGTGAAAACTGAGTATATTATGTCACCCAACGCGTTTCCCCCACAACCGTGGGTTCTTCAGGGGTACAGATACATCAATTCCCAGAAATAAACTGGGTAGTGGCTTGGTTAAGATAAATAATTATTTATTTTGCCTCTCAGTATCCAGAGTAACCTTAGCAATGGAAGGACTTAGGATACACGGAATCACAGACACATCTGTTTTAGATAAACAGGTGCGACCAAGCTAGCAGCTTATGGTCACAAAGATATATATTCCGATTGAGGCTATTCCAAATTCCAATTTCCACATCAGCCAATGATTGGAAATGGTGTGGAGTTTGGAACAATTCTATTCTCCCAGATAGAGTTTAACTGGAACAGTATATTATTCCAGTTATGAATTAGCGCCGTTCAATAAGCTCCCTAACGTGCTACATCAATCAGAATATGATTGAAGAGCAAGAATATAAAGGTAGTTAGTTGCATGGACCTATGCTACCTATGAGGATGCTTAATAGTAAGATCTTCAGAATAGAGCCTATGATAACTGAAAGAAAATAAATGAAGAAATGAAAGAAATGAAAAAAAAACGGCAGCCTGTCGGTCCTGGTGGTGGGCTGACAGCATGATAAATAATTATTTATCTTAACCAAGCCACTACCCAGTTTATTTCTGGGAATTGATGTATCTGTACCCCTGAAGAACCCACGGTTGTGGGGGAAACGCGTTGGGTGACATAATATACTCAGTTTTCACACTTGTCAAAGCTATATCATCAAGATGACATTTGCGTAACCAATCGTGTCATATTTCAGATCAATTAGTTATTTATGTAGACCAATGATACGTAAAAGCTGAATACACCACCTCTATTCAGCGCACTTGGTCTCCATTTTTTGAATTAAGTGGCATCGATTCAGTTTAATATATGTGTGATTGTTCTTCCTCTTTTTTAATCAATTGTAATAAAAGGTATTTTTTAAGATTGTTAGCTGAAGGGGTCCACGTAGTAAATATATTGCTTGTGGCAAAACAATATTTATTGTCCTCATCTATGATTAAACGACTTTCCTTTATATACTAGCTCCTCATCTGATACTTCCTGAACAGAGTCATCACAATTGGAGCTAGGTATCTCCAAGACCCGAGGTCTCTTAGAGGTTTTAGAAGGACCCTGGTTGAGAAGAAGGAGATAAGTTGTCAATAGAGACTTCAAATACCTCTTTAACCATACTCCTAAAATCATTTAGTAGAGTAGCCTGTTCTTCTTTTACTATTTTAGCTGTGCACTCTGCACATAACTGTTTTTTGTAATTCTCCTCCAATTTTTTTCAACATAAAGCACATTTTTTTAGCCTTCCTCTCGACCTCAGGCTTAGTCCTCTGAGAATCCTTGTCATCCTGTAAATGACAAGAAACTCTTGTATAGTCATAAAACAATAATAAAGAAAAGCATGTTAGCCCAGGAGGACCACTCATTGTTTGCTGAGTTTTCAATTCTCCTTCACAGGCTTTCACAACACTGTTGAGGTGAGTTAAGCCCATACTGGTAATCCGTTCCAGGCTAGAAGGAGTTCACCACCAAATTCCCAGCAGCAGGGGTTTTAAAAGCAAGCACCATAACAAACAAACACCACTTCCAAGGAAGACCAATGACATCAGTGCCTGGCGTATCTCCTTGCACCAAAGCACACACCCTTACAACATATGCCCATGCCAGAGCATTCACTCACTCTGGCATTTGTAAGGTCTCTGCCCATACTTTCTGCTTCTGTCCAGCGCTGAGGAGGTTAACCAGCGCTGTGAGGGTTAATCAGGTCTCTGCCTCTCAATTCACCTGTGGGGTTAATTAGGCATTACTCTCCTATTTAAGGTGAGCTGATGCTCTTCCTGGTTGCCTTTGAATTGTTGTTTGTCACTCCCTTACAATCAACCTCACTGGTCATTCTGTTTGTGTCAGCTTTGCCTGCCCGCTCTCTGGGTTCTGTCTTGCAGTCTGACTTCTGTCTTGTCTGGGTCCTGTCTGCCTCTCTCCCCTGGGTCTATTTCTGACCTTCTGTTTTGTATAAGGCTTCCTGCAAATCTGCATCTGTTCTTACGTTTATTTTCTGTCCCGGTTCTGTCTGTGTGCCAGCCCTGTCTGGTTTTTCTGGGATAGTCAGGCTCGAGGTTCCAGTGCAGGGACTTTATCGAGGCGATCGCTCCGCTTACATGTAGGGTCCTGCCATCTTCCCTGCAGCCAAGGGTCAGTCTCCCTGTGTTCTGAGTTCCGTCTGTATTCCTGTATCTGGATTGGTTCTGTATTCCTGTCTATAGTCTGCCTATCTGAGGAATTAGCTAACAACCACTCCAGGACTGTCTTCAGTCCTGGTGGGTTCGTCTAGTGGATCCACAAAATCCGTTTAAGCAAGAATTATTCCGTAACAGTATTCAAAGGCCATGGATCTTGCCGTTCTTCTTGGTGCAGCAATTCTATATCTGTACTGGGCCTGTTGTAGGCCTTCTAATCTGTCTATGTTGGCATGCTCACCAGTTCTGTATCCGTACTAGGTCTGTTGTAGGCCTTCTGATCTGTCCGTGCTGGCATGGTCGCCAGTTCTATTTCTGTATCTGTCCATGTACCTTTACAGCCTGTCAGTCCCCTCCCAGTGCCTAGCACCTCCAGGACCTGCTAGAGGCCACTCCTGGCTCTAGATTGGGTCTCTAGATTTCCTGTCTCCAGCTGGACATAGCAACCAAACTCATTGTACCCTTTTGTAACGATCTGTGGACTGCCCTCTAAGGGGATATTTTTAGTTTTGCCAGTTCTGTCTGGTTCCAAGTTTTGATATTTTAGTTTTGCCAGTTCCGAGATATGCCAGTTCCGTCTGCTTCCAAGTCTTTGCCAGTTCTGTCTGGTTCTGATCCCCGAGTGTTTGCTCCAGGATTGATATATCCAGGGTAAGAAGAGGGCTTAGGAGGGAGGTACTGTAAGGTCTCTGCCCTTCCTTTCTGCTTCTGTCCAGCACTAGGAGGGTTAACCTGCTCTGCCTCTCAGTTCACCTGTAGGGTTAATTAGGCATTACTCCCCTATTTAATGTGAGCTGATGGACTTCCTGGTTGCCTTTAAATTTTTTGTCACTCCCTGGCAATCAGCCTCACTTCTCATTCTGTGTCAGCTCTGCCCGCCTACTCTCTGGGTTGTGTCTTGCAGTCTGACTACTGTCTTGTCCGGGTCCTGTCTGCCTCTCTGCCCTGGGTCTATTTCTGACCTTCTGTTCTGTATGAGGCTTCCTGCAAAACTGCATCTGTTCTTACTTTTATTTTCTGCCCGGGTTCTGTCTGTGTGCCAGCCCCGTCTGGTTCTGTCTGTGTGCCAGCCCTGTCTAGTTCTATCTGAGAGCCATCCCCGTCTGGTTCCATATATTACTGATTCAGGGATAGTCAGGCCCGAGGTACCAGTGCGAGGCCGCCTTTATCGAGGCGATCGCTCTGCTTATAGGTAGAGTCCTGCCATCTACCCTGCAGCCAAGGGTCAGCCTTCCTGTGTTCTGAGTTCTATCTATGCCTTCCCAGTTCTGTCTGTATTCCTGTATCTGGGTTGGTTCTGTATTCCTGTCTACAGTCCGTCTATCTGAGGGGTCACCTACCAACCACTCCAGGACTATTTTCAGCCCTTGTGGGTTGGTCCAGTGGATCCACAAAATCAGCATAATACAAAACAAAGTCCGTAACAGCATTCTTGCGTGGTAATATCTTCACATATGAGCACACCGAGCGATAATTCTGCGATCGCCTACTGCTTGCAAAGTCATGGGAGCATTCAAAGGCTAAAGGACCCCTGTGAGTTTTAACCTACATATTCCAAGGAGGAACAAAAGCTGCAGCCCCCAATAAAGCCTGGTCTTCCATGTCCACACAGATAGATCTCTACTGTCTGTGTAGGACAGAAAGAACACCGAAAGTAAGTTGGGGGGGGGGGGGGGTGCTTTTAAATACTGTCTTCCTGTCCCTACAGGACAACCTCCATGTGTGCTGTCATGACTGGGCGATGTGGGGAAAAAACCTTTCCCAATTTTCACATAAAAAATTAAAATAAAAAAACATAGTTGGCATTTTACTATTGGCTCATTTTTATCAGTAGAGAAATATGACGAGGAGAGTCGTTCACTGATCACAATGACCATGGTAGACCACATTAAAAAAACCTAAAAAAAGATTATTTTAAAGATTATGCATAGATGGTAAAATAGCTGATTTGTACTGTCATTGTTCTCTCGGTATATTGTCTGCTCTTTTCTATTCTAGAGAACAGATGTATGAAGTGTTCAGCCTGTGAGCAGTTGTGATGCACATCCTTAGAGAGGTGACATGCTGGCACATTAAATGCATTCGCAGCTTGCAAATGAGTCTGCTTTACACCACAGCCAAACCAGCTAATGGATCTCTAGACTATTAGCAGAAGAAGTCATCTATGACCACTTAAATAAAAGACCTGTCACTGTGCATAAAATGAGCATTTCAATGTGGTACTTCGGATACCAAAATTCAGTTTCTTTTAACTATAATATATGCACAAAATCTAACAGAGTGTTTAAACTCACATCATATTAATTCGCGTTTGGGTTGGGGAGAATTTTAATACAAATTGTGATTCTTTTCTTTTCTTTTTTTTGTATGGAATTATTAACTTTAGGATAACTGATGCACAGAAATATTAACCTTTTTGTCTAAAATGTTTTTTTTTTAAGGTTTTCTATGTAGGTGTCTCGATTATCTGCACACCATAAATCAATCTCTGCAAGCACACTCACTAGAATTGCCTACGCAGAGAAGTGAACCTAGGTGAAGCAGTTTAGTAAGCTGAGCCTTATTTACGGCTTCAAGTGGGTTTCCCATAGATGACATTTATGATGTGTCAATCATACATGATGATCTGGCAGCACGCATTGCAATCTGTAAACGGACACATTATTGGCTTGCATTGAATTACAATGATGTAAAATATGAAAACAACGTTTACATCTGACCGGCTGGGGAGAAATAAAATTAAAGTTTTTGGATTGGCCCTAAATGTCCTCATTTGAGCTGAAGAAGATGTTCAGACCTGAAATGACTGGTTCATGCACTAAAAAAGTGCAAGTGTGTGTATTAAAGCGTTCTGCAAAGATTACTGGTCTACAAGTCATTAACAACAAGCAATGTAAAAGTTAGGTATCAAATTTTAGAAAGAGTTTGGGTGTAATTATTATTGCTAAGGCAGTGCACTCAGTGTAAAATTAGTTTTTCCACCAGAGACATTGATGACATATTAATAGGATATCTTCTATTTCGTACTCATAAGCAGCAGCAACATATCATTGCTGTCCGGTGCATAGGCATACAGCCTAATATTTCCAACCAGGCCAAAATCAGTAAGACCTCGCTTGAAAAGAGCAAGCGTAGGATGAAAACTCCATGATTTAGATGTGTTGGACCTGATAAAACGGGGATCCTACCAATCCTATGACTCAAAGAGTAGCAGTTTTCACTTCTGGCCAGACATTGTGCAGGAAATAGTGATACAGCCCCATTCAAGTAAATCAGCTTTGTTGCAGTTCTTACAATATGTCTGGGATTGGCACTGTTCTAGGGGAAAAGGTGAAGGGATGCTGTTGACAGGACTGGCTACAGAGAGGCTATCCAAATTAGGACTATTTACTCTAGAAAAAAGACGGCTAAGAGGCGATCAAATAATTATGTATAAATACATGAGGGGACAATACAAGGATCTCTCCCAGGATCTGTTAACACCCAGGACTGCAACGATAAGAGGGCATCCGTTACGTTTAGAGGAAAGCAGGTTTCATCACAAACACAGAAAAGGGTTCTTTACTGTAAGAGCAGGTAGACTGTGGAACTCTTTGCCTGAGGATGTGGTAATGGCAAAATCCATAGAGGAGTTTAAAAGGGGACTTGATGTCTTTCTGGAGCTGAAGGATATTACAGGATATAAATTTTAGGTTAATTGTTAAATCTGGGTATACAGCAGGTAGGAACTATTAGGGTTTGATCCAGGGAACAGTCTGATTGCCATTAGGGAGTCGGGAAGGAATTTTTCCCCCAAAAGGGCTAATTGGTTCCTGCCTCTTGGTTTTTTTTGCCTTCCTCTGGATCAACAACATAGGAGGATAAACAGGCTGGACTAGATGGACATTGTCTTCATTCAACCTTACATACTATGTTACTATGTGAGTACCATCCATCTCATTCCCACTAATTAAACATAGATTGCATATACTATTAATACCTGTCTAGTGAGAAAATGCTGGTTGGTTTCAGATGGCACTTCCTTTTTACACGAGTGATATGGGTGTTAGGTAGTTTTGATACTAAAATAAATGCTGAAATAGTACAAAAAAACTCTTTTGTGTTTACGTTTTTTGTCTTCCATTACTTTCTAGATTGAGATCAGAGTAAATCTGAATGGAGACACATTCATGAGTATAGGCTATGTTGGAAATATTCTGATGTTTTAGGCTCTGTACATATTGCGATTATCTGTCTGCATTCAGGAAAGTCTATCAATGTACACTACCGTTCAAAGGTTTGGGGTCACATTGAAATGTCCTTATTTTTAAAGGAAAAGCACTGTACTTTTCAATGAAGATAACTTTAAACTAGTCCTAACTTTAAACAAATGCACTCTATACATTGCTAATGTGGTAAATGACTATTCTAGCTGCAAATGCCTGGCTTTTGTGCAATATCTACAAAGGTGAATAGAGGCCCATTTCCAGCAACTATCACTCCAGTGTTCTAATGGTACAATGTGTTTGCTCATTGGCTCAGAAGGCTAATTGATGATTAGAAAACCCTTGTGCAATCATGTTCACACATCTGAAAACAGTCTAGCTCGTTACAGAAGCTACAAAACTGACCTTTCTGTGAGCAGATTGAGTTTCTGGAGCATCACATTTGTGGGGTCAATTAAACGCTCAAAATGGCCAGAAAAAGAGAACTTTCATCTGAAACTCGACAGTCTATTCTTGTTCTTAGAAATGAAGGCTATTCCATGCGAGAAATTGCTAAGAAATTGAAGATTTCCTACAACGGTGTGTACTACTCCCTTCAGAGGACAGCACAAACAGGCTCTAACCAGAGTAGAAAAAGAAGTGGGAGGCCGCGTTGCACAACTAAGCAAGAAGATAAGCACATTAGAGTCTCTAGTTTGAGAAACAGACGCCTCACAGGTACCCAACTGGCATCTTCATTAAATAGTACCCGCAAAACACCAGTGTCAACATCTACAGTGAAGAGGCGGCTGCGGGATTTTGGGCTTCAGGGCAGAGTGGCAAAGAAAAAGCCATATCTGAGACTGGCCAATAAAAGAAAAAGATTAAGATGGGCAAAAGAACACAGACATTGGACAGAGGAAGACTGGAAAAAAGTGTTGTGGACGGATGAATCCAAGTTTGAGGTGTTTGGATCACAAAGAAGAACGTTTGTGAGACGCAGAACAAATGAAAAGATGCTGGAAGAATGCCTGACGCCATCTGTTAAGCATGGTGGAGGTAATGTGATGGTCTGGGGTTGCTTTGGTGCTGGTAAGGTGGGAGATTTGTACAGGGTAAAAGGGATTCTGAATAAGGAAGGCTATCACTCCATTTTGCAACGCCATGCCATACCCAGTGGACAGCGCTTGATTGGAACCAATTTCATCCTACAACAGGACAATGACCCTAAACACACCTCCAAATTGTGCAAGAACTATTTACAGCAGAAGCAGGCAGCTGGTATTCTATCGGTAATGGAGTGGCCAGCGCAGTCACCAGATCTGAACCCCATTGAGCTGTTGTGGGAGCAGCTTGACCGTATGGTACGCCAGAAGTGCCCATCCAACCAATCCAACTTGTGGGAGATGCTTCTAGAAGCGTGGGGTGCAATTTCACAAGCTTACCTCAACAAATTAACAGCTAGAATGTCAAAGGTGTGCAATGCTGTAATTGCTGCAAAAGGAGGATTCTTTGACGAAAGCAAAGTTTGATGTAAAAACAATGTTATTTCAAATACAAATCATTATTTCTAACCTTGTCAATGTCTTGACTCTATTTTCTATTCATTTCACAACGCATGGTGGTGAATAAGTGTGACTTTTCATGGAAAACACAAAATTGTTTGGGTGACCCCAAACTTTTGAACGGTAGTGTATGTGCACAAAACTCCAATCTGTGCAATTTTATACCATACAGTTACATATTTTGAGTCCCACTTTAAAAGCAATGGATATCATGTGGTATACATATTTTTGAAGGGATGCCTCCTTATTGTTGGGGCATAGTTGATGTTTTTCAAAACTATAAAAATAGGTACACCGAGATTTATGCCAAAGGACACTCTTTTGGCATTTGTCCGGCCAATTATACCTTATGGATATGCTTGATGTACATGTGAGGAACATTTCTCAGTGTGAAGTACACACTAACGGCTGTGTGAACATAAACTGCGTAGTTCCCATTTTTTTGTCTCCAGTTCAGTGCCTAGTCCATCCATCAGCTTATAGTGTCCAACACTAGACTTCATTCCAAGAGTGAATTCCTGCTCAAAATTTTCCATGTTAGGCTATGTTCATATCACATTCATGGCATAAATTTGGTGTATTCCTGGCTTTCCAGCGCATATGGCAAACAACTCCATGGACCTCTTTCACTTAACCCCTTCAGTGGCAGGTTTATCATTACCATGTCATGCCTCACAGGGCATGCCTCACAATGCAATAAAAACCTCAGAAGATTTCATATGACAGCTCAGTGCTCTGCACATTTCAGCACTAGAGCTGTCCACGGAAATCTTCCGGGGTTTAACTGCATGGTTAGTGCAGCAAGCCCTGGAAATTTTCCGGACCTGCCACTAAATGGTTTATATATTTCCAACAGAATAAGTCTACAATTAAGCCCAAGAGAAGCTGATATCCAACAACAACAGACCGATGAAGCAAACTCAACCAGGTCACTCTATTTAGACTCTGGTTAAACAAATTTCTGTTTACAACTGACCACTACGGTGGTTTTCTAACTTATCCAAACACACACTAACCCTCCCCAATAATTTTCATGAGATCAGCTGGAGTTCCACTTATTTTACTACAAGAATAGCACTGCACACTGCAAAAATCCTAACATCCAATCTTGACCCCTGAATGCAGTGAACAGAGCCTAAGTATTGTCAGATTTGACAAACATCCGCCAGTTGTGGACTCCTGGAACTATCCATGATTTGTGTAAAAATGTTATTCAATAGTTGGCTTCAACTGTCCAAACTATTAGTCATGGCAGCCGTTCTTCCACTGTCTACATCTATCGCTACGCTCTAGTGCCTTTTGCATACATTACGGTACACATTTTCCTAATGTCCACCATGCTTTATTCAGAACACATAGCTTTTACTAAGAAAAAAAAAGCCCTGCCTAATATCTGTATTCGCAGCTCTGCTAATGGTGGTGGAGAAACCATTTAAACATAATTGCACTAAAAAAGCTATATCGATATAAAAAATGTTCACGACAAGTACAAACAAATTTTAATACAATCCTTAATAGTCTTTTTAAAGAATCTCCTGTGGTTTTCTATTATTTGTAGGAAACAGGAAAAAACATAGGGCATCTTGGAGATCAGCCAATGTAGACCTCCCACAAGGCACACAAGATATAAAATCAGGATAAAAGCAATTGCATCGCCCAGAGTTTAATTACAGAGATTTATAAGAATCTTAAGAACACTGGACAGAAAGTAATGCAGCACTTAAAATAGGAACACCTCTGTAAATTAGTACGACAGAAATAGACTAGGCCCAGTTTAAGCTCCCTGCTGAAGCCGGAAAAATAATTTCTCAAGAGGGCCAGCACAGCAAGTGACTGAAATCTGTAACGTTTTAGCTTAAGAATCTCAACTTTTCCACAAGCACCCACGGAAATACTTTTTCTGATGGCTGTGAATAAATGGCTACTCAGGAATCTACAGCCACTTTAGAAAATGTAAAAGGTGATTATTGCATGCTGGAGATTTTAGTCCCTTTCATTCAAAGAAAGCAAGGCCTTTTGGCAGAGTCTAGACCATGGCCGGAGACTGAAGAATATATTGTACAGATTCTGCGTTATTACAATTTACCCTAAAGCTTAACTGCAGAGGAGAGCAGAAAATAACATTTTTCAAACCTCCATATGATCTTATGAAGCCTGGCAGTAACAATTTTCTACCCAGGCACTTTTTTTTATTACAGCTATTTCTGTGGCTAGATATAGATTTAAAAGGAATTTACTCCTGAGCAAAGGTGGGCTTAAGTAGTGAAAAATAATACCTGATAATTCTGTCTGGAATATGTCATGGCAGGGGCTTATGTCATTTTTTTTAGCAACCTCAAAGGCGACAAATGCTCTAAATTAAATAAATATATAGCGTGCAAACATTATGAGAAGTAAAAAGTTCTATAATAATGTAGGTACATATAGGCAATGTTTCATGGCGTTTGAAAGTTTTAAAAGTTAACTTCAAAGGACTTGTCACCATCTTCAGGGTTGTCTCTGTAGAGGTGTGTCTTGGGATTACTAATGGTTGAGGGCCCTTATAATAGACTGTTCTTCGTGCTTTTCCTCGTTTGTGTCAAGAGTGTTTTTTCATCATGGAAATCTAAGGAACCGCTTCAATCTACAGGGGGTGGACAAAAATATGGAAACACCAAAGTTGTAGTTTACTACTTTTTCATCACAAGCCTATGCAATGATCATCTGTCTCTGTCACTTAACATTTCCGTCCACGCTGGTGTTTGTCAAATGTGTTTTTTCCAGTCTTACTGTATTCGGTCCTACTCTTGGATACTATGCCTTGTGATACAGCAAACATTTCCGCTACCTTTGTTACAGAGACACCCATCATGTAGGCCCCAACAATTTGATTGCGTTGGAATTTCACTAGCTCTGCCATGATTCCCTCACAATGCGCAGAACGCTGTCTCGAAGACAAATGACACTTACTACATGTTGGCGCATTACATCACGCAACAACTACAGCACCGCCTAACTCCGCTGTAGTACATATGCATGGTTCCCAGACCGTTAGGAGGGATCCGCATGAGATTTTAATCAGTAGCACTGAGCTGCCCTTTTGATATAGTTAAAATGTACTGGTAGTATTTTTGAAATATTATTTATAATCCCATGTAACTTATGGCATGCATTTTTTACGGTGTTTCCATATTTTTGCCTACCCCTACTACGTATCAGTGTATGAACAGGTTTTCCCCTTAATAACTAAAAAATTTGGTTCACCTGAAAATGGCGGATGAGACCACATATTTTGATCAAAAGGTGTACTAAGAAATTTGCATTTTTATGCTCTTAGTATAAACAGTTGTGCAGTTAAATTCAGATAAAGAGCTAAAGCATGTTTGTTAGTGTTTTTGTGGCAGTCATGGGTTATGAGCATCTTCACATTTAATTTATCTGGTGAAAGTGCAAACTTTGCTTTTTATTGCATATGAATTGGCAGAGCAGTGGCTACCTTTACTTTTGTCATACACTCCATGTACCCATCTGTCCCAGATGGTTCAGGGATAGTATATAGCTAGGTATCACGCTTACCCATTTATTCAGAGGCTTTTTGCCCAAAGAAAGGTGTCTTTAGAGCTAGAGACCCATCCAATAAGGTTTGCCTGGACATGGAGGATGGGCTCATATGTTTTGATCAAAATGTGCACTAAAAACCTTATATTTTTATGCAGTCGGTTGTGCAATTTTATTCAGATATTAAATGTTTATGAGAGCGTAAGCACGTGTTTCTGTTACTGTATTTGTCATAGCGCATGGCTTATCTGCACATTCACAATTTATTTGGCAGAAGTGCAGACTTTGTTTTCCGTTGCATCTTCAGGGTTGTTTCTGTACAAGTGTGTCTAATAGTTAAGGGTCCTTGTAAGGGTGCTTTCACATGAGCAGAATTATTCCAACACGATACAGTAGAATTTGCAGTCATATGAAAACTCTGCACCAAAATGCACACTGCTATATGCAGATTTTTAATGCATCATTGAAAATGGCTGAAATTTGCCTGCAATTCTGCATCAAAATCCCCACTTAGCTATGCAGTTTTGATGCAGATTTCTGCAGTAGCAAATTCCACCAGTATCCTGTATGACTGTTCTTCAGTAGAGATGAGCGAGCGTACTCGCTAAGGCAAACTACTCGAGCGAGTAGTGCCTTATGCGCGTACCTGTTCGCTCATCTCTAAAGATTCGTGTGGCGGCGGGGAAGAGCGGTGAGTTACGGGAATGAGCAGGGGGGAGCGGGAGGGAGAGAGTGAGAGACCGAGATCTCCCCCCGGTTCCTCCTCGCTCTCCCCCGCCGCTCACCGCCCCCCACCTGAATTTCTGAAACAAGCGGGCAGGTACTCGCATAAGGCACTACTCGCTTGTGTAGTTTGCCTTAGCGAGTATGCTCGCTCATCTCTATTCTTCAGGCTTTTGCTTGTTTGTGCCAAGAGTATTTTTTTGGCATGGAAGTCTACAAACCAGGCTCAGCCTAGGTTTCAGTGTATAGGTTATTGTATTTTAACAGGTTTTGCCATTAATAACTAAAACATTTAGGGTTAGTGGATTAAAGGGGTTTCTTGAGATGGAAAAAAGGGTATGATTTATTTGTGTTCATTCAGAAACAGCATCACTATTTTCATGGACTGTGTCTGGAATTGCAGTATAACCCCTATTCAAGTGAATGTGGCTGAGCCACAGTAATCATACATAACCTATTGCCTTATTGATAATCTCATACCTTATTGATAATCTCATACAATACTAGTGTGGGGCTAAGAGGACTAAACTTCTACGAGTTATGTTCCAGCTGATATAGTTGACAAGGTGAGGTGCTGTGTCATTCTTGTGTTTATTGCAAAATGCTAAATAAACACTACTTACAAAGTGCAATCCTTGAGATATTGTATCATTTGGAAACTTCCATGTTATATTTTTCATTTTTTGAAACAAATGTGTTTACAGCTTCCGATCTTTATCTTTCTTCCTTACTTGCACATCCTTTCATAATCATCTGAATAACTAAAGTTATTACCATACTTAGCTGTTCCTATGCACTTAGATTTGTTGCCATCTTTGACAAAGACACCAGCAAAACACAAACTAGGGAAGAAGTGTGATATTGCAGAATTTAGCTGGTCCCTATTTTCGGTTCCAGTTAGTGGTCTGGAGAACGTCTTTAGTGCCCATTGGGACTGCATGCTACAGCGTAAAAGTGAAGATTATTTTGTCCATATAATTATTGTGTAACCACCCAAGCAACATTGTATGCCTCTCACCCAACTGGCCAGAAACCTACTGTGCACTGATGAGGGGCAAAACCCCCCAAACACCTGTCTGTACATGATTATCTTTCCCTTCTGGATTTGGCTTATTTTCACAGTTATGTTGCAAGGCCTTTTAAAAGGTGGGATATTGACTTATAGGGGATCTGCATTCCAATTGGTAGCACTGCAAAAGCATTATAACACCTTTCATTCGCACACCTTAATGATGAAATGCGACTTTTATGTTTTATTGGCCCAAATTACATGAACTTCTCACTTTCCCTTGTTCTG
This sequence comes from Eleutherodactylus coqui, assembly GCF_035609145.1. Lineage (NCBI taxonomy): Eukaryota > Metazoa > Chordata > Amphibia > Anura > Eleutherodactylidae > Eleutherodactylus > Eleutherodactylus coqui. The sequence goes on from NC_089838.1 coordinate 242,700,318, forward strand.
AAATATGGCCTCCTTTTGTTGAACACACCAGTGATATGACCTTTATTTGTGTTTTCAGTGGCTGGGATTGGAAAAAAAATTTCAATATACCTGTAGCACTTTTCTTACATATGTCAGGTCACAGAAGCTGGAGGGAAGAGTTAAATTTGGGCATGCTATAATTCCAATAGTCCCTCCGTACAATGTAGTAAAAGTAATATGTGTACTGAAACAAGCTATTTTGTAAGCAAAATGTCTCGTTCGCCCTGAGTGTAGGACACACCACACACTGGACGAACGTAAGATTGTGTTCACATAGGGAGTAGACTGCAGAACGAAGTAAAATATCTTATAATCTAAAAAAAAGGAGGAAGGGACAACCTCACCCTGACTACTAGGACAAATACTGCCGTGCCTAAAAGCAAGGTTATCGCATCGATAAAGGCAGCCCCGCGTCTCGTGCCTCGGCCACTAACTCGAACAACTAAAAGAAGGAGTAAGCTAATGAACAAACAAAAGCACCACTTAGTTTTACAGCAGAACTCTTACCACTTCGAACATGTCCTCTCTCCACAAAGACTGATTAAATAATCAGCCACCGCCAGACCCAGAAGCAGACTTACATAATGACCGAGGCAATGCAATTGGACAGAGTTCCACAAACACCAGGGTAAAATCCACATACAAAGGAAGAGAACAAAATCAATAAAAGGGGAAACACTGAGGGAATGCAGACAAACGATCAAAGTAACACCTAAATAAATAATAAAGCATAGAAACATAAACATCAACCTGTCGGACAGACTGGAACAGTGCAGCCAGTTGATCTGTGTCAAGACCACAGTGTTACAGCCCTGTCGTGGCCAACTGACTGTGACATAAAAGATAAATAATCAGATGAATCGGTACTATTGTATCTTGTGACCACCGAAAGTAGGGGTGGAGACAAGATTGACAGGCCGGTGATGCTCCCTGTTTCTGATTGGCTGCACGGCTGGCTCCCCTTTCTCGGTCTCACAAGTCCTAGCACTCACCACTCCAGTATCTGGTCTCGGACGTGCTTCCTCTGCTGAGCACTCCTGCCTTCTCTGCTGCCACTGTCGTCCTTGGCCATGTCTTAAGCTCAACACTCCGGCCTTCTCCGCTGCCACTCCCGCTATCCTCGGGCACGTCCTCTGCTCATCACTCCGGCCCGGGCAAGAGTTTTGCTGTGGGGGACGGCAGGGGGGTCGTCTTCTGCTCAGCACTTCAGCCTGGGTAAGAGCTTTGCGGCGGGGGGTCGTCCTCTGCTCAGCACTTCAGCCCGGGTAAGAGCTTTGTGGTGGGGGCTCGTGCTCTGCTCAGCATTCTGGCCCGGGTAAGAGATTTGCGGCCGGGGGTTGCCCTGCGCTGCTCATAGTAACTGAAGCAGGGGACGCTATCTGCATGCTGCCGCTGGTAACAGCTTTGCGGCGGCGGCTGTGGATGCTGCAAGCCAGCGGGCGGGAGGAGAGGGGTGAGAAATGCTCTTAGACAGCCGGCAATGTGCTCACAGCGTGGGGGAAGATTTTTTTGCAGGCATGGAGGGTTAGGGTTAGTTTCAGTGTAAGTCTTACATTATTTGCTCTAAATACTTGCATGTTACTGCGGAGCCGCCACTCTTACATCCAAGCATTTACAGCTATTAATGTAAGCCTTACACTAAAACTAACCCTAACCCTCCATCGGAGCCGTAACTCAATCCCGACACTGCTAGAGCCTTCCAGCAGCCAGCCAATCAGAACATTTGGGGACATTACATACCCCTTAGCTTTCGCTGGAGGTCTCCACCCCTACTTCCAGTGGTGACAAGATACAATAGTACCAGATAAATGATGGTTAAAGTATTGCCGGCATACATAAGATATGCAATCACTTGGAAAAAAACGAAACTACAGCTTGACAAGAAAAACGCGTCTTAATTTCTCTAACAGATAGTTGAAGAAATAGATATTAAGAAGAGAATTGCTGTAACTCTTAAAGTGGCCTTCTGGGTCTGGAGAAACAAAGATGGCCGTACTGTTTCTCTGGCTACTTGATGCACACTGTGCCTAGCAGGCATTGGTAGTCTAAAGACTCACTCACATGCACTTATGTTGTCCTTGAATTACACGCATATTTTTTTTACGCGCGTAAGACTTGGTACTAAAAGACCATTGTTTACTATTTGGCCACTCACACTTGCGTTTTGTCTCCTTTTAGTGCGTACTATGCAGGTATAGGCTCTGGGGATTTAAGTTACACAGCAAATATGTATGTTACATGCGTATTTGCTGTGTACTGTATATTACATGCTTGAAAAATACACGCATAATACGCAGTGACAATACGCATGTTTGAGAGAGACCTAAGACACTACATGCTGCTTTGACAAGACACCTGTAAGCTTTTTCTTTCACTGGACACTGCTAAACTCCCTCTCCCTCCCTTTTTTTCCAGCTCCCATAGGAGTCTATGGGAGCCAGCAGCATATATCGGTCAAAAGCTAGAGCAAGACCTATCTTTTCCGGCAGTGTATAATTTTGCTCGCCAATTTCGGTCGCGTACTTGCAATTTTTTCCAGTGCAACGTTTTTAACCCGCCGCAAAATCACGCATGTGAATGAATGCATTTGGAATCCGATGCCTCAGATGGTCACGATTTTCGGTCGGCGTGAAAAGGCGGCTAAATAGCCGCATAAAAACGCTCATGTGAATAAAGCCTTACACAGGCGATGAAAACATTGTCAATGCCTCAAACATTGCCACAGGTGTTCTCTCTAAAGAATATCCTGAAAACATGACCTGCTGAAGGGTTGTGAGGACTGGAGTTTGGGAAACACTGCATTACATGGTTGTATGGATGTAAGGCTGCGATCAGATGAGCGTGGTTTACACTCTGCTGAGCGACATGTAAACCACGCTGCTGACATGCAGGGAAATCTGCGTGTGAACAGGCTGCCCCTAGCTCAGTGGAGCAGCCCATCCACACGTTTGTGTTGCAGGCAGCATTCTTCCACGGCGCCCATAGGAGCCTATGGTAAGCACCCTGGAGCACACACCACAGAGCTGACAGGCGAGCCGGCACTCGCTGTCCATTCTTTTTAGAAGTGCAGATTCTGTGCTTCTAAAAAAGGGTCCGTGTGAGTGCTTCCACAGCAACCTATTGGGCGCAATAGAAGTGTGGTTTACACGCTGCTGTGCCATGCTCATCTGACTGAGCCCTAATGCTGTATTAGCCCTGCAGTGGCCAGTGATTAGAAAAGCCAGTTGTCTTTGTGCCTTTATATATCAATATAAAATAAACATGTTATTTAAAATCGTGCACAAAAGATTATATTTGTTATTGCAAGTATACTTTGTATTAAAATGTTTACAGACATAAAATTTCTGTTTTGGGCAATTCAATTTGAACAATGGCTATATAATATCTATAGCAGCTTTGGCATAGTGTACGAGTATGAGAAGAGTAAGGCTCTATTCACACTGACGCTTGTACCATGCTGTCAGGGTTCCTGGAATTGTGCTGTCATGAATTGGGCAATCTGCAGCACTATTCTTGTCAGCAAAACTTCTAAAACATCGATGGGCTCATAAAACACTCCATTCTAAGTTATTCTAAGATTCGTCGGGATGCATTTGAAAACAGATTCATCACAGCTGTCATGGCTCCATTATCAACTGAGGAAACTTTAAGAAAGTTTTACAGTTTTTCAAAGTATAGCTTCTGCATCATCTTTCTTTCTGTAGTAATGTATGGACTTTTTACAGTGATGTAAAGTGAACCTGTCACATTGAGCTTGCAGTCTAATCTGTGCACAGCAAGTTGTAGAGCAGGAGGAGCTGAGCAGATGAGATACAACTTTATGGGAAAAGATTCAGTATAACTTGTATTTCATTTAAAACCTGGCTCATTCTATGTGTAGGAGTTCATTAGGCGGCCCTATCACTGATTGACAGCCTTCCCTGTAAGACTATGCATGTAGAGATCACTGTCAATCAATGAATAGAACTGCCCACAGGACTCCTGAACCAGAATATCAATAAATTAAAATTCGTAAAATACAAGTTAGGGTGAAGTCAAAGAAGCGTTTTTTTGCACACACCTCTGTGCGCAAAAAAGCGCGCGTCTGATAGAACCATTGGTTCCCTATGATGTGTTCACACATCTGTTTTCACAGGCGCAAAATTCTACCTGCAAAAGATAGGACATGCGTGCACCGGCAAGATCCGTGTTGCGCATAAATATTTCCCGCGGGGAGTCCCCTCATTACTGAACAATGTGACAGCACTGTCACAGTGTTCAGTGAGAAGGGGACTCCCTGTGGGGATGAAGGAATTCCCTGCCACAGCTGTTACAGAGGATCGCGATCTTCTCCTATTGCTCTCAATGGGGCCGGTGCTGCAGCAGTGGGATGCAGGCAACCACTGCAGTGATTTTCGGGGAAGAGCTTGAAATGTAATCCCTTCCCTGAAAGTCATCCCTAGCTGCTGTAAAAATAAAAAATATATATATATACATACCCTTTTGCTGCTGTTGCTCTGAGGCACTTTCTGCTGGGTCTAAATTGGCTGAGCACTCAGCTAATCACAGGCAGTGAGTGCTCAGCCATTCATTGAAGGACAGCTGAGTGCTGCCTGTGATTGGTCACAGCGCACAACCAATCAGAGGGCAGTGCTCAGCCATTCATTGAATCAGATTTCAATTTTTTTAAATTGAACCCCTTTAAACCCTAAGGGTGTGTGTGTATATATATATATATATATATATATATATATATATATATCTATATCAAAGCTCCCAGTTGAGAAAGGGTGTTGTCAGGCCCATTCTAAGTGTTTTCATATGGGATTGTATGATTTCAGTGTATTTCTCATTTCTTTTACATAACTGTCTCATTTTCCTTCTTTCTGAACAGTAACTCCCTGAGATACTTATATCTTCATAAGTCTGTTATCTTGCAGAAGATACTCTCTGATATGTTCTGTGGGTTTCTGCACACTAGACCAATCACCTGTTCACCATCTGCCTCTTGTTTGCCATGTATGAGTGCACAGCAATTTATGCTTCAATTGGAGAATGACTAATTGATGTATGTAAATAGGTGAAATTACTAGATACTTCAGGCCGGAATGATAGTAACAGTATAAACAGTAATTGTAACAGAAGATTTCATTATGAAGAAAAGCTGAATTTTATTTTGCTACCTTTTTTACTGTAATGTATTTGTGCCATGCTGGTGTAAACGGGCGGCTGAGACAGTCACCTCGAATAATGGATTTCTAGGAGAGAGAATATCTCTGGGGAGGATTCTTAGCAATGTCTGCTCATTTTTCTCCCTCAATTTGCCTCCACCTGAAGACTGTTTTAAAAACAGGAAAAATGTTGAAAAATGATGATGCAGACAATACAGATAATGCAGACAATTTAGAGACAATATAGCCACAAAGGGGAACTCGGTATGATGGAGTTTAGGTTTTAAAGAGGCTCCAAGGTACAGTAATTTAACAATAAAAGGCCAGCATATGAGGAAATTCCATTAAGTTTCTGGCTTGAGTAGTGAAATTAGCAGAATCTGCTTTTTCCTCATTTTTACCATTATCGTTTGCAGATGAAGTTTTACTTTGTGCTGTTTTGTAGTTACAATTACCCCTTCTAGTTTAAAAGGAGTTTAAGACACTTTTAACATTGAAAAGGTGCAGACCATCACCCCTTCCTGCTGCAGCCCTTTTTTGTTTTTATTTTAATTTTTTTCTCCCCACTTAAAAAAAAATCATAACTTTTTTATTTTTCCGATGACATAGCTACATGAGGGCTCATTTTTTGGGACACAGCGCCAGTGGTTCTGTTTAACATATCATGTAATGTATTGCAAGACGTTAAAATATGTCTAAGTTGAGAGGAATGCAAAAAACACATGACACATGATTTTTCCATTTTTTACAGGTGTGCTTTTACAGTGTTCATGGCATGGGACAAATTACGTTTTATCTTTATATATTCTTTTTTATGTAATGCTTAAAAAAAAATAATACCTTTTAAAACAAATTGCTTTCTGTTATGTTTTTGCATTGATGCTATTGTGGGGTACATATGACTTTTTGATTGTGTCTTATTGAACTTTTTTCTTGGAGCTGGGGTAACAAAAAAAGCACAGTTCTGGCATTGTGTATTTGTTTGTCTGACGATGTTCACCGTGTGGGACTAATCATGTGATCCCTTACTAAATTGGAGTTTTACAGACACATTGATGACAATTTTTTTCTTTTATGTGAACTGAGAAAATAGTTTTTTAAACTACTTTTTTTTATTTTTTTTTGGTAATTCATAAACCCACAGGGAACTTGAATTTGTGATTATGTGGTTGCCTATACAGCATAATGCAATATACCGTATATTTACATCCTGATTGCAGGTCTATATATATTACTATTATTATACATATGTATATTATACTACACAGAGAAGAGATCCAGCAATCTTCTGTAGATGTATATTAAACTATGCAGGGGAGAGGTCCAACATCGCAGCTCTCTTCTGCACAATGTTAGAAACATGTATCAGACCTCGTCTGACAACAGAGCTATGTAGGGAAATCTCAATGTTGTACGAGGTCTGACACTGGATTGGAAAGGGTAAAGACGAGCCACACACTCACTCACTTAAGAATTCTCCAGGTTTGCCATGGGGTAACAGTTTGGGACATCCATTTAAATGCTGCTGTCAGAATTGACAGTGGCATTTAAAGGGTTAACAGCCGTGATTGGAGTTATCTGTGACCCCGGCTATTGCTGGCTGGTGTCTGTTGTCAAAAATGATGGGCACCTACCATATATGTAAAGAACTCGGCTCCTAAGCCAGCTAAATATATAGAAACACAACTGTTGGGAGGGCTTATCATCAGAAAAGAACATTTTATTCAACCCCTTAATGACACGGCCCTTTTTTTAATTCGATTTTCATTTTTTCCTCCCCCCTTTAAAAAAATCATAACTCCTTTATTTATCCATCAACGTCACTGTATGAAGGCTTGTTTTTTGCGGGACGAGTTGTAGTTTTTAATGGTGCTATTTAAAATATCATATAAGGGCTTAGTCACATGGGCCCATCCGGGCGCGAATGCGCCCACCCTTCTGCATGAAGAAGACGGCTGCACTGCAGGTACGGACGACTCTCCGCAGCGCCGGAAGAAAGAACACATGACTGGCAATGGAGCCGGTCATGTGTTCTTTCTCTGCACCTGCAGTGCGGTCGTCTTATCCTGCAGGAAGAGGGGCACATCGGCGCCCGTGTGACTAAGCCCTAATGTACTGAAAAACTTTAAAAATGTGAAATGAAATGAAATGAAAAAAAAAACGACATTCCGCCATCTTTCATTGCGTCTTGTTTCTACGGCGCACAAACTGCAACAAAAACAACTTTATTCTATGGGTTAGTGCGATTGCTATGATACCAAACTTGGATAGTTTTTTTTTACTAGACTACTCTTTTTTTTTTTTTTCAAAGACATTTAATTTTTTTCAATTATTTTCTGCGGTCATCTTGTGCGCACAATAACTTTTTTATTTTTCCATCGACGTAGTTCAGCGAGGGCTAATTTTTTGTGGGAATCCTGTATTTTCCGTTAGTACTAATTCGGAACTGAATTGGGACCTTTCACATGGGACAAAATATTCTGCAAAGCATTATGGAATATGTCCTCCTGTGGAATATTCAGCCACCAAATTCACACTGCTAGTGAGCGGACTTTAGTGCAGAATTAAAAATAGCAGAATCATGCTGGCAATGTCACATTAAAATCTGCAGTTACCAGTGTGGATTTGGGTGTCGAATTTAGGGACATCATATTCCACAACGCTGTCGCGGAATAGAATCCTAGAATGGTAGAGTTGAAAGGGACCTCCAGGGTCATCTGGTCCAACCCCCTGCTCAATGCAGGATCACTAAATCATCCCAGACAGATATTTGTCCAGCCTTTGTTTGAACACTTTCATTGAAGGAGAACTCACCACCTCCCGTGGTAACATGTTCCACTTATTGATCACCTTCACTGCCGGAAAGCTTTTTTTAATATCTAATCTGTCTCCTTCCTTTCAGTTTCATCCCATTGCTTCTAGTCTTTCCTTGCTAATCCCTCTGCACTGTGACAGTCCTTCACATATTTGTAGGCCACTATTAAGTCTCCTCTCAGCCTTCTTTTACCTTTTGGAGTTTCCACCATTCCCAGAATAGTGAAAATGATGGCTTAACTCAGAGAGATGGGGATAACCCTAATTCCATATCTTGATGATTTGGTTATAGTTAACACTCCAGATATCGGACTGATCCTTCTGCACTGTGACAGCCCTTCAGATATTTGTAGATGGCTATTAAGCCTCCTGTCAGCCTTCTTTTTTACAAGCTTAACTTTCTCAAATATTCTGTACCGTATTCTCACAGAGAATCCCCATAGCAAACTGTGGAGGGCGTGGCTAGGGGGGTGGATCCCTCTAGCGCTACCCCTCCTCCTACACTCTTGGGGAAGCTCTGGGGTAGCCCTGAAACCCCGCCCCCTCTCTTTCCCGGCTATAGGGAATTCCCTTGGGCAGAGGTGGGGGGAGTCCCCTACTGGCCCCACTGCTGGGGAGTTGCCCAGCAGGGGGGCAGGAGGAATACCCTGCTGCTTCCAGCAGGACATTTAAAAGGTGCTGCCCAGAAGCACCTTTTAAATGTCCCACTGTAAAATCCTGTTAGTCCCTGCAGGGATTAGCAGAACCCTCGGGGAGTCCCCTCATCCCCGCGGGTACTAATGTCAGGGTAATACTAAGTACAGCACCAATCGGGCCCACCCCACTTGCCCCGTTGCCGGCGGTAAAGAAAAAAAACACCACACAGAGGTCTGGTATCATTTCTCACACGGGACATGGCTGCGCTTTGCCGAGCTTTATTACAGATTACATGAGATCTTATACCCTTTGTCCCATCACCAACAAGGGGTGATGGGCTTATAACCATATATGGGCAGTCCGGATTTCCGGCCTGAGACAGTGAAAACAGCCGATATCTTGCTTATGGCGCCTCTGGCTTATGTACAGAAAATCACGTATTCAATTAACTCCAGTGCAAAGAATCACCCACTCAATTCTAAGAAAACGGCCAAGCATGCATTCTCCATATATGGGAAGTCCGGATTTCCAGCCTAAGACAGTGAAAATTATGTACATAGTGGAACATCTTGATATCTTGCTTCTGGGAAAACGGCCAAGTACACGCGTCCTTCATGTCTGGTTCGGTATCATCTCTGAATTTCTGGACACATTTCTCTCTCAGCCTTGCAAAGCCTTGGAATATCTGATGTAAGGCGACATATAAGTTTTTTCTCATTTGGAATTGAATAAAACTTGCATATAGGTATAAAAGTATAAAGAACATATGGCAATATATATATATACCCTCACGAACCCCCCTAAAAAACTTAATATGGAGATCAAGCATCAGACTTTGCACTCTTCCTCGGTCGTCTCTCCCTTGCGTCAGGGTTTCTCCACTGCCCGTAAGTCCCTACTCCTAAAGGGGAGGGAATCCCTACCTCACCTCAGAAGGAGGCCATGGATTCCCTGGGCTTATTTCCGGGCATCCATACCCTCTATCTGTACGAGTTAACACCCCACAGGGTGTGCCCTCGCCGGAACCTAAGGTGTTCTGCACTTTCCCTAGGCAAATGGAAAGTCCACTGACAGTCCATCTTATGAGACTGAGGCAGGCGCAGTACTAGTACATTTCTCCATTCTTCTGGTAACATATCTGGTTGGCATTATCGGAACTGGCTCTTCATCTTTTTCAAACAAGGGAAATGTTGGCGTCATATTAAAGGGATAATACACAAACAGGAAATTACATACCCCACCTCTTTCTGCTAAAATCATATCCAGGGCCACTCTATTTTGGAACGCCATGGATGCAGTGGGCCCTAACTGGTCAGCTAACCCTTGTAAAGTATGCCTGGTGTAGTTTACAAACCTCTGCTGATTGTAATAGATATAATTCATCCAATCTACATTATTATTAACAGTGACAATAGCAAATAAGAAATCAAAACCTGCTTTAACCTGATCTCTAGAATTAAATTCATCTGGCACCCCCCTTGGCACTCCTATTGCATCTATATATACATGTGGACCAAAGTTACTACCTGGAGCGTCAACTTCTCTCTTAGCACGATGCGGTGTTGGATTCTCACCCTCAGTGTAGTCTACATATTGCACATTTGATTGTATTAATTTGTTCTGAAACAGGGGGCTAGTGTACAGTAGTCAAAGGTGTGTGTTAGAGGAACTGTACCAAATTATAGCATGTAAAGGATATACAGGATCATTAGTTTTTTCAGTGCGAAGTGTGGATCCAAGTGGGCTTTCCTTCGAGCTTGACTGCAGTTGGGGTGGTGAACAGCATCTGGTAAGGACCTTTAAACTGGGTTTCTCTCTCAAACTTTTTCACATAGACCCTGTCACCTGGTTTCAGATTGTGACACTCATCTGTAAGACCTGGGAGAAAAGCAGAGACTGCAGAATACATTATTGACAATTCCTTAGAGAGGCCTATGACAAAATTAACAAGAAAATCATTCCCCAAACTCTGCTACTGTGGCATGTATCCTCCTGGAGAAAAAGAAAAACTAATAGAAGACACTCAATTCAAAATTTGCCCATTTTCTCTATTGCCTTTTGTATCTACTTTCCCACTACTCCGCGGATGGTAGGGTGTGTGAAAAGCCTGGAATATACCCAAAACAGACATGATGTGTTGCATTATTTCACCTGTGACATTTGTACCTTTGTTTGACTCAATCACTTCCGGTACCCCATATCTGCGGATTACCTTATTCATGAGCTTCTGTGCGGTTATCTGCTTATTTACTTTAGTAACAGGGTAGGTCTCCAACCTGAAAAGAAATCAACAACAAGCACATATTCATGCTTCCCAACAAGTAGGAGCTGAGTGTAGCCAATTTGCAATCCCTGAAATGGGTAGAGTGGTCCCGGCAAGTGTGATATGGCAAATTTACTTCTGCCCTGTTGCTTACGGCAAAGATCATGCAAAATTGGACAAATGATGCAGCAGCTACAGAAAACCAAGGAGCCACCCGTCCTCGTTCAAGCGTCGACATCATTGTTGCTTTAAGAGGTGCGTCTTTTCGTGCGTCAGCTGTGCCATCATGGGGCACAGGGACTATGGTAAGCAAGTTCTGTTGACTGTTCACCATACGCCGTCCCTTTTTAGTCCATTTGTAGTTTTAGTCAAAGTCCAAAGTTATAATCAAAGTCCAAGTTCATATCAAAGTCCAAGTTCATATCAAAGTCCAAGATTTTTATCAAAGTCCAAGATTTTTATCAAAGTCCAAAGTTATTGTCAAATTCTTCTTTCTTCTTTCCTTCCACGGCTTGAGGGCCGCCGCTTTTGCTGTGTGGTCTGTGATGGCGTTGCCTCTCGCTTCTTTGGTGTAGGAATTGGTGTGAGCTTTCCACCTTGTCAGGTAGAAGTAGGGTCTCCATGAGGCTCTGCACCATTGCATCATTTTTAATTGGTTGTCCTGCTGAGGTAAAAAACTGTCTGGCCTTCCATGTTGGGCCGTAATCATGAGCTATGCCAAATGCATACCGGGAGTCAGTGTAAATGTTTGCCGTCTTACCTTCTACCACTCTACACGCCTCCGTGAGTGCTTTTAATTCCGCTTCTTGTACTGTGACATGCGGAGGCAGAGCTTCTGCTTTTAGGACATCTTGTTGTGTAACCATTGCATATCCAGTGTGGAGTCGTCAATCACCCTGGGTACCATGTATAAAAAACAACTCAAAATATGCATTGTTAACAAGGGCTTTCAGTAACTTTTTAAAACTTAAATTTTCTTGTTGCATCACTGCTAGACAATCAGGCTGGTATTCTATTTGAAAAAGATCAGAATCTTGTTGCAAAAAATTTAAAAATGTAAAAATGACTTGCAAAAAATTTAAAAATGGCTGAATTTAAAAATGGCTGACTTGCAATACCTAGATCACCTATGCCTTCTCCTCCCCCCCTTTAAACCAGGGTACTCAATTGGAACAATAGTACCCGGTTTAAGGTAGTACAACATTGTAAAAAGATTTGATGGAAGCAGATAAGGCCTGTAAGATGTTAGCACCTATAACAGAAACATAAGTTACATCGGGGCAGAATAATCTACAAACACCTATTAATATTTGAAATGTGATATTCCTTTAAGTGAATTCATTATTAGTCTGTTCCTGCATGCAATGGAATGTATTCTGCAGAGAAAAAAACAAAACAAAAACTTTTACTAGCTGTTCAAGATCCTCACCCCCTCCCTTGTGGACAAGAGGGATGAAACATTACTACGTACTATTACATCATCTAGCTCCACCCCTTCGATATTGGCACATTGCGTCTTTCTTCCCAGCTTCATTTCAGCGTAACAGTCCACACGTCCACATCTCAACCAAGCAAAGTCCCATGCATGGGGAGGACGTTTATCCCCAGTCATTAACTCTCATCCATCCATGCTCTCAAGTTTGCTCCGTCACCCCCCTTGGAGGTGTACCAGTACATACAAATGCACAGACAAAAAAAGTTTGACAAACATACATACATCAGCTGAAAAACATTGAGGTGAGTGCTTTTAATGTTATAAAGTACATGATTCTATTGAGATGAGATTGTGAATGAGCGCTACTTATGACAAATTATGTGAAAAAAAGTTTGCTGAGTGACTGAAATATTCTATATTTCTTATTTACTGAAGCTATTATATGCTGTATTAAACGCTGAAGTATTTTAGAATCTGTGGGTATTTTTCAACCCCCCTGCCTTTCTTTCTCTGTATTTCTCTGTATTTGACCCTGAACAAAAAGTGAAGTCTGAAAGCCCCCACCTTTTCAAAACAAACTGTTATCTCTCCGCGAATATGAAACACAGACTGAATTGTTTTAGCTAAAACTATTGCCTGCATTTTGAAATCATAATTACAGCGCAACATGTTCTTCATTTTCAACCCCTGTATAAGTAAGAATATACATTAGAAATTACTATATTTCCTGTCTACTAAGACAGTATAATTAATTAAATTCATTTCAAGCCTTCATTCCTTTACAGCAAGCAGAGATATTATCCAGGGTTATTATTGCATTCTTTCTCTCGCTTCGTTATCTCTTGACCTTGAAGACTAAACACAAGCTCGCAGCTACATGTCAACAAAACCGTCTCATCTAAAAGCAAGCTCAGTTAACTATTTGCACATACAGTATATATATATATATATATATATATATATACACACACATATATATCTATATCTATTATCTATCTTGTATTATACACATTTTCATCTCTCTTTGCCAACAAATCACATGCATTGTAACTTTCTTATCGACTTGCTTGTTCCTCATACTTCTCTCTCTACCTAACTGCCAATATAACCTTTAATAGACACTCTCCTGACGCCCTCTTGATCACTTACTGTACTTTTCAACATTTCACTTACGGATACTTTCTTAAACAAATAATGTGTACATACCTAACTTTCTCTGACTGTCTCTCTCTCTCCTCCTCCTCTAGCACTTTCTAGAAAACCTTGATCTTCCAAGGCACCTCTCGGTCCTAAAGACCTCCTCCCAGACACCATTTTTGTAATCTGCCGTGCGGGTCGGTGTCACACATTTTCATTAGAGTTTTCTTACATTTTACAGATTCATCCACACGGCGGCAGCCCTTGAGGGGCTCTGTCTTCTTTAATAAGGTCTTACGCATATTAGAACAACAACAACAATAAAAATAACACGCTCCATAGAGTGCATCCTTCTGACCCGAATTGTCAGCCCCTTATATATGGCAAAACAACCGAAGGCATCTTCTTCCATGGAACCAGTCCCAAAGAGTGCATCCCTCTCAGCTAAACCATCAACAACTAAACTAAACTAAAACGGAGGGTTCCTTCGTCTATGGGACCTATCTCACAGAGTGCATCCCTCTCAGCTAAACCATTAACGACTAAATAAACTCAAACGGAGGGTTCCTTCGTCTGTGAGACCAAATGAAAAGTAAGAGAAAAGAAAAAATTCTGCAGATACAACAAACAACCTTCACTATCATTAAAACGTTAAAACTTCAAAGTCCAAATAGACTACAGACTAGTTTCTGGGTGACCGATTGGTGCGCATATCACGGTCAGTGGTCCATGACGGCAAACCCGGAGCCCACACGAGTTACCGTGTAGAACTCTTAACCCAACCCGTCCGGTCACAAACCACAGATAGTCAGTCCCGCTGCAAGACTTCGCAGTGTAAAACACAACATAAATATATGCCGGTCTTACCTGGAGTTCTGAGTTGATCAGGCTCGGTTTGCAGCAGGACGGCTTCCCCGTGGCGTGGATCCGGGTGAATTGCGCTGTAAGCTCCTGGTTTTACCGCCCCAGTTGGTTGCGCCATTTGTCAGGGTAATACTAAGTACAGCACCAATCGGGCCCACCCCACTTGCCCCGTTGCCGGCGGTAAAGAAAAAAAACACCACACAGAGGTCTGGTATCATTCCTCACACGGGACATGGCTGCGCTTTGCCGAGCTTTATTACAGATTACATGAGATCTTATACCCTTTGTCCCATCACCAACAAGGGGTGATGGGCTTATAACCATATATGGGCAGTCCGGATTTCCGGCCTGAGACAGTGAAAACAGCCGATATCTTGCTTATGGCGCCTCTGGCTTATGTACAGAAAATCACGTATTCAATTAACTCCAGTGCAAAGAATCACCCACTCAATTCTAAGAAAACGGCCAAGCATGCATTCTCCATATATGGGAAGTCCGGATTTCCAGCCTAAGACAGTGAAAATTATGTACATAGTGGAACATCTTGATATCTTGCTTCTGGGAAAACGGCCAAGTACACGCGTCCTTCATGTCTGGTTCGGTATCATCTCTGAATTTCTGGACACATTTCTCTCTCAGCCTTGCAAAGCCTTGGAATATCTGATGTAAGGCGACATATAAGTTTTTTCTCATTTGGAATTGAATAAAACTTGCATATAGGTATAAAAGTATAAAGAACATATGGCAATGTATATATATACCCTCACACTAACAGGAGTTAGCAGCAGGACATTTAAAATGTGCTTCTAGCCAGCATCTTTTAAATGTCCTGCTGTAAGCAGTGGGGAATCTATTCCTAGTGCAGGAGTTTCCATTAATTCCTGCTCCCATAGGAGTCAATGGAAACTCCTGCCGACACGCACCTAACATGGTGCATGTTCTATCTTTTTTAGCTGTGCGCCATTTTGTGTTGCTAATTCTTTGCATATGAATGTTTCTATAAGAACCCATTTGGTTCCTTTAGGAGTGTTCATTTTCCGCATACATATAACACGTTCGTCTGACTGAGGTCTAAGAATCGATATAAGAACTTCTATCAACTATAAATACATTACAGCTCTGTGGTGCACAGTCCTATTTCAGGGACCTCTCACACAGACAGCAGTTGTGCTAAACTGCAGCTATGCAAACAGCACAGGAACATCAATCAAGGGTTTATAGTACACTGAAGTACTTGCAGGAGTTCACTAGAATGTTTCCCGCTAAAAACAGGAAAACATTCTTGCACCTTAGTAGGCCGCTTAAAAGCTGCCATTTCTGTTGCTACACACATATTTTGCTTATCTTGTGCTGAATTTGAACTATGTCATTTTCTTCAAAATTTACATCCAAATTGATAGTAATGATTCCACTGGATTGCTTATGCAGTTTATATGCGTGCCAGACATTTACCTAACTTTAATGTGGATTTCCATCTTTGAGCAGACTTTGGCTGTTTTTTCTTCATTAAAACATCCAACATTCATACTCATAATTTTATAACAGAACTTTATAGACAATTGGCGCTCCCTTATTCTAATACAGAGCTCTAATTCCCCTGCTTTCACACACTCATCCATAGCAGTGATAAATTTCTGTTTGTCTGCTTCGGCCAATTGCGGGAACTTAGGGCTCCTTCCCATTGGTGATCACCATATTGCTGCAAGAAAATCGCATTTGTGTTCAGGTCATTTTTGAACATAATCGATGCTTTTTCCTGAGAAAAATCGCGAATCACTTTGCTGCCACTTCCGATTTTCTTGCACCATAGACAATAGGAGTTTCTAGAGTTAAAAATCCATCACATTGCATGAATATTGCAAGTTTGTGTGTTGCGATGCAATAAAGCGGAGACTCCATAGGGAAACATTGCCAATAAGAAAAATCAAAACGCAAAAAGATAGGGCAGGCAGCGATTTTCAAATCTCGCAACATCGCAAGACAGAAACTGCAGTGGGCTGGAGCAGACTTAGCTAAGGAGCAGCGGAAAAGCAGCTGTCTGTCATGGTGGCGTCGCTGCTCTCTTACACTAAGAAAGGTCCGTTTCTGGTGCGGCTGCTGACAGATGAAAAGGGCAATTGTCAAGTTTGTGACGCCAGTCTGTATACAGACCAAGGCCTGTGCCGGACAAAATAATAAAATAAAAATGAGAAAAATAAAACATTTCTTTCCCCTGGAATTAGAGATGAGCGAACGTACTCGTAATGAGTACTTACGCACCCGAGTACCGCCATTTTCGAGTACTTCAGTACTCGCGTGTAAAGATTCGGGGGGCGCCGGGGGGTGGGGAGAGGCGCGGCGGTGCGGGGGGTAGCAGCGGGGAACAGGGGGGAGCCCTCTCTCTCTCCCTCCCCCCCCCCACTCCCCGCTGCAACCCCCCGCGCCGCCACGGTGCCCCCCGAATTTTTTCACCCGAGTACGGAAGTACTCGAAAATCGTGGTACTCGGGCGAAAAAGGGGCGGGGCCAAGCACGTTCGCTCATCTCTACCTGGAATATAGTGTGGTACCCCGGTACAGATGCTGAATGGTGGGAAGGCCCTCCAGGAGGCAGAATTAACAGTGAACACATTGAATAGTTTTATTTCCTTTAGCACAACAAAAATCTTCAGCTTATTTAGGTCATTTCGGAATTACTTTACATTTCTCAGTATAATTCAGATTTGA
Source organism: Eleutherodactylus coqui (assembly GCF_035609145.1). Lineage (NCBI taxonomy): Eukaryota > Metazoa > Chordata > Amphibia > Anura > Eleutherodactylidae > Eleutherodactylus > Eleutherodactylus coqui. The sequence goes on from NC_089838.1 coordinate 242,717,342, forward strand.
TGTTTCTTTAAGGTGCGTTTCTTAGTTTACTTTACTTAGAGGTGGTAACAGTACAATTGAAGTATATGCAGGTATGAAGCTCAGACTTTCTATCTCGACAACAAACGGGCTCTTCCTTCAGTGAATAAACGCAGGATTTTCTCCTATCCTCTGTGCTTTGCCTTCCTGCTTCTCTTTCTCTTGTTTCTTCTATTCTCTTGATTCCTGATTTTTTTTTTTATCTTAGCAAGAATTACAGTTACTTTAGTCTTTGGGTGATTTTCTTCTATTCTTTCTAGTACTGCAATTTCCTTAGTGTTTTACGGTTACTGTAGATTCTGACTGAAGCCGATTTATTTCTCTTCTTTTCCTTCTCTTAGTTAGAAATACAGAACTTTTGGGATACTCACACTTTCTCTCCTTCCCACCGCACTGGTTCTCAGCTTTTTCTTCTCTCCTAGCACTCCATCTCCAGTCTATCCTTCTCCTCTCTCTCCAGTCTCTCTCCCTCTCTGTTTCTCCCCTTCTCTGTCTCTCTGTAGTCTGTAGTGTGCACCCCACAGACCCACTAGTTTCCTGCTCCTTTTCTACACTGCACCAATTGTTTGCATGTGTTTTTTTTTAAACACTCAAATGTGCACAATTTGCACACGCAAAATACAGTAAGATGTGTTTGTGCTCGTTTTTGCACGCGCGAAAATCACACCCGCAAGACGTATTGAATAGAACCCATTGATTTCAATTTCTGTGCGTGAGAAAAGATACGCCCTGCCCTATCTTTGTGCGTTTTACGCAGCAAGCTGCCATAGACAGCTGCTATGGCAGCTTGAAAAAAAAAATCAAGGGGAAGGGCGTGACCTTGCGGACAACACAGAGAAAAGAAGACAGCTGGCTTTATTAGGACTTAATATCCATCCATGTAAGGGAAGTATCACACGCGCATCTGTGAACTGGCATCGTGGGTGGAAAAATTACAGAACTATGCACAGACGCGCGCAACAGCCTAATATTGTCATCTCCAAATCTTGTTCGTGTGCAAATACGCTCTGTTGAAGTGAAGGTATTTGTGCATAATGTTATCTGTCAAAGCCCTACAACACACACAAATACACAATGTCCATTGCATAAATACATGGAGTAAATGTGCTTACGCCCGTCTGACACCGGACTTAGTCCTCAATACTTGACTTCCATGGGAGAGAGCTTGTATATCAGACCACTGCACTATGGATGATGTTTCTCAGCACTTAGGCCATCCGCAGGAGCTTCGCATCGGCTAATTGCCCGGAGTCCTGACTGGTGGACCCCTGCCAATTGATGACCTATACTAAGGATATTCATTAACCCTTTCCAATCCAATTTGTATTCTGGTTTTCCTAGGGGGCTTACTCTTTTTCTGCTGTTATACAACAGCACTATATGCTGGCTAAATCCAGTACTGCATGAGCTGACACATTGGATAGGCTCCAACAGCAGAGAGGCTGGCAATATACAATAAGAGAGCCCCGACGGACGTCCTCCAACATCGAAGCTGTACAGCCTTAAATCATAATGTCTTAACACGTCAGACAGTGAATTGGAAAGGGTTAATAGCTTAAGGCCTCCTGTCCATGGGAGATATGTCACTGCGTTATCCGCAGCGATAATCTGGCCGCAGGTAACGCAGTGAATGCTTTCCATAGACCTAACTATGGAAAGCGCGGCCAGGCGACCACGGGCGGAAAATCATAACGATTCTTCACTCATGGGATTCAAATCACAGCATGCTGTGATTTGCCATCATTCTTCGCAGTGAGCCTATCTGTTAGATAGATATCTATTAGATAGGCTCACCGCGGAGACCTGCAATTTCTCCCCCCTGCTCCCCCGGGGTGGAATATCACTAGCGATATCCTGCCTCGCCCATGGACAGGCAGCCTTAGCCTATAAAGTGCCATGTGGATGAAATATTGACAGTACATTTTTTGATCTTAATGGTAAAATTATTTTCCCCCTTGATGTAGAAATAAACATATCTTATGAAATGTACAGATCATTACATCTATTTGGCTGGCAGATGCTTATATAATATGCAACTGTTTTATGATAATTATTTGAGAGAGTTTTTGTTAAAAAAAATTGGTATATAATTGATAAAGCCTTGGCATCTTACATTTTTATTCATTTAAAAAACTTTGATTTGTGTAATATACTGGAAGCTTGTTGCAGGAACATTATAATCTAATAATACGCTCTACTAGACAGCAGAGAGATAATACAGCAGTTCCAGGGATAGATCTGTCAGCTCCTGCTCTGCCATGATATACACTTTATGCCCCTGGCAGTGGAAGTGTTAATGCTTTATTTTTGAGAACATGAACCTAACCTTTAAGTTAGTGTTTAGTCTGTAAGTGTACACCTGCTAGTAATAAGTCATTCAGCCATGATGTTGACACTGATGTAATCTTTACTGGTCTGTTATGTGGTTTGCTAATATTTGCACTGGTTCACAATGAGAACAGTATATTGTTTATACTGTAAGTACATCCTTTATATCTCCTTTTGAACTTCATCTCATCGGTCACATTAATCCTCTGCAGAACTAAAAAAATTATTACACTTCATAAAATTTCCCCACAGGGGACTTGAACATGCGATCATTTGATCGCTTGTACTATATACTGCAATATTTTAGTACTACAGTATATAGTGATTTTTAGTGTTGTCTATGAAACCCTGCCATGAGCAGGGCTTGATAAGGATTTATGCATAGCAGTCCTAGGAGCCTTTAGTAGGTTCTGGGTGTCACGGCTTGTTGGTCGTAACAGCTTCGGGGCATGGTGGTCTTGACGCAGGCCAAGACCTGTCACCTTGTTATGCAGGACAAGGGTTAATGCACCATGTGCAGAGACTGCTGGTGCTCTTTCTTTGCTGCATGGATGCATGCTGGATTAGTCTGGTCTGGAGAAGAGTGGGGGTGTGCTTCTCTAATTGCTACTAGTCCTCAGGTGTGGAATAGCTTTGTATTCTCACCCCTCCTTGTGCTCAGTGCTGCTTATTCCGTTCCATAGTGGAGTCCTGGAGTTTGGGTCTCTTCTGTGCTGGGTGTATTTGTACTTGCTGTTCCTTTTCAGTTGCATTTCTGCTTTTCATTTCTATTTTGCTTTGCTGTTCAGTTCATCTCTCCAGGGGTCCTTTCAGGGACAGTCAGGGCCCAGGATGAAGACCGTGGTGCTGTCTCTATCGAAACGAATACTCCACTTCTAGGCAGGGACCCCTTACTCCCCCTGCTAGCTTAGGGCCAGACTTCCTCCTTTCTGGAGTGGTGCTACCATTCAGCATATAAGGAATGCTGCTTTCCAATAGGTGGCACTGTGGAGGTTTTATTCCATCTCCCTTATTTGCATATTACCCAGAGGAGCATGCATGGCCATTTGAGTCTCCTCACTCACCATCTAGGTGCTCTCCCTAAGGAGAAAAGATAGCGTTACTGACCACCATTCAGCATAGCTTGGTGTGCGGCTATTTCCTACAGTGTCGCACAGGCTTTTCATCTGGGATATGTATTTCTGTTGTGGTGTGCACTGTTCTTCGGTGCATATCTATCCACTACAGTAGTTGTGACATCACCCTGCATCCATGCTGAGCGTGGTGTTTGTGAGCCGCATGGAAGTGACACTGGACGTGACAAGTGGACCTATCTGCACTGGTACTGATGGGGAGCAGAAAGGAGTCCCCACTCTTCCCATTGACTGTATATGCGTACAATCAGCTTTGATTGCAGCATCTAGACAGTTAACTGCCATAATTAGAGATAACTCTAATCGCGGCAGTCACTGGTAGCTGTCAGAAACAGCTGAAAACCACCAGGGATACAGTGGATTCTGCTTTTCAGCCTACTCTATATACCCTGTGTGTTTTTACACAGGAGCCATAGTCTGTTAGAGAATGAAGGTGGAATGGGCCACAGATCTCTTCTGGCCACAGACCTCCATTCACTGTGTGTAGGCAGTCACTCAGAGATTGAGCAACTCCAGTTTACACCAAAAGTGAAGCCGATCAGTAGTCATTCTGTTTCAATGAGCTGAAATGGAACGACTAGTGACTATTGAGCAAATTCTCAGCGCTCAGTGCTCTGTCAGGGGTCATGTGTACCCAAGCTGACAGTCACCTATAATAATGGTTTACCCCCTTAACGACCAGCCCATAGTCTTTTTATGTCCTGCCCAAGAGGGTTTTATTCTCTGAGGACGTAAAAACACGCCTCCTGCAGAGAATAAAGCCCCGGGGGCTATGGACGTGACAGCTCCATGCTGTCGGTGCCCGCAGGTAGCCGACAGCATGGAGCTGTCATCCTGGGCTGCGGGCGATCCCCTCCGGCATTGCGATCGGCGCTATCCAATGGATAACGCCGATCGCAAAAAAGTAAATAAAAGTGCTTGAAAAGTTAAAGATTCAGCTGCCCTGTTGGATTGGATCCATCAGGGCAGCTGAAAGTACTTACCTAGGTTCCCCGATGTCTGCCGCGGAGAAAGGGCCCTCCGGGACCCGGCACGGCTCTTCTGCGTATGCGCGCCAGACAAATGACGTCACATGCATGCGCAGAAGAATGGGAACCCCGGGGAGTTTAAAATCTCCTGGTTCCCGGCTCCGGAAGGTAGCCGGGAACCAGGAGATGTCCCCGGGGACCGCGGCGAGCGGTCCCCGGACCCGCAATCGCCGCTATCCAGTGGATAGCAGCGATCGCGAAAAAGTTTAAAAAAAGTAAAAATCAGCTTAATTTCACCTCCCCTCATGGATGGGATCCATGAGGGGAGGTGAAAATACTCACCCCCGGTCCTCAGCGGCGTCCCGGTCTTCCGGGACCTGAGTCCTTTTCTGCGCATGCGCGCTGGATGTCAATCGTGCACAGAGGGGCTCAGGACCCGGGAAATTTAAAATCCCTCTGCTCCAGGCTGCCATGTGTAGCCAAGAGCAGAGGGATGTCCCTGCAAAGATGATCACTGTTATCCAATGGATAGCAGCGATCATTTAAAGTAAAAAAAGTAATTAAAAAAAAGGGTAAAAAAGTAAAATAAAAAAAAAAAGTTTAAAAAGTAAAAAAAAAAGTTTAAAACGCTTACATTTCATCTCCCCTCACGGATCATATCCATGAGGGAGGATGAAATTACGTACTAAGGCCCCCGGATTTATCCGCGGACCTTACCACAGCTTCTGCGCACGCAGCCATCGCCAAAGCCGCAGACGCATGTGCAAAAGCCGTGGATTGCCAGGATAACTTAAAATCTCCCTGCTCTTGGCTACAAAACTTAGCCGAGAGCCTGGAGATTTCACTGGGGGCCGCGGTGAGCGGTTCCTGATCACGTGTTATCCATTGGATAACGACGGTCACGTAAAAGTTAAAAAAAAGTTAGTTTCATCTCCCCTTACCGATGCGATGGTGAACCGTGAACTTTCCCGGATTCTGCACATGCGACCGCCGGCAAAACACCGGACACATGCGCAGGAGTCGGGGAGCCCAGGAAACTTAAAATCTCCTTGCTCTCAGCGACCAACGGTCGCCGAGAGCCTGGAGCAGTGACGAGTGGCCTCGTTGAGCGGTCCCCGGTCACGTGATAAAAAGGTAGCGATCTACCTTAGGTCGGTCTCACATGACCGGATACGAATTACGGATTCCACATGCGTTTGATTAGCGGTAATACGTAGATCAATCGCATTGGATTACACAATTCCGCTCACATTAGTGGGTTAGAATTGTGTAATCCACCCGCAGAAAAGAGAACGCAGCACGTTCTATTTTACCGCGGCTATCCGCAACATAGAGCCCATTGTGCTCCATGGTCGCGGATATACTCGCAGCCCATACGCAACTACATTGTGCATGGGCTGCGGGTACCCACGTCATCGCTAAGTGACGGTGCGAGAAATACAAACAAAAAAGGTGTACTGCGCATGACCGCCCGTGTAAGTAGGCAGTTATGCGCAGTACATTACTCGGCCGTACGCAGGGTCACAGCCGTTTTTCAGACCTCTACCTGTAATACGTATTTTACAAGAAGCCCCGGGAACGCTCGCCTTCATGCAGTTCCAGGAGCACCTTGTTGAGCGCCTTCTGTGTGAGAGCGCTGCACTGCAGCAAGATTACAAAGCCTCACATAGGGCCACTTTTTACACCCCATCCCCGCCGCTGAGGTCACAAAATACCCCCAAGCGAGAGAGGAGGGGTGATACCTGTTTTTCTTGCTCCATGTGCCCAACCCAACCAGCCTCCGTAATTACCCGTCTTCGGACATAAAACACGGTTTATATTATTACTTTTATCTAATATTTAGGGAATGCCAAAAAATGGGGATGGCGGGGGTGGGGGTGGGTTATTTTTAGGAAGTCAATTTTTTTCCGTATAAGTGGGCAATGGGGCCTTGAATTTATTTAGTTGTACCCTGAAATCCAGCGGGCATTCCCTCCATTATGGGCCTAGCCATGTGTCCTGTAAGTAGTTTAGGGCCACAATGGGTATGTTTCTGAACACGGGACAAATGGGGGTATCCATTTTGGGGTGAAAGTCTTCATTCTTATGTGTGCTGTACAAAAAAAACAGTTTTTAAATTGACAAAATTGCCCAAAAAATGAAAATCGTAATTTTTTCCTTCTGCTTTGCTTAGATTCAGTCAAATACTGTGGGGTCAAAATACGCAGTACACCCCTAGATGAATTCGTTAAGGGGTCTAGTTTTCAAAATGGGGTCATTTGTGGGGATTCTATTTCGTTTTGGCCGCTCAATGTCTCTACAAGTGGGCAAGGGGGCCTGGAAATTATTCAGTTGTACCCTGAAATCCAACGGGTGCTCCTTCCATTATAGGCCTAGCCATGTTTCCTTTAAGTAGATTAGGGCCACAATGGGTATGTTTCTAAACACGGGACAAACAGGGGTACCCATTTTGGGGTGAACGTCTTCATTCCTATGTACACTGTACAAAAAAAACTGTTTTTAAATTGACAAAATTGCCAAAAAAAGGAAAATCGTAATTTTCTCCTTCTGCTTGGCTTAGATTCATTCAAAAACTGTGAAGTTAAAAAAGTCATCGTACCCCTTGATAAATTTGTTAAGGGGTCTACTTTTCAAAATGGGGTTACTTGTGGGGGTTCTCCATCATTTTGGTCACTCAATGGCTCTACAAGTGTGCAATAGGGCCTAAATCTCCTTCAAGCAAAATTTCTGTTCCGAAAGCCACCGGTTGCTCCTTTCATTTTGGGCCCCATTGTGCATACAGAGGTAATACTAGGGCCACAATGGGTTTGTTTCTGAGCACAGGACAAACAGGGGTATCCATTTTGGGGTGCAAGTCTTCATTCATATATGTGCTGTACAAAAAAACTGCTTTTAAAATGACAGAATTACCAAAAAATGAAAATCGTAATTTTTTTCCTTCGGCTTGGCTTAGATTCATTCAAAAACTGTCAAGTCAAAAAAGTCATCGTACCCCTAGATAAATTCGATAAGGGGTCTACTTTTCAAAATGGGGTCACTTGTGGGGGTTCTCCATGGTTTTGGTTACTCAATGGCTCTACAAGTGTGCAATAGGGCCTAAATCTCCTTCAAGCAAAATTTCTGTTCCGAAAGCCACCGGTTGCTCCTTTCATTTTGGGCCCAATTGTGCATACAGACGTAATACTAGGGCCACAATGGGTATGTTTCTGACCACGGGACAAACAGGGGTATCCATTCCGGGGTGTAAATCCTCATTTTCATGTGTGCTATAGAAAAAATTCCTGTCTTTAAAATGACATATTTGCAAAAATATGAAATTTTAGTTTTTCTCTTCTAAATTGCATTGACTCCTGAAAAAAAACTGTGGGGTTAAAATACTCATGACACCCCTCAGTGAATACGTTAAGGGGTTTAGTATTTTTAATGGGGTCACTTGTGGGGGTATATATCATTTTGACTCCTATGAGCCTTTGGAATCTTGGCTTGATGTAGGAAAACAAAGTGTTCCTCAAAATGCTGAAAAGTAATGTTAAATTTGTACGTCTCCTAAATGGTTAAAAAACACGAAAGTTTTTCCAATGTGCGCCCAAAATAAAGTAAACGGATGGAAATAGCTATCTTAGCAAAAATTTCTATATTATGTTTGCACATATTTGAGATATTGCAGTTGGAAATGTGAAAAAATAACGATTTTTTTCAAAATTTTCCCAATTTTGGCGCTTTTAATAAATAAACACAAATTCTATCGGTCTTTTTTTTCCGCCTAAATGAACTACAACATGTGGAGAAAAAACAATGTCAGAATCGCTTGGATATGCAAAACCTTTATGGTGTTTTTCCATGTTAAAGTGACACATGTCAGATTTGCAAAATTTGGCCTGGTCATTAAGGCGCAAACAGGCTTGGTCACTAAGGGGTTAAGCGATTATTCGGGCGACTATCACTTTCTGACTCGTGTTTTATAGGCTTTTGGTCATATCTTCAATTACTTTTTTCCTTTAAATATGCAATTTAGAGAATTCATCAACGGCTCTGTTCTAACTTTTTAAGAGTAAAAAAAGTTGCAGATTTTGTGTTAAGATTTGTGACCTTTTTGCATCTCGCCACTTTTGACAAAGTGGCAGTAAAAGTGGGTGGCATTAACCTGGAGTGAACAGAAAGATTCTGGCATATTTATTATTAAAGACAGAAAATGGCGCAAATTATACTGCAGATCTATGCCTGCTCATTACAGGCGGAAGATTTTATTTTCCGCCTTTAGCACAGTTCCAAAAGTATCAAATTTATTAAGAGGCACCTATTAATACATTTGCCACATTTTACTCAAATGAAGTAATATTTAAGACTCGCGAAACTAATCTCACCTCTTAGATCATTTGCTATGACCCTATTAATTATTAGTTTCACTGGTAATAAGGCATATTAATTGCTTAATAGAAAGAACATCATTGTAAGACAAGGAACGACATGATATCATAATGGCTGTTTCAAAAAGAAATGATATTGTCATTAAAATTAATTTAGGTAATACAATTGTGTACATTTTTCTTTTAACTGATTTGCCTCAGCCTTGAACTCCAAGATACTGTCGTCATTTCTGTTGTATTTGAATACCCTTAGAACTAGAGGCCATCAATCTATATATATATGAGTAATTATTGGAAATTAGAGCCGCACTGTTTCTGGTGGCGCAATTCGCCACATACTAACATAATATAATTAGCTGATATACCCGGCCTTGCCTGAGTTAATTTTATACAGGTGTTTACGTGCTGTTAGCACGGAAAATTATATGAAGTCAAGGTTACTTTAGAGTAACCAAGGAATAAAATATGTATACACATAGAGGAGTGTTAGATTCTCCTCAGGCTGCATGTACCGATGTCCTTCTGCAGAATGTGCCACCCCTCCCACTCTCATCATTTAGGACCTAAAGAATGCTCACGACAAATTTCACGCTTGTACGACACCGGGAAGTTACATTACATAGGGGGGCACTTGCTTTTGCAATTAGCATTGAATAATAGAGTTGTGACTAGAGATGAGCGAACGTACTCGTCCGAGCTTGATACTCGTTCGAGTATTAGCATGTTTGAGATGCTCGTTACTAGAGGCGAGCAGCACGCGATGTTTGAGTTACTTTCACTTTAATCTCTGAGACGTTAGCGCGCTTTTCTGGCCAATAGAAAGACAGGGAAGGCATTACAACTTCCCCCCTGCGACGTTCAAGCCCTATACCACCCCCCTGCAGTGAGTGGCTGGCGAGATCAGGTGTCACCCGAGTATATAAATCGGCCCCTCCCGCGGCTCGCCACAGATGCATTCTGACAGAGATCAGAAAAAGTGCTGCTGATGCCGGAGCTGCTATAGGGAGAGCGTTAGGAGTGATTTTAGGCTACAAGAACCCCAACGGTCCTTCTTAGGGCCACATCTGACCGTGTGCAGTACTGTTGAGGCTGCTTTTAGCAGTGTTGCACAATTTTTTTCTTGTATATCGGGCGTGCAGAGCATTGCGTCCTCAGTCTGCAGTCATAGTACAGAGTATAGGGCCAGTACTGGTGAGGCAGGGAAAGAGATATACAGGCTATATAGGCAGTGAGCTTTTTCAAAAAAATTGGGGAAAAATACTATATTTGGGCTGCCTGTGACCGTCTTCAGTTTACTGCGTGTCTGCTGGGGGTAGTAGTCCTAATTAATACGCAGCTAAGCGTTACAGCAGGCTTGCGCAAAATTGTTTCCTGGCTCTGCTGTCTCTGTTACATCACCGCCGTCATCCCGGCAGAGGGAAACAGTATACATAATATTATACGCTGCCTACAGTATCTGTCTGCTGGGGGTAGTAGTCCTAATTAATACGCAGCTAAGCGTTACAGCAGGCTTGCGCAAAATTGTTTCCTGGCTCTGCTGTCTCCGTTACATCACCGCTGTCATCCCGCCAGAGGGAAACAGTATACATAATATTATACGCTGCCTACAGTATCTGTCTGCTGGGGGTAGTAGTCCTAATTAATACGCAGCTAAGCGTTACAGCAGGCTTGCGCAAAATTGTTTCCTGACTCTGCTGTCTCCGATACATCACCGCCGTCATCCCGCCAGAGGGAAACACTATACATAATATTATACGCTGCCTACAGAATCTATCTGCTGGGGGTAGTAGTCCTAATTAATATGCAGCTAAGCGTTACAGCAGGCTTGCGCAAAATTGTTTCCTGGCTCTGCTGTCTCCGTTACATCACCGCCGTCATCCCACCAGAGGGAAACACTATACAAAATATTATACGCTGCCTACAGTATCTATCTGCTGGGGGTAGTAGTCCTAATTAATATGCAGCTAAGCGTTACAGCAGGCTTGCACAAAATGATTTCCTGGCTCTGCTGTCTCCGTTACATCACCGCCGTCATCCCGCCAGAGGGAAACAGTATACATAATATTATACGCTGCCTACAGTATCTGTCTGCTGGGGGTAGTAGTCCTAATTAATACGCAGCTAAGCGTTTCAGCAGGCTTGCGCAAAATTGTTTCCTGGCTCTGCTGTCTCCGTTACATCACTGCCGTCATCCCGCCAGAGGGAAACAGTATACATAATATTATACGCTGCCTACAGTATCTGTCTGCAGGGGGTAGTAGTCCTAATTAATACGCAGCTAAGCGTTTTAGCAGGCTTGCGCAAAATTGTTTCCTGGCTCTGCTGTCTCCGTTACATCACCGCCGTCATCCCGCCAGAGGGAAACAGTATACATAATATTATACGCTGCCTACAGTATCTGTCTGCTGGGGGTAGTAGTCCTAATTAATACGCAGCTAAGCGTTACAGCAGGCTTGCACAAAATTGTTTCCTGGCTCTGCTGTCTCTGTTACATCACCGCCGTCATCCCGCCAGAGGGAAACAGTATACATAATATTATACGCTGCCTACAGTATCTGTCTGCTGGGGGTAGTAGTCCTAATTAATACGCAGCTAAGTGTTACAGCAGGCTTGCGCAAAATTGTTTCCTGGCTCTGCTGTCTCCGTTACATCACCGCCGTCATCCTGCCGGAGGGAAACAGTATACATAATATTATACACTGCCTACAATATCTATCTGCTGGGGGTAGTAGTCCTAATTAAAACGCAGCTAAGCGTTACAGCAGGCTTGCACAAAATTGTTTCCTGGCTCTGCTGTCTCCGTTGCATCACCGCCGTCATCCCGGCAGAGGGAAACAGTATAGATAATATTATACGCTGCCTACAGTATCTGTCTGCTGGGGGTAGTAGTCCTAATTAATACGCAGCTAAGCGTTTCAGCAGGCTTGTGCAAAATTGTTTCCTGGCTCTGCTGTCTCCGTTACATCACCGCCGTCATCCCGCCAGAGGGAAACAGTATACATAATATTATACGCTGCCTACAGTATCTGTCTGCTGGGGGTAGTAGTTCTAATTAATACGCAGCTAAGCGTTACAGCAGGCTTGCGCAAAATAGTTTCCTGGCTCTGCTGTCTCCGTTACATCACCGCCGTCATCCCGCCAGAGGGAAACAGTATACATAATATTATACGCTGCCTACAGTATTTGTCTGCTGGGGGTAGTAGTCCTAATTAATACGCAGCTAAGCGTTACAGCAGGCTTGCGCAAAATTGTTTCCTGGCTCTGCTGTCTCTGTTACATCACCGCCGTCATCCCGGCAGAGGGAAACAGTATACATAATATTATACGCTGCCTACAGTATCTATCTGCTGGGGGTAGTAGTCCTAATTATTACGCAGCTAAGCGTTACAGCAGGCTTGCACAAAATTGTTTCCTGGCTCTGCTGTCTCCGTTACATCACCGCCGTCATCCCGCCAGAGGGAAACAGTATACATAATATTATACGCTGCCTACAGTATCTGTCTGCTGGGGGTAGTAGTCCTAATTAATACGCAGCTAAGCGTTTCAGCAGGCTTGTGCAAAATTGTTTCCTGGCTCTGCTGTCTCCGTTACATCACCGCCGTCATTCCGCCAGAGGGAAACAGTATACATAATATTATACACTGCCTACAGTATCTGTCTGCTGTATCAGCTCAGCATTTAAAAAAAATAGAAGCAAAATACTTAAGGCCTACTACTGGCCTTTGGCCACTTGACTGCTTCTGCGCTGTGAATTCCACTAGCTCAGTCATATGCACCTACGTCTCACTACAGGCGTGCGCAAAATAGTTTCCTGGCTCTGCTGTGCGTTCCGTAAGGGAAGTCAGCAACCAACCACAGGCCAATAAGCGGCACATTTAATTACAGCGTTCTGTTTCTGCACTACTGGTAATACAGCATGCTGAGGGGTAGGGGTAGGCCTAGAGGACGTGGACGCGGGCGAGGACGCGGAGGCCCAAGTCAGGGTGTGGGCACAGGCCGAGCTCCTGATCCAGGTGTATCGCAGCCGACTGCTGTGGGATTAGGAGAGAGGCACGCTTCTGGCGTCCCCACATTCATCTCACAATTAATGGGTCCACGCGGTAGACCTTTATTAGAAAATGAGCAGTGTGAGCAGGTCCTGTCGTGGATGGCGGAAAGTGCATCTAGCAATCTATCGACCACCCAAAATTCTGTGCCGTCCACTGCTGCAACTCTGAATCCTCTGGCTGCTGCTCCTCCTTCCTCCCAGCCTCCTCACTCCATTACAATGACATATTCTGAGGAGCAGGCAGACTCCCAGAAACTGTTCCCGGGCCCCTGCCCAGAATGGCCAGCAATGGTTCCTCTCCCACCGGAGGAGTTTATCGTGACCGATGTCCAACCTTTGGAAAGTTCTCGGGGTCCGGGGGTTGAGGTTGGGGACTTCCGGCAACTGTCTCAAGAGCTTTCAGTGGGTGAGGAGGACGATGACGATGAGAAACAGTTGTCTATCACTCAGGTAGTAGTAATTGGAGTAAGTCCGAGGGAGGAGGGCACAGAGGATTCGGAGGAAGAGCAGCAGGACGATGAGGTGACTGACCCCACCTGGTTTGCTACGCCTACTGAGGACAGGTCTTCAGAGGGGGAGGCAAGTGCAGCAGCAGGGCAGGTTGGAAGAGGCAGTGCGGTGGCCAGGGGTAGAGGCAGGGCCAGACCGAATAATCCACCAACTGTTTCCCAAAGTGCTCCCTCGCGCCATGCCACCCTGCAGAGGCTGAGGTGCTCAAAGGTCTGGCAGTTTTTCACTGAGAGTGCAGACGACCGACGAACAGTGTTGTGCAACCTTTGTCGCGCCAAGATCAGCCGGAGAGCCACCACCACCAGCCTCACCACCACCAGCATGCGCAGACATATGATGGCCAAGCACCCCACAAGGTGGGACGAAGGCCGTTCACCGCCTCCGGTTTGCACCGCTGCCTCTCCCCCTGTGCCCCAACCTCCCACTGAGATCCAACCCCCCTCTCAGGACACAGGCACTACTGTCTCCTGGCCTGCACCCACACCCTCACCTCCGCTGTCCTCGGCCCCATCCACCAATGCATCTCAGCGCACCGTCCAGCCGTCGCCAGCGCAAGTGTTGAAGCACAAGCGCAAGTACGCCGTCACGCACCCGCACGCTCAAGCGTTAAACGTGCACATAGCCAAATTTATCAGCCTGGAGATGCTTCCGTATAGGGTTGTGGAAACGGAGGCTTTCAAAGGTATGATGGCGGCCGCGGCCCCGCACTACTCAGTTCCCAGTCGCCACTACTTTTCCCGATGTGCCGTCCCAGCCCTGCACGACCACGTCTCTCGCAACATTGTACGCGCCCTCACCAACGCGGTTACTGCCAAGGTCCACTTAACAACGGACACGTGGACAAGCACAGGCGGGCAGGGCCACTATATCTCCCTGACGGCACATTGGGTGAATTTAGTGGAGGCTGGGACAGAGTCAGAGCCTGGGACCGCTCATGTCCTACCCACCCCCAGAATTGCGGGCCCCAGCTCGGTGGTGGTATCTGCGGCGGTGTATACTTCCTCCACTAAACCACCCTCCTCCTCCTTCTCCTCCGCAACCTCTGTCTCGCAATCAAGATGTGTCAGCAGCAGCACGTCGCCAGCAGTCGGTGTCGCGCGGCACGGCAGCACAGCAGTGGGCAAGCGTCAGCAGGCCGTGCTGAAACTACTCAGCTTAGGAGAGAAGAGGCCCACGGCCCACGAACTGCTGCAGGGTCTGACAGAGCAGACCGACCACTGGCTTGCGCCGCTGAGCCTCCAACCGGGCATGGTCGTGTGTGACAACGGCCGTAACCTGGTGGCGGCTCTGCAGCTCAGCAGCCTCATGCACGTGCCATGCCTGGCCCACGTCTTTAATTTGGTGGTTCAGCGCTTTCTGAAAAGCTACCCACGCTTGTCAGACCTGCTCGGAAAGGTGCGCCGACTCTGCGCACATTTCCGCAAGTCCCACACGGACGCTGCCACCCTGCGCACCCTGCAACATCGGTTTCATCTGCCAGTGCACCGACTGCTGTGCGACGTGCCCACACGGTTGAACTCTACGCTCCACATGTTGGCCAGGCTCTATGAGCAGCGTAGAGCTATGGTGGAATACCAACTCCAACATGGGCGTCGCAGTGGGAGTCAGCCTCCTCAATTCTTTACAGAAGAGTGGGCCTGGTTGGCAGACATCTGCCAGGTCCTTGGAAACTTTGAGGAGTCTACCCAGATGCTGAGCGGCGATGCTGCAATCATTAGCGTCACCATTCCTCTGCTATGCCTCTTGAGAAGTTCCCTGCAAAGCATAAAGGCAGACGCTTTGTGCTCGGAAACAGAGGCGGGGGAAGACAGTATGTCGCTGGATAGTCAGAGCACCCTCCTGTCTATATCTCAGCGCGTTGAGGAGGAGGAGGGGAGGAGGATGAGGAGGAGGGGGAAGAGACAGCTTGGCCCACTGCTGAGGGTACCCATGCTGCTTGCCTCTCATCCTTTTAGCGTGTATGGCCTGAGGAGGAGGAGGAGGATCCTGAAAGTGATCTTCCTAGTGAGGACAGCCATGTGTTGCGTACAGGTACCCTGGCACACATGGCTGACTTCATGTTAGGATGCCTTTCTCGTGACCCACGCGTTACACGCATTCTGGCCACTACGGATTACTGGGTGTACACACTGCTCGACCCACGGTATAAGAAGAACCTTTCCACTCTCATACCCGAAGAGGAAAGGGGTTCGAGAGTGATGCTATACCACAGGACCCTGGCGGACAAACTGATGGTAAAATTCCCATCCGACAGCGCTAGTGGCCGAAGGCGCAGTTCCAAGGGCCAGGTAGCAGGGGAGGCGCGGAGATCAGGCAGCATGTACAGCACAGGCAGGGGAACACTCTCTAAGGCCTTTGACAGCTTTCTGGCTCCCCAGCAAGACTGTGTCACCGCTCCCCAGTCAAGGCTGAGTCGGCGGGAGCACTGTAAAAGGATGGTGAGGGAGTACGTAGCCGATTGCACGACCGTCCTCCGTGACGCCCCTGCTCCCTACAACTACTGGGTGTCGAAGCTGGACACGTGGCCTGAACTCGCGCTGTATGCCCTGGAGGTGCTTGCTTGTCCTGCGGCTAGTGTCTTGTCAGAGAGGGTGTTTAGTGCGGCTGGGGGAATCATCACAGATAAGCGTACCCGCCTGTCAACCGACAGTGCCGACAGGCTTACACTCATCAAGATGAACAAAGCCTGGATTTCACCAGACTTCTCTTCTCCACCAGCGGACAGCAGCGATACCTAAACAATACGTAGGCTGCACCCGCGGATGGAAGCATTGTTCTCTATCACCATCAAAAACGTGGACCTTTTAGCTTCATCAATCTGTGTATAATATTCATCCTCCTGCTCCTCCTCCTGAAACCTGACGTAATCACGCCGAACGGGCAATTTTTCTTCGGCCCACAAGGCTCAGTCATATAATTTTTGTAAACAATTTTTATATGTTTCAATGCTCATTAAAGCGTTGAAACTTGCACCTGAACCAATTTTTATTTTAACTGGGCTGCCTACAGGCCTAGTTACAAATTAAGCCACATTAACCAAAGCGATTAATGGGTTTCACCTGCCCTCTTGGTTGGGCATGGGCAATTTTTCTGACATACATTAGTACTGTTGGTACACCAATTTTTTGGGGCCCTCGCCTACAGTGTAATCCAATTAATTTTTTGCCCACCTGCATTAAAGCTGACATTACCTCAGCTGTGATGGGCACTGCAATGGGATATATTTATGTACCGTCGGTGGGTTCCAGGGAGCCACCCATGCTGTCGGTCCACACGGAGTTGTAACTGCATGTGTCCACTTCTAAAGAACCCCAGTCTGACTGGGGCATGCAGTGTGGGCCGAAGCCCACCTGCATTAAACATGACATTACCTCAGCTGTGATGGGCAATGCAATGGGATATATTTATGCACCGCCGGTGGCTTCCTGGCACCCACCCATGCCGTCAGTTCACACGGAGTTGTAACTGCATGTGTCCACTTCTAAAGAACCCCAGTCTGACTGGGGCATGCAGTGTGGGCCGAAGCCCACCTGCATTTAACATGACAGTACCTCAGCTGTGCTGGGCACTGCAATGGGATATATTTATGTACCGTCGGTGGGTTCCAGGGAGCCACCCATGCTGTCGGTCCACACGGAGTTGTAACTGCATGTGTCCACTTCTAAAGAACCCCAGTCTGACTGGGGCATGCAGTGTGGGCCGAAGCCCACCTGCATTTAACATGACATTACCCCAGCTGTGATGGGCAATGCAATGGGATATATTTATGTACTGCCGGTGGCTTCCTGGCACCCACCCATGCTGTTGGTCCACAGGGACTTCACAATAGGAAGTTGTACCTGCCTGTGTCTATGAATTAAAAAGCCCGGTCAGGTTGGGGCATGCAGTGTGGGCCGAAGCCTACCTGCATTTAATCTGATGTTAACTCTGCTGTCCAGGGCACTGCAATGGAATACATTTATGTACAGCCGGTGGGTTCCAGGGAGCCACCCATGCTGTGGGTGCACACGGAATTCCCATTGCGGAGTTGTACCTGCCTGTGACTATTTATAACAAACGCGGTCTGACTGGGGCATGCAGACACCTTGACAGAATGAATAGTGTGTGGCACATAGGTTCCCCATTGCTATGCCCACGTGTGCAGCTCCTGATGGCGGTGGCACAGGATTATATTTCTCATTGCTTCTGTACAGCATTGTGGGCTATCGCCCCGCCCCTTTTAAAGAGGGTCGCTGCCTAGCCGTGCCAACCCTCTGCAGTGTGTGCCTGTGGTTCCTCCTCATGGCAGACGCACTTATAAATAGACACGAGGGTGGTGTGGCATGAGGGCAGCTGAAGGCTGCGCAGGGACACTTTGGTGTGCGCTGTGGACACTGGGTCATGCGGGGGGTTGGGCAGCATGTAACCCAGGAGAAGTGGCAGCGGAGTGTCATGCAGGCAGTGATTGTGCTTTGTTGGAGGTAGTGTGGTGCTTAGCTAAGGTATGCATTGCTAATGAGGGCTTTTCAGAAGTAAAAATTGTTGGGAGGGGGGGGGCACTCTTGCCGCTATTGTGGCTTAATAGTGGAACCTGGGAACTTGAGATGCAGCCCAACATGTAGCCCCTCGCCTGCCCTATCCGTTGCTTTGTCGTTCCCATCACTTTCTTGAATTGCCCAGATTTTCACAAATGGAAACCTTAGCGAGCATCGTCGATATACAAAAATGCTCGGGTCGCCCTTTGACTTCAATGGGGTTCTTTATTCGAAACGAACCCTCGAGCATCGCGAAAATTTCGTCCCGAGTAACGAGCACCCGAGCATTTTGGTGCTTGCTCATCTCTAGTTGTGACCACTTTACTTTTCCTATTTAGGACCTAAAGAATGGTTGTGCCATATTTCATGTTTGTATGACACCGGGAAGTTACATTACATAGGGGTGCCAATACTTTTGTACTTAGCATTGAATAATCAAGCTTTACTTTCACTGTTTAGGACTAGAGATGAGCGAGCACCAAAATGCTCGGGTCCTCGTTATTTGAGTCGAACTTTTCGTAAAATTCGAGAGCTCTATTCGAGTAACGAACCCCATTGAATTCAATGGGAAACTCAAGTATTTTTGTATGGGACCCACCGTTTGCCGAGCTTTTTAAAAGATTTTTTCCTGTGTTCATTCTCTCTCTCTCTCCTCCGCCAAGCCAGCCCTAAACTATCATTGACGTGTGCAGCGTTGCAGCGGGGAGGGGTCAAATCTGACACGTCAGCGGCAGGGAAGGGCCAAAGCTGGGGCGGGGTCAAACACAGCGTGATGCTCGCTCAAGTAGCGAGCACCATCGAATATGCTTATACTCGAACGAGCATCAACCTCGGAAGAGTGTGTTCGCTCAACTCTATATAGGACCTAAAGAATGCTCCTGCCAAATTTCATGTTTGTAGGACATTGGGAGGTTAGAGAATTAGATCAGGTACATTACACAGGGGTGCCAATACTTTTGCACTTAGTATTAAATAATTGAGTTGTGACCCCTTTATTTTTCCTACTTAGGACCTAAAGAATGCTTCTGCCAAATTTCATGTTTGTACGACATTGGGAAGTTAGAGAATTAGATTTGGTACATTACACAGGGGTGCTAATACTTTTTCACTTAGCATTAAATAATCAAATTGTGAACCCTTTACTTTTCCTATTTAGGACCTGCGAAATTTCATGTTTGTACGACATCAGGAAGTTAGAGAATTAGTGTCGAGTCAGTGAGTGAGACAGTCAGTCAGTCAGTGACGACTTTCATCTTCATATATATAGATGAAAGGGATTGGAGTTGTAAGCACAAGGCTGCTGTTTTAGGACCTGCTGGTTTAGGACCTGTGATGATGTCACCATGATTGTGGCTCTAGGGTGTTTGATAGATAACATATAGCTCTGCTACATGCACGTCACACACACACAGCTTTGCTAAATGCTTATTACACACAAACAGCTCTGCTATGCACACATCACACACACACACAGCCCTCCTACACACGCATCAAACACACACACAGCTCTGCTACGCGCGCTTCACACTTACATGGCTCTAATACGTGCGCGCATCACACACACGCGGCACTGCTAGACAAATGCATCACACACACACAGCTCTGCTGCACGCATGCGTCACACACAGACGGCCCTGCTACACACACGCGTCGCACACACACAGCTCCGCTACGTGTGAGTCACACACACAGCTCTGCTACATACATTCTTCATCCCATATAACAGGGATCGGAACCGACACACACTGATCACCCCCTAGTCATGTGACCCAGACTCCTCCCACACAGGTGACTGATCACTTGACCGTGCCCCCTTCACAGGTCTTGTAAACACAGGGCTGCCTGGCTCTACAGGTTTCTAATAAAGTGAAGGACCTGTGGTGATGTCCCCATCATGTGATCAGGGGCAGAGCTCACAGCCCAGGTGACTGATCACATAATGGTGGCATCATCACAGGTCCTATGAACACACAGCTGCTGTCAGGCTCTGCATGTTTCATGCTTTAGGACCTGTGATGACGTCACCGTCATGGTGATCAGAGCATGTAACTCACCTACTCTTGGACAAGTGGTCGTTAGTACTTTGATAAAGGCGAAAGCCCTCACTGACTGAGTCACTGACTCAGTGACCTACTCACTGACTCGCCACTAATTCTCAAACTCCCAGGTGTCGCACAAATTTGAAATTTGGCAGGAGCATTCTTTAGGTCCCAAATAGGAAAAGTAAAGGGGTTGCAACTTGATTATTCAATTCTAAGTGCCAAAATAAGTGACCCCCTATGTAATGTCACTAATAACACACATCTGTTCTGCACAAATGTAAATATTTGCCACAACCATTCTTTACATCCTAAACAGATAAAGTAAAGGAGTCACAACTTCAATATTCAATTCTATGTATGAAAAACTACAAAACTCCACGATACATGAGATACCTCTTTCCTCAGAAACCATAAAGCCTAGGGAAATTATTTGTATACTGAGGAGAATCTACCTCACCTCTATGTGTATATACTGAGGAGAATGTACCTCACCTCTAGATGTATATACTGAGAACAATCTAACTGACCTCTGTGCATATGCTGAAAAGCTGTAAGGTACATAAGGAAGCAGCCATGGACTGCAGGGATGGAGCATGCCTTTAGGACTAAGAAGGGGCTGCAACCTCCAGTCTGGGGGTAAATTGGAATAATAAGGGGCGTTACCTTTAGGTGTAAAAAGTGAGGAGAGTGGGAGGGGTGACACATTCTGCTGAGGAACATTGGTACATGCAGTCTGAAAAGAATCTAACGCTCCTCTATGTGTATACATATTTTATTCCTCGGTTCCTCTGACGTAAACACCACTTCATAAACTTTTTGTGCGAACAATAGTTAAACACCTGTATGAAGCTTTAAATAAATGTAAAAGGACAGACACTTCTGAACTTCACTGTCTATGTATTAAAAAAACACTTGCACACTTGTGGCATCCATGTTCCGTTATATATTCTGCTTTTGGCTTTGAAAAAAAGAAATACTAAGTGAGGACCATAAGTGTGTGTTATGGTAAGAAGGCAACCCTCGAAGCAAGCAGATCCCCATCTGATGATGTAGCCAGTGACTGATCTGTTACTGGGTAATGTTTTGCCGGCCAGGACAGGCTGAGTAGTACTGCACTGTTTGAGTGGGGTACGATTAGGAAGGCAATGATAAGATGAAGAGCAGTGATAACAGATAAAACCTGTCAGAAAAGGAGAACCCATTCACAGAAGCACAGTTGCAAGAAGAAGTAAGTGAACCCCTTGGAATTACTTGGATTTCTGTATTGATTACTAAAAAAATGTGTTCTGATTGTTAGCTAAGTTACAGTTATAAACTAGCACAATCTAATTAAACTAGTAGCATGTATTTTTCCCATCCTTTTATTTTATTGAGTACATAGAGCAAATATTGACAGTGCATGGAGAAAAAGGAACTGAATAGAGATGAGCGAGTATACTCGCTAAGCCTAACTACTCAAGCGAGTAGTGCCTTAGCCGAGTATCCTCCCGCTCGTCTCTAAAGATTCGGGGGCCGGCGGGGGTCGGGGAGCGGCGGGGGAGAGCGGGGAGGGACGGAGGGGAGGTCACGCTCTTCCCCTCTCCCCCCCCCCCCCCCCCCGCTCCCCCCTGCTCACCGCCGCAACTCACCTGTCACCCGCGCCGGCAGCCGAATCTTTAGAGACGAGCGGGAGGATACTCGGCTAAGGCACTACTCGCTCATCTCTAGAACTGAACCTTTGAATCCGTGGATTTCCCTTTAACAGTAATCGCCTCCAACAAATGTTCCCCCGTGACTGCAAATAAGATTTGCACAATGTTGAGAAATAATTTTGGACCATTCCTTCTCACAAATGTGTTTCAGGGCATAAAAAAGTTTGTGTCTTATACATGTCTTGACCACCCACCAGCCATCCTCCCTCACGGGCTCTCATGTAAAAATTAAGATTAAATTTAATGTAAACGTTTTCTTCTGGATGGCTGGGATGGACGTCTTGGATGGATGTCAACTGTCAGACATGCATCACCCACTGATTTGTAAAAAAAAAAAAAGTATGCTACTTTTGCTGCATTGCATGAGATTGTATTGAACTGATATCATGACAAGTTGTATCATTTATCAAAAATCCAGCTGAGGGAAGGGTGTCCGTTGGACTAACCCAACTAGAGAGCACAAAGGAATTCTGAACATGACATTTGGTTTATATTCACTCGAAATCTATCCATCCTGGGAGTGGTTCTTTTCACAGTCAATAACTTGATCCTACTAAAATAGGAAGGGGCAATCATTTCTCTCTCTCAAAGAAGAAAATATTCTCCGAACCATGGGAGCAGGATAAACTGTGGGAAAGGATATAAAGACAAATTCACATAACTTCTTGAGAAAGACTATGATTTATAGCTAGAGATATTTAACCTATTTACTTTATAGTGTTGTAATTCTCCCTGGTATCAACGCAGGATCTATATATTTCTTCTCTTGACAATTCGTGTACAGAAATGGTCTATGTTATGACCAATGCTGAAATGTTCCGGTTGTGAAGGCCTATCAATCCTAAAGGCACTGGATCATTAACTGTCCCAGATGTTGTCCTTCAGCATAATACTACTCAGCATTCATTTATCAAATAACTGTTCATCTATTGTGACTCTTACGTCTTTCTTACAACATAATCTACCTGGAAGCAGATTCCTAAAAAAAGAGTTTTTAAATGACTTTTGCTAAAATTACTATTTTCTGAATCACGCAATTAAAGAAACACTCCGGGCCAAACTTACGCCCTGTGTGATGTGTGTAGTGCAGGACGTGACATGACACAAGGCGGGGCGTGAGACAAGAATTCTATTTTTTGGTGTTCTCCGAATCCTTGTTTCACGTATCATCCCTGCAGGCCCTGGAATATGTGTAATGCTCTATGGTTGTTATCAACACTTGTCAGTTTTTTATAGTTACAAAATCCAACAAAACATCTGTATGAGCTCCCTGTACTAGCTGAGCGCTGATTCACTCTCATATAATGCTGGCACAAAGTAAAATTCTTTCCCTTAAGAAATATGACAGCGAATCTGACTATAGTCTGTCTCACGGAGAGAATGCAGCTGATAGTGGTGGCATTGAGTATATCGCTCCGCTGTGTGTTGTAAGGGATTGGCCACTTGTGACAAATGTGCCAATCATATGACAGGATTGGCATCAATGATGTTTGCCACAGGTAACCAATCCCCTCACCACACTCGGGAGAGGGATACATACCGCTATCAGTTGCATTGTCTTTGTGAGACAGACTATAGTAGTCTCAGAATTGAAACTTGCATGATTTAAAGTGAACCTGTCATTAGATTTATGCTGCCCAAAGCATAGCCCCTCTGCCAAAATCGGCTAGACCAACAGGTATCTTTGTATTCAGAGACCTGTCAGTCTAACCAATCTGGGCCGGGAGAGGCCAGTGGCAATCTACCCCCCTAATTCCCTGTTCCGTCCCAAGCAGGTTTTTTTAATGTTTTTTTTCTGAAACGCTGCACCATTTCAGCAAGAAACATACATGACTGCAATGGCTGTGCATCTCCTAAATTCATGCCGCTGTGGTTTGTGCACTAATACGTTAGTGACAGGTTTCCATTAAAGTATCCAACTTTTTTTTTATAAGAATCTTTAAAAATTACCTTCTATTCCCTGCATCATAAAAATGATCCAGGTAGTGTGATCATACCGCCCCTACGTGTTTACAATTCTATATCTCCAAAGGTCCATTGGAGCATCTACATGCCATCTCCAGCATTGGAAACTGGTTGCACTCATGGACTGCAGGACTGGTTGCGCTGACTATTTCTTAGTTTTTTCCTTTAAAGTATACATAACTCTGCTTCAGGCAGTCTACAATTTCCTTTTATTCTGCCTTCATACTTTCTGTAAATATTCAGAAATGATCTCAGTACTAAAGAAGAGCGGCAATGAGGGTGGATGCAGTTGCAGATTCTTAAGGCCCTTTTACATGACAAGATAAATTAAAATGAGTATGGAAACAGCGGTGAAGTAGCGGTCATATATTGTTCACTAGCCATGCATTTAAACTGAACACTAATACAATAGTTTGATCATTCATTGGATCATACCCGCACCTCTAGTCAACCCTTCTGACAGTGCTTTCTGTTTGGCAAATCGTACAACGCCTGCTTCTATTAATGACAATGATGGAGCTGAAGCTGAAGATGAATGACGATTTTCATGTTCGCATGATAGATCCGAATAGCAATAATCTAACAATTTATTGCTGAGTTCATCTAACAATTATTGTGTACATCACTCGCTCTAACAATTGTTTGCACAATAATTTTGCTGTGTAAAAGGGACTTAACCTTCAGTGAGACAGTATGAGGGTCAGAGAGAGAAGAACATTTGGTGGTAGACATCTAACTGGCTCAGAGCATACAGCAGAGCTCTTGCATTACACCAGAAAGAACCACCCACTTGTCAGACACCTGTAGAAGGAGGAAAGGAGACCCAAAATATTCATGTCAAACTGAACATTTCTTTGTGTATCTAATATAGACTGTTGTAGTGCAGTACACAGAAGGGCATGTAGAGGGCTGCAGACAGGATTTCTGGTGCTAGGGTTAACACCAATGGGTGTGGCAGGAAAAGGTTGCATTTAAGCCAGTTCCTGCCAGAAGCAAGGGGGAATGTTACAGCTTGGCAGTGCAGGACATGCTGCAAGCTGAGGTCCAGTGTGGACCAGTTGGGTCTGTCACCCAGTCGGACAGAGGAAGCACCCTCCCGACGCCCCAGGAGGGATTTGTGACAGAACCCTGTGGGTTGTGAACCCCAAGCTTATGTGGACTGTATATAATCTCCTTGTATGCTTTAAATAAAGGCTGCCAGATTTAAAGAAAAGTTCTGTTTCTGGAGCGCATTTGTGTGCAAGGTGCGCCACTTCCTGACAGTGTGGACAGCGATCCAGAGGCAAGCAGACCCAAACTTGCCACAAGACATACAGCTGCTTAACCCCTTAGTGACCAAACCTGTTTGCACCTTAGTGACAAAGCCAAATCTTGGAAATCTGACATGGGTCACTTTAACATAGAGTAACTCCGTAAAGGTTTTGCATATCCAAGTGACTCTGGTTTTTCAGCACATATTGTACTTCATTTAGGTGGTAAAAACAAACTGATGGAATTTGTGTATATTTATAAAAAGCGCCAAAATTGAGAAAATGCTGAAAAAAATTGTCATTTTTTCACATTTTCAATTGCAATATCTCAAATATGTGCAAACATACTGTACACATTTTTGATAAGATATATCTTTCCATCTGTTTATTTTATTCTGGATGCACATTGGAAAAACATTCGCTTTTTTTTAACCATTTAGGAGACGTACAAATTTAACATTGATTATCAACATTTTGAGGAACATTTTAATTTCCTGGACCAAGCCAAGATTGTAAAGGCTCATAGGTGTCGGAATGATAGATACAAATGACCCCATTTTTAAAACCTACACCACTCAATGTATTTATGAGGGAGCAAGGAGAGCAAGGAGATTTTAAATTTCCCGAGCCCTCCCCATCTCTTGCACATGTGTCTAGCATCTTGCCGGTGGGCGCATGCGCAGAAGCCGGGGAAGGTCCATAAAGGAGGATCGCATCGGAGTTCAAATGCGGAGGCCTCTGGTAAGACGTTTCATTTCCTGTCACTGATCAGTGAGGGAAGATGAAACTTCAACTTTTTTTTTACTTTTACGTGATCACCATTATCAACCAGTGACCACTTACCGCAGCTCCCCACCCCGGTGGATCCGATCCGTAAGGGGAGATGAAACTTTAACTTTTTAAACTTTTTAAAAAACTTTATATGATTGCTGGTATCCGATGAATAACAGAGATCATGTGACCGGGAACCGCATACACTGGTCCCTGGTCACATCTCCCTGTACTCGACCATATTTGACAGCCAAGCACAGGAAGATTTTACATTTGCCAGGCTCTCCGGCCTTCTGCGCATGCGAGCCACATCGACGCATGCGCAGAAGCCCGCGGCAGGTCCAATTCGCTGCAGGACATCACGGAGGGCAGAAGTGAGTATTTTCAGCTGCCCTCATGGATTTGATCCAAATGTTAATTTTTTCTCACTTTTGTGTGATCGTTATTATCCTTTGGATAATAGCGATCACGGGCACAGAGACCATTCACTGCGGTCCCCGGTGACATCTCCTGCCTCCTGGCTACTTTCTGTAGCCGGGAGCCAGAAGATTTATAATCTCCTGGGCTTCCCGGCCTTTCGCGTGTGCACGTGACATAATACGCCTGGTGCGCATGTACAGTAGGCGACGTCAGGTCCTTTCTGGATGAGATAACTGCAGGACATCGGGGAGAATGGGGATGAGTACACTCCATGAGGGTCATCTGATCCATGAGGGCAGCTGAAACTTTAACTCTTTTTGACTTTCTGTTTACTTTTATGTGATAGGCATTATCCAATGGATAACGTCGATTGCATCACTGTGAGGGGGGAACCCCGCGGCTGCCCATAAAAGCTCCAGGTCGTTGGCTACCTCCAGCAGCTGATAGCATGGAGCTATCACGTCCACAGCCTGCAGGGCTTAAATCTCCAGAGGTGTTTTTACGATCCAGGGGATTAAAGCCAAGCAAAGCAGGACGTAAACAGTCTATGGGGTGGTCGCTAAGAGGTTAAGAAGTGGCTGCGATAGGAGATTTTTAGGTATGCTTTAAGACAATGAAGTTGGTCCATTACTTTTCTGACATGGTCAAATTTTCACTGAACCTACATATGGACTACAAGAGGAGCTATCACTTGTCCTGAAAGGTGAGTTTTTGTAAATACTTGTATTCCCTATAATATAACAACGTTTGAGCATCTTTTCTTAGAGCTCTGCATTATGCTGTTCCTCTCTTGTTCCTCTTAGAAATTAAAAGAGAATGAATTGTCAACTGAGTGTTACCAACTGGGGGTCAAATCAAAATTGACAGTGCCAGACTGTGTAAGGACATACTATTCTCCTTAACAAAGGGGTAACACCCAGTTGTCAGTTTATTCATACATGTCTAAGAGGAATAATGGAGGAACAGGACAATTCAGAGTTCTGAGAAAAGATGTTCTAGAATTGTTGTTTTATGGGCAATATTTAAAAGTATTTACAAAAACAGCAGAGGCAACAGGCCTTATTTAAACTTAAAGCATACAGTCTGTGAAAAATAAAAGCATCCCAGTGCTCTTAGGTAATGTGCAGTGCCTTTGTGAGTCTTTTTCCTTTACAGCTCATCCCTTTGTACTGCAAACCTCTACTTCAGCTTAGTCTAATAAAAGGAAGTTATCATTGTCTGTCTTGTTACAAATACAGTTGAGCTGCAGATCAGCCAGCCGTTACTTTTTCTACAAGCCTGTGAACTTGCAATACATTTGCCTATACACTCACATACTGATTGAATCTGTGCCAAGGCTGCTGTAATCACAGGGCTCTATCAACTAGCAGGTTCCCTGTACAGGCACACAAGCAGCTTTCGAGTTACATTTTTTTTAGCTATCTCTTTCTATCTTGGCTCTTGCAGCTTATATCAGCAGAAAAGAACTAAAGGGCTGCAGTAATCCTAGTGTCCCAGTACCGTGCACCATACTGAAATGAATGGACTGTGCAGCCTGCAAATGAAAGAAACTAATACATGAATTTACACACCGAAGAATGCTTATCAAAGTGATTTTTAAGTGAAATACTGTAGATGCGCTTTAAGGTGGGGTTCACATAGAGCGGAATTGCCCTGGAATTTCCGTGCAGACCCTCCACACGGAAATTCTGCGGCATTTACAGTAGCAGCAAAGTGGATGAGATTTTGAAAATCTCATCCACAAGCTGTTGAAATAACATGCACAAAACCCGTGCGGAAGTTGAATTGTGGCGTGGAATTCAATTCAGTGGCATGTCAATTTTATCGCCGTCTCCATCGTGGAATAGGGGTGAATTTTGCACAGGAATTCGTGATAAAACCAGCTTCAAAATCCAAACCCAATGGTGCGAGTTTGGTGGCAGGCTTTCCACGGCTGATCTGCAGCAGAATGCCTGCTGCGGACATTCTGCTGGAAATCAGACCCATGTGGACCCAGCCTGACATTTTTCACCTATTCACAAGATAGATGATACATATCTAATCACTTAACCCCTTAGTGACCAACCCTGTTTGCGCCTTCATGACCAGACCAAATTTTGGAAATCTGACATGTATCACTTTAACATAGAAGAACTCCATAAAGGTTTTCCTTATCCAAGTGATTCTGACATTGTTTTTTCACCACATGTTGTACTTCATTTAGGTGGTGAAAATAGTCCGATAGAATTTGTGTATATTTATTAAAAGTACCAAAATTGAGAAAATCTTGAAAAATGTTTCATTTTTTCACATTTTCAACTGCGATATCTCAAATATGTGCAAACATACTGTACAAATTCTTGATAAGATATATATTTCCATCTGTTTACTTTATTCTGGGTGCACATTAGAAAAAGTTCATTTTTTTTTAACCATTTAAGAGACGTGCAAATTTAACATTGATTTTCAGCATTTTGAGGAACACTTTATTTTCCGGCACCAAGCCAAGATTACAAAGGCTCATAGGTGTGAGAATGATAGATACCCCCACAAATGACCCCATTTTAAAAACAACACCCCTTAATGTATTCACTGAGGGGGGTCGTGAGTATTTTTACCACACAGATTTTTTTCAGGAATTACTGCAATTTAGAGGAGAGAAAATAAAATTTCATGTTTTTGCAAATATGCTATTTAAAAGATGGGATTTTTTTTCTATAATGCACATGAAAATGCGTATTTGCACCCAAAATGGATACCCCCGTTTGTCCTGTGTTCAGAAACATACCCATTGTTGCCCTAATCTGATGTCCATATGCACAACAGGGTCCAAACCGAAAAGAGCAGACGGTGACTTTCAGAACAGTCATTTTGCTTGAAGGCGATTTCAGCCCCATTGCCCATTTGTAGAGCCCTTGATGGACCAAAACTATATAGAACCCCCACAAATGACCCCATTTTGAAAACTAGAGCTCCTAATGAATTCATCTAGGGGTGTGCTGCGCATTTTGACCCCACGGTTTTTGAATGAATCTAAGCAAAGCAAAAGGAAAAAATTCCGATTTTCATTTTTTTGGCTATCATGTCACTTTTAAACCCGTTTTTTTTGTACAGCATCCATATGAATGAAGACTTGTACCAGAAAATGGATCCCCCTGTTTGTCCCGTGCTCAGAAACATACCCATTGTGGCCCTAAAATTATGTCCGTATTCACAACGGGGCCCAAAACAAAAGGAGCAGCCGGTGGCTTTTAGAACAGACATTTTGCGTGAAGGAGTTTTAGGCCCCATTGCCCACTTTTAGAACCCTTGAGCAGCCAAAACGACAGAGGACCCCCACAAATGACACCATTTTGAAAATTAGACCACTTAACTCATACACCTAGGGGTGTACTGTGTATTTTAACCCCACAGTTTTTGAATGAATCTGAGCAAAGCAGAAGGAAAAAATTACGATTTTAATTTTTTTGGCAATTGTGTCATTTTAAAAACATTTTTTTTGTATAGCGTACATAAGAATGAAAAAGTTCACCCCAAAATGGATACCCACGTTTGTCCCGTTTTCAGAGACATACCCATTGTGGCCTTAATATTATGTCTGTATGCACAACGGGACTCAAAATGAAAGGCGCATCAAACTTCAACTGTGTCTTAAATTTTACGTAATCGCCATTATCTATTGGATAACGGCGATCACGTGACCGGGGACCACTCAATGCGGCCCTCGGTCACTGCTCCAGGCTCTTGGCTACATATAGTAGCCAGGAGCAAGGAGACTTTGAATTTCCAGGGCCCTCAACAGCTTTTGCGCTTGTGTCCGCCATTTTGCTAATGGGCACATGCTCCAAAATTGGGGAAAGGTCCGTGGATAAAAATCCCGTCGGGGGACATCGCCATAGGCCTTAGGTAAGTAATTTCACCTCCCCTCATGAATCTTATCTGTGATTGAAGGTGAAATTTTCAGTCTTCTTTTACTTTTACGTGATCGCCGTTTTCAATTGGAAAACGGCGATCACGTGACCAGGAACCGCGTTTTGCGGGCACTGGTGAAATCTCCAGGCTCTCGGCTACGTTTGGTAGCCAGGAGCAGGGAGATTTTAAATTACCCTGGCAATCTGTGACTTTTGCACATGTGTCCGCCATCTTGGCGGCGGGCGCGTGCACAGAAGCCGTGGTGAAGTCCACGGATAAATGCGGTGCCTTAGGTACGTTATTTCATCTCCCCTCATGGATATGATCCGTGAGGGGAGATGAAACTTAAACTTTTTTTTCTTTTTTTTTTAAACTTTTTAAAAACTTTTTTTTACTTTACATGATCGCTGCTATCCATTGGATAGCAGCAATCATGTGAGCGGGAACCGCATACAGCGGCTCCCGGTGACATCTCTCTGCTCTCGGCTACACATGGGAGCTGGGAGCAGAAGGATTTTTAAATTTCCCGGGCCGCGCGCGCCTTCTAAGTGCGCGCCCGACGTATGACGTCGGGCGCGCATGCGCAGAAGACGCCGACGGGAACTGGAGGCTGGGACACCGCCGGTCATCGCGGCGAAGGCGGGTGAGTACTTTCAGCTGCCCCGATGGATCCGATCCACCGGGGCAGCTGAATCTTTAACTTTTTATCAACTTTTATATGATCGCCGGCATTTGGTAAATGCCGGCGATCATGTGACCGGGGGAGGGGACCAGCAGCCCGGAATGGCAGCTCCAGGTTGCTGGCTACCTCCCGGAGCCGGCAGCATGGAGCTGCCATGTCCTCAGATTGCAGGGCCTTAATCCCTGCAGCAAACATATTTCTACGTCCTCAGGGAATAAGGCCCAGCAAGCGAGGACGTAAAAAGTCTATGGGCTGGTCGTTAAGGGGTTAAGACCCAATGATTGCCAGAACAGGGGTCCTAAATCTTCCCTTTACTGTATAACTACAGGGAGGAGGAGTATGAATAAAGCAACAGTGTACCCAACTGTCTCTGTCAATTCTATAGACGACTTTGAATAGAATGGCAGAATATATTTAAACTCTTCTTCACTGTAAACATGAAAAAAGTGAAAAAGAAAAGATGGGCTCAGGCCCCTGGTCTAGTGATTGGTAGAAATCCCAGCAGTTGGGTTCCCCAGAGAGTAGACATTTATCACCTATCCCGTGGAAAGATGATACATGTCAATTGTGGGAAATCCCTCTTAACGGGTCACTTTGCCAAAAACACATATTTCCATCCCCTCACCCCTCACCTCATAAAATCATAGACTGGTCGAGTTGGAAGGGACCCTAGGGTCATCAGGTCGAACCCCCTGCTCAGTGCAGGATCACTAAATCATCCCAGACAGATATTTGTCCAGCCTTTGTTTGAACACTTCCATTGAAGGAGAACTCACCACCTCCCATGGTAACCTGTTCCACTCATTCATCACCCTCGCTGTCAGAAAGTTTTTTCTAATATCTAATTTGTGTCTCCTCCCTTTCAGTTTCATCCCATTGCTTCTAGTCTTTCCTTGTGCAAATGAGAATAGAGCTGATCCCACCTGATTACCTGTCACACTCTGGATGTCTCTTATGTACATTGCAGTCACTTCCATGCAGGATAGCCTCCTACCTGATGCTTATCAGGTACCATCTTGATGCTAAGACTTCTCTCTGCTTCTCCTCTTTGTCTATGCTATGCTAGCACTCTCATGATGCATTAACACGAATAGCTACAGCTTGTAGCATGTCTGTCTACTGGGAAAACACTGCAATTACCTTCTGTAGTTTGTATTCATCTAAATAAACTGCAGAGCATATGTTTACAGTCAGGAGGATGAGCTGTGATCTTCTCTATTATAACTGTGTGATAGGAGCTGTGTGATCAACATCAGTAACTGTGATAGGAGTGTCTGTGTCCCCCTCTAAAGAGCTTGTGCGGTAGGGTCCATTATATCAGTTATGCCGACGGGAAAACTGACTGATTTGAAGGGAAATAATAAACCCAAGTAAGGCCTTATTCACACAAGCGTTGTGTCTTCACAGGTGGCCACATCGCAGCCATACAAAACATGATTGGGAAAAAGCCGCGATCAAATCACTGGCAAAATTTGCATTCTCTCGCCCATTCACACAAGCGGCTTCGGTGTATTAGCGAAAATATACGCCACAGCCTAGGAAAAACCCTCGGTTGGCAGAAATCCTCAAGTTGACTTCTAATGGATCTACAGAGCCAGCTGCAAGTTTTTCACAGCACTGGATGCTGCTAAACTCCCTCCCCCTCCCTTTTCTAGCAGCTCCCATAGGAGGCTGGAAAAGATAGGTCTTGTCCTATCTTTCGGCTGTGTATACACTGGCGGCTCTCATAAACTCCTATGGGAGTTGCTAGAAAAGGCCACCGATGTCCTATCTTTCCCAGCACAGCGTTTTAACATGGCTAAAAATCGGTCATCTGAATGCATTGGAATTCATAGCTGCAAAAAAACGCCCGTGTGAATGAGGCTTAAATCTGAGCTGGTCAGAAATAAGATCACATGACCACCTGAGGAGAAAGAGGCCAGGAGTTTCAGATAGAAAGGATTAACTTAACAAGGTAACACTAGCCAACTTATATATACTGGGGGGCTAGTTACATCATGAATGAAGAAAAAATGTAATGGAGTGGCCCTTTAAGTTAAAATCAGCAGTGTTCCTCTCAACACGCATTATTCCTCTTTATTATGCATCACCCATTATATTGTGGAAATGCACATGTACATAGTCTAATTAGTTGTATAGTGAAGACCCCTTCACGTGAACATATTTGCGTCTGCAATACATAGAAAATAGAACCCATTAATTTCAAAAGGTTCATTCTCATTATGTTTTTTTGTGTGCACATTTCACGTGTGCGAAAATAGATAATAATAATCGTTATTTATATAGCGCTAATATATTTCGCAGTGTTTACAAAACAGGGGAGAACAGATACAAAAAAACTAAGATACAAAAACCATGGTTACATCTAGTCATCAGTTGATGGAAACAGTAGGGGTGAGGGTCCTGCTCCAACGAGCTTACATACTACAAATAATGGGGTGATACAGACGGTAAAGGGGGTTGGGGATGTGCACGATATGGTGAGATGGAGAGTGAGGGATGATATACACATAGACAATGGTCAGACTTAAGCCGTATAGTAGGACAGGGAGCATGTTATCAGGCGGAGTACTGAGGGGTTTGGTTTAGGAGATATGGTATGCCTCCCTGAAGGTGCATTTTTAGAGCACGCCTGAAATTTTGTGTGTCAGGGATTGCACGGATAGTATTGGGTAGTGCATTCCAGAGGACTGGAGCTGCTCTGGAGAAGTCTTGGAGGTGGGAATGAGAGGTTCGAATTAAAGGGGCACTTAATCTCATTTCATTAGTGGAGCGGAGGGCGTGGACTGGGCGGTGGATTGAAATAAGGGAGGCAATGTAGGCCGGCGCATTGCTATGGAGAGCTTTATAGATGAAGGTAGTGAGTTTGACTTGAATTCTATATTTGACTGGGCAACCAGTACAGTGACTGGCACAGGGCAGAGGCGTCCAAGTAACGGCTAGACAGGAAGATGAGCATGGCTGCCGCATTCAGGATGGATAGGAAGGGGCAGAGTTGGGTGCAGGGGAGACCAATATGCAGCGAGTTGCAATGATCAAGCCGAAAGTGGATGAGTGAGCATTCTTTGCGTGTCTTTGGTGAGAAAAGGGCGATTTCTTGTGATGTTCTTGAGGTGCAAGTGACATGTTGCGGTGAGAGATTGGATATAGGGGGGTAAAGGAGAGATCGGAGTTGAATATCACCCCAAGACAGCGGACGTGCTGGGAGTTATGGTGGTGCCACACACTGAGATGGAGTTATCAGGTTGAGGTCGGTTAGCAGAGGGCGGAAACACCAGTAGGTCAGTTTTTGAGAGGTTCAGTTTTAGGTAGAAAGAGGACATAGTGTTAGAGACAGCAGACAGACAGTCGGTGGCGTTCTGGAGGAATGTTGCTGTGATGTCGCCGGAGGAGGTGTATAACTGGGTATCGTAAGCATAGAGATGGTACTGAAAGCCAAATCTCCTGCTGGTTTGTCCAATAGGGGCTGTGTAGATGGAGAACAGGAGGGGACCAAGGACCAAGCCCTGGGGGAACCTAACAGCAAGGGAAAGAGGAGGGGAGGTAGAGCCAGCACAGGAGATGTGGAAGGAGCAGTCAGATAGGTAGGAGGAGAACCAGGAGAGAGCAGTGTCCTTTATTCCAATGGAACAAAGCATACTGAGGAGGAGTTTGTGGTCAGCAGTGTCAAATGCTGCAGAGAGATCAAGGAGGATCAGTAGGTCGTTTGACACTTTTGTAAGAGCAGTTTCTGTCAAGTGTAGAGGGTGGAAGCCAGACTGTAGGGGGTCAAGAAGAGAGGAATTTTGCGACTTTCTCCACAGCCGTTTAGCACACCTAGAGCACTGCCGTATGGAGTGTGCTTGAGACGTGAGCCAGGGTTGCAGCATGCTCTATTTTTTTGCAGGTTTGCGCACAAGAGGTTCCCGTAGACGTCTGTGGGAGGTGTGCAACTGCGCAATACGCGGCACAATTCTGCCGGAAAAAGTAAGCATCTGGAACTCATTAAGCAAAATAGCCTTTGAAAATCATGGTGAGGGTGTGTCCCATGCACATGTGAACTGGTCCTGTGAGCTATAGAAAAATGGTAAACTGCAGCAAAACCGCCACCTGGAAACCCAGCCTAAAACTAGGTGAGATGCAGAATGTTCATAGAGAACTTGTCAGCATATATCAAAAGTGGGGATTTAATCTGTCCATAAATATCACATTTAGCAGTAGGTGTTCAAGTGGTTAGACCCGTCGATTGAACACAATTTATTTTTCTATTAAGCAGATCTAAGAATCCATTCATTTGTGATTGTCCAGAACAGCTGACTCGTATGAAATATATCTGCCACTTTAATTAAAAGTTAATATAACGTTTAATCCATTACATGAGAGGTCCGTTAGATGCCCTTTAACTCTTTTGAACATATGAGCATGGAAGCTTTTAATACATATTTTATGAAGTGTTTTCTTATTTATACACAGCTATGCTACAAATCAGTCAGGGCTTTTTCACTTGGCGCACAGGCTCTCTCGTCCTTATCTTGCCAGAATGGAGAATTGGGGTGGTATTATTAAGCAGTGATAAGGGATTTCTTTTGGGAGATGAAAAAGGCTGCAGCTCATAGATAACACGGCTCCCACTGCTCAGCGGGACTGACTTCATACAGGACTCATGATATAGCTGCTGCCTTTGAGATGCCAAGTGCAAAGTCACTGGCCCTTGTCCTTTAAGTGACAGTCTTATAGGTGACTCTGCACCTTTTTACCCAGTTGCTGGAACCTCTGGGTTAGAAATGAGAAGGAAAAAAAAATGATTTCATTTGTCTAAACCAATAAAGTTTCCTTTGTGTATAATGCAGCAAGTAGCCATGCATTAATCAAGATGGGCCTTAACAGTATAGTCTTTAAAATCCATTTTAGCTTATTTTTGGCTCATCGGTCATGCTATTTGCTTTGAACAAATCCATCTTTGCAGTCTAGTGCCCTTCAAGTTGTCTTGTGTGCCTATCTGTTTTTTTTTTGTTTATCCGTGTGCAAAATGGATGAATATTTTGTACAATGTACAAATAAATGAAGAGCGTACTGCCAAGAATGAAGTAAGAATGTATTTCTGGGCATTTTTTTTTTATTATCACTGTAGCATGACTGGTTTGCAAAATGTCAGGAATAGAAGTAATAATGTTATATATGTAAGGCTCCATTCACTCTGCCATTAGGGATTCTGTTCGGAGCATTTATTGGCAAGATTTTATGGAAAGACTAGGGCTCAAAACAGAGGAAACAGCAATGGAATCCAACATACCGTCATTACAAGTCAATGGAGTCGGTGGGCGCTCATGGTATCGGTTGTACAATAAATCTGACACTGTGTTCTTCCATTAAAAATAAAAGCCACAATGCTATGTGAACATAGCCTAAATATACCTCTTCTTCATTTCTGTCTAGTATATCCCAGGCATAGCAGACACAAAAAATCTGCTTAATAGTGCCGCATTAGTGGTTGTTGAGGCAATCACATCAGGGACATATGCCCTGGGAACCAACAGACTCTTCTACATTAAAATCCGTATCAAAAAGATGCTGTCTGGACTTTGTGCATAAGTCAACTTCGACTATTATTTATATTATATCTGAATAAATATATAGGACTTCTCTTCCATGAAACACAATGCTGACTTCACAAGTATACAGCTGGGATTGTTCTCAAGCATCTTTCTTAGAGGGGTGCTTGAAGGTTTGTGCATCCTTCAGAATTTTCTATATTTCTGCTCATATGTGACCTAAAACTAAACAGATTTTCACGCAAGTCCTAAAATTAGAAAAAAAATAACCAAATAAAACAAATGAGTAAAAAAATATTAGACTTGGTCATTTATTTATTGAGGAAAATGATCTAATATCACATGTTTCTAAATAGAAAACGTATGTGAACCTTTAGGATTAGCAGATAATGGTCGTGGTAGTATCATGGTTTGAGCCTGTCTGGCTGCATCTGGGCCAGGGCAGTTTGCCATCATTTATGAATGGACAATGAATTCTGAATTATACCAGCAAATTTTAAAGGAAAATGTCAGGACATCTGTCCGTAAGCCGAATCTCAAGAGCAGGTCGTTCTACAAAAAAATGGTTAAAAAAGAATAAAATTAAAGTCCTGACCATCATCCTATAGATATGTTGTGTAATGTCCTGACAGAACAGTTCATGGGGGAAAACCCTCCAATGTAACAGAGTTGCAGCTGTTTTATATGGTGGAATGGGCTAAAATTCCTCCAAGCTGATGTGCAGGACTTATCAACAAATACCGTAAAGGTCCAGATGCAGTGCTACACAAGAGGGTCACACCAGATACTGGAAGCAAAGTTCCATACTTTTGTCATTCACAAACATATGATATGGGATCATTTCCCTCAATAAACAAATGACAAAGTCTAATAATTTTGACTCATTTGTTTGATTTATTCCTCTTTATCTACTCTTAGATACTATCAGAGCTGATACTGGCATGAATATTCCACAACTGAAAGAAGCAGTGCAGAACAGAAAAACATGGAGGGAGCTTGCCTTTAGGGTCGCCGAGGGTCGTGAATAACTAAACAGCTAAGAACATCTACTTTTATGACTTGTGTGAAAATTTGATGTAGTTTTAGGTCAAATATTAGTAAAACCATGGAAAATTCTGAAGGGTTTACAAACGTTCAAGCACCACTGTATTTTAGATTCCAGTCTGATTTACTTACTGTCAAGCTGTGATGTGGGAACAGGAGTAAGCTATATCCAGCCTATGGAAAGGAGTTCAGCAAACATAAAGCAACAGTATGCCTTTACCTCTAACAGTCCTCTGCTTAGGAAGCATCTTCTAGATGCAATATTATTGTACATATGGCATCTGATGGAGCATACCTCGATGTGTGAAATTGCAGGCACATGAATACAGATGCAACAACCGAGCTGAGCACGCCAAAGTGGAGGAGACCACGGGGATTGCAAGATGGTTGTCACGAGTGGTACAAATAATGTATAGGGATACGTTTAAGATAAACAGTTGTTTTGTCACGGGTAACGCCAGTACTCCAACCTGAACTCTTAAATGAAGCGATGGTGAAATAACCTGAGATGAGTCCAGTAGCTTGTATTACTAAACTGGGAGCATGCAGTTTTACTTAAGCTTCTAGAAATAAAATAGTTGAAATTGACTTAGAATTTGCAGCCTTACAAGGGTTTAGCAGATCTGACAATGATGCAGTTAATTAGCACGTTGAAAACAGTAGAAATGAAATTTGAACAGCACTTTTCTTCAACGCTCTCTCTCTCTCTATTTCTCTAGAGGTTACTGAGTAATGATTCCCCACAGGTTTGACTAGCTGATGGGCTTACTGGAAGTGTAAGATGCAGGTGATAGATGAGAGTTGCAATGGCCGCTGAACTAATCCTGGCTTTGAATTCACCGGGTAGTTTACCTCACTGTTTTGTGGAACGATGACCTTCAACTCTTTTCTCCTCACTGCTGGTAGAACAAGGGAGTGGAAAGGGACCTCACTACCCTTGAAGACTTGCTGAATCACTGTACGCTCGGCTGAACTGCTAACATACCTTCTCTTCCGACCACGACTCGCTGCAGACTCTACTCTCCACTGACTGCTCTGACTCCTCCTCCACCTTCTCTCTCTTTCGCACTTTTCTCTGCTCTCCTCCCCCTCTGCATAGAGACCCATACTAATGTTTCCCGCTTTGAACTCTCCCACCAGTCAGTGGAGGCTTGACATATAGCAAATCGGCAACCAGCTATTGCCAGCACTAAGCTTTTAGCTTAGGAAGGGGGAAACAAGGTTTCTCCGATGTACGGCACCTTCTATGCCTCCAGAAAGCACGTAGACAGGTGTGACAGGACAAATGTAAGTGTGACTATTCTTGAGGACCCTCCGGGCCACTACACAGATAAGTGATTGATTAGCTTATGTTACAAAGTTACAATTCATTTTAGTGCAAGAGCAAAAAGACTGGGCTGCGTACCGATAGAGGGAATAAGTGTGAATTGGAACTTGAGGACTGTGCAGATCTTATCTGAAGGCCGTGCTAATGCGGTAGGTGCTGCCTAGTACACTTGTTGACCAAAGGTCACGTGATCGTAAAGTGCTAACAGAAAGAGTTAAAAGAGTAAAGGTGCTTTTACACGGGATGATTGTGCTTTCAAACAGGAGCGATAATCGCTCAGTGGATGGAGACAGAGTACGCCAGAGATCATTCCAGCAGCTCACCCCCATTCACCGTGAACAGGCAGTCGTTTATAGATGAAGGATTGCCTGCTTACATGGGCCAATTGTCATTCAGTTTTTATGCCTGCCTAAATAGAACAGACAATAAGCAAATTAATTATCATTCGTCGTTCAGTTGCTAGCAGCATTAAGGGCTCATTCACACTCATTCATTCACATTTATTTGCGTTCTTGTGAATGAGCGTTACACTGAACTTTTATCATTCAGATTACCACGATCCAGTGAGAATCTGAACAATTATCAATCCAAGTTAAAGGGTCCCAACTGTGGCTCTGGTGCGACCTGTGGGTAAGAGAATAATTAAGAAGGAGTAAAGTCCATGATATGGATCAAAGGCAAGACCTTGCTGGTTCTGAATAAAGTGTTTCTCCCTTGATCCATATCATCGGTTTCACTGTTCTAAATTAATCATCTACCGATAGGTTGCAGCACAGCCTCAGTTATTATTTCAACCCTTTCTGTTTACAATTCATGTTAAGCATTTAGTAGCATAAGAAGAACTCATTTCCAGCTCTGGCTTTTGAAGGACATGAAGTATTGGCATCTCTAACTGCTAATGAAGTCAGATCTTAAATCATCCACTATTGTGCTGGTATCTAATTGTTGTAGTAAAGCCCTCACCATGTATGAACTAGTAGGCCTATTATCATAGAAAAAATATAATTCACTGACTGATTACCATTAAGATATAACTTTTATTTAAACAAGCCTAAAAACCATCTTCATAAGTCAAGGACAACTTAATTATACATACACTATCCTATCTGAACAAGAATCAAAAGTAGTATTTATTTCCATATGTTAATACTTAGTGGGGCTCCTTTGGCCCTAATGACATTGCATACTCTCTGTGGCATACTTTCTACTAAGGTCTGATACACTTCAGCTGCTAATTCCCTCCATTCATCTTGCAAATGTCTGGTGAGTTCTCTCAAAGAAAATGGACATTAATCATATTTCCTGACCCTACATTCTAGTTCATCCCATAGATGTTCAGTAGGGTCCAATCATGGAACATCCATATTCTCAAACCAAAGTAAAACAGTGTTAGATTTGTGACAAAGAGTATTGTCTGCTTGGAAGTATTACTGACCATTCCCAATGTATTGTCACATAGTTGGCAGCACATTATTGTTTAAGTATTCAAGGTGCATCTCTGTGTTCATGGTTCTTGTCGCTATAACCAATGGACTGAGACCATGCCACGTAAAACATGCAAAGACTATAACTGAACCTCCATCGTATGTCACTATTAGCACAAGCAGGCATCCTTCAGAACCCAGGTACCTCCATGTGATTTGAAGATGGAATAGCATGGTTTGTCACTCCATAGAACATTCTTCCATTGCTCAACTGTCCACTGATGACACTCCTTGCACTATAGTGAAATACCAGCTGAGGTTTATCAGACGTTAGTAGAAAATATGACACAGAGAGTATCTGATGTCATTAGAGTCAAAGGAGCCCCACTAAGTATTAACATATGTAAATAAATACTTCTGTTGATTCTTGCTCAAGTACGCAATTACTTTTGGTAGGATAGCGTAAATAAAGCCGTACATAAATACTGTGGACAGTGGGACGCATAGGTATATAAAAGAACAGATAGCTGACCTTATTAATACCTTACAATACAGCCCTACCTGCACATGCAGGATAAGTACCCTTACAAGGGTGGTCCTATCCCAAGATCTCCTAACTTTTCCCCACTTACACCCTAATAGGGTAGGGGGAAGAAAAATCTTCAAATGCAAAAATATATCAATAAGATTATCATCCACAGTAGGAATGCTCAAGGATACCAAATATCTAAGCAAATTGAACCAAAGTGTTAAACAAAGAACATAATCCCAAAAGCAATTCATCTATGTCCAATCTAATAACATCACTAGTTGATATCACAGTAGCTTTTATAAAGCTATAAAATACATAGACATGATTCAATATGCAAATTAACATCTCCTAAAACCTTCAATGCCTTTCCCTGTGGAGATGTCCAATCTACAGTTCATCAGGGAGAAAGATACATTTACTTCATGATATGCTAATCAGATTGTAACATACCCAATAAATCAAAATTCACTTCAGATACAAAGTCCTCATAAAGAAATATACTGTACATTAATGATATACTAGTGTGTCCTCTGAATAATAATACAACTGCAGAATTTCAGAAAAAGAGAAAAAAGAAAAATAAGCATTCTTCAGTACAGTATTAGGCATTGAAAACCTGCTCACCTTAAAACC